>NC_045427.1:9908211-10263211 GCF_902635505.1 Sarcophilus harrisii | reverse complement strand
CTCAAATGGCACAAATGGGAGAAAAAAGAAAAGAAAGCAAGGGCAAGAAACAAGTCAGGCAACCCCTGAAATTGAACTTGGGAGACCTCATCCCTCAGAGACCAGGCACAGGTACTGGCTTGGGACAGCCATACAGAGAAGGCTGTATCTCTGAAATGCCATGTTCTCTATCTTTCAGAGTCTAGACCTATGTATAGAACAGTCCAACTTTTGAGACTAACTTTTAAGTGCTAGCAAGTCTCCCTGATCCCAAATGTCATTGGGATCTACCTTATTTATTGCACTTCTCTAGTTCTAGAGATTCCCACAAAGAAGTCCCAGTGTACACAACACACATGCTAAGGAAAGAGTAATCCTCAGTTCTCCAATATCCTTTTTTGAGGCAAGCTCCAAATTCCAAGGATTAGGGAAACATTCAGTCTTTCTATTCTAAATATGAATGATGTCTATTGGTAAACAATCTATAGGAATTAGAAAGGGAAGATTCTTAATAAAATGATTGTTTCATCCTAGGTGAAAGAAGATATTCTTTGCCTCAATTACTATTTAGCCTTAATCATGAATGGGTGCTATCTAAGTCAAATTGAGACTGGAAGATTTGAGTTTAAAAGGTCTTCCATTTTATCCAGGTCCATCTTTAGTTGTCTTGATCTATCTTACCAGTAGACCCATATGGCTCTAGAGGGGAAAGTGAGGCAGGTAACCTTGCACAGCCCTCCCTCACTTAAATCCAATTCACTTGTATGGCAAGGCATTCCCAACCTGATGTAACAGTCCTCTTCAAGAATGCTCGTTTTTCACATGCCCCGGGTTTAACACAGTGCCCAACACATAGTAAATCTTAAATGCTTTCTGACTAACTGATTGTATAATCCTGAAAGCTCAATCTATGCTGAATTTGATACTGCAGCACCCCCCCTACCCAAATAAATAAATAAATAAATAATGACACCTCAGCCAGAATTGAGAGTTATAATGTTTGATACTTTGCTCAGTTGTTCACTCATGTCTAATTTTTCATGACCCCCAAGGACCATAGCATGTCACATCCTTTGATCCTTCACTATCTCTCAGTCTAGTACTAGAATGATGAGAATCCCATTGTATCCTACCCAAGTCATATGGGGAGAATTGGGTTAAATTCTCATATTTTAAGAACATCTCATTTCCAAATGTAGGATAATATTATTTATGTCTTCTTTCAAGTACATAGAGTTAGATTAGTGTACATACAACTAACCCTAGAATTAGGAAGACCTGATTTCCAAATCAATCTCAAACATTAATAGTTGTACGATCTTAAGTCTTTAACGTTAACTCAGCTTCAATGATAAAATAAGAATAAGTATAACAACTACCTCTCACATTTGTTGAGAGAATCAAATGAGATACTTGTGCAAAAGCATTTAGCACAACGCCTGGCACATAATACATATGTAATAAATGTTTATTCCCTTCCCTTCTTTTGATAAGTTGGAGCATCTGCAGGCGAAGGTAAGGGTTTCGAGTCTATTTCATGTACAGTTTGGTTGAAAAAACTCTTCATATTTATCTAAAGAAGAAAAAAATTCAATGTAGTCATGATGACCATCTTCAAGTCCTTCAAGGCCTGTTATGTAGAGGGGAAAAAAACAACTTGGGCCCCAAAAGACAAAGTCAGAAACAATGGGTAAATTTTCCAAAGAGTCAAAGTTAGGCTTAACGGGAAGGAAAAAGTGGGAAAAAAAATCTCACATTGATAATCTTCTATATCTTTGTTCCAAAATATCAGAATACACTATGGTAGCATGTAAAAATAATTTTTTTTACAGTTTTTGGCAATGTATTCTTTGAGAATCTAATAAGATCTCCAAATAATAGACCTACGAGAAAGATGGTAAGAATCATTAAAAATCCTTTCTTTTCTATCCCTCTGTTCCAACTCTAACATCCAGTGACTGGATAATAATAATCTTAATGATAACAATAATCTTAATGATATTCTCCTTCATTCTCTTTTCCATATTAAGATTGCTGTCCCACAGAATATCTCCTCCATGCTGGGAAGATGCCCTGTCATTTATGAGTCACTCATTCTCAGTCATCATTCCCATCGACTGACTGCACAGTTCAAATGTCAACAACCCCACCTTGTACTTCCAACTATCTCCTATCATATTGGCAGTTAAGGACAGCATCTAACCCATGCTACTTATACTATGAACAATACCTGTCGTGCCATGTGCCCATTGAGAATCTAATGATTCTAATAAAATTCTCAATGTACTAATCTCTTTGAGGGCTTTTTTTCATCTCTTTTGATAGACAGGGAAGCTAGGGAAAATAAGTTTTAGCTGATGACTGTCTACTCTCTCTGAGCCCACCAGGTTCCTACATCATTAATATCTTGTTCTATCATAACTGCTTCTAATGTGCGTCATTAATACAAATTAGAAAGTATTGCTTTGATGGCTTATCAAAAGTAAGTCCATTCTTCCAGGGTTTAATTTCAGGCTTTATACTAGTTTGTTTTCAAATAGTGATGAATTGGTTCTAGTTAATGAAGTACCAATAACAACAACAATGAAAAATCCTAATGACAAGAATAAAATGGCTTGTCTAGAAGTTCAATGACTTTCCTCCTTATCTTGGAGGTCCTCAAACCAAGGCTAAAGGACCACTTTTTAGACTAGCTATAAAACATTTTTTTAATATGCCTTGATCTTAATGGCCGATGAAATGCCTTGAAATCTGATATTCTCTGATTCTTGCTTTTTACAAACTATTATCCTTCTTCCCAAAAAGCAAAAGAATAGTTTTCAGCCCTCCTATATAAACAAATATATATTTTACCATTTTTGTTTGTAGATATTTTTGGAATTCATATATAGATAATTTATTTTGATTTAGATTTTGTGTCTGAAACAGAATTCTAATGCCCATGATTGAGTGGCAGATGATTAGTTATGCACTGACTGGGAAAAGGGTGCTTGACAGTAGAAGTCCCTGGATTTGTCTCTTCTTAAAATATGCATTTCAGAATTCTGTCTGTGATGACTTTTTTCAAATACAGAATCTAGACTTCTTTCGTCCTTGCTCAAGGCAACTAGAGATATTGAACCAACATAAAGGAGGAGTGGATTCTTTAGCTCTGCTGTTTGCATCTCATTATGCTAATGAGATGCTGGCTAATGCTGGTGAAAATGTTTTAATCCCCATCCCTGCAAACAACAGGTTATCATATAGACTGGGTAATGGAAGAATCAGAGGTCTGGATTTGCATTCTGTCTCTAACCCTGAATGAAATATATGACCTTGGGAAATTCACTTAAGATATTGGAATGTTAAGATACCTTGTTTATAAAAGAACTCTATTGAATAAGAAGGCTGAAAATTCTTGAATGTTAGAGCTGAATGTGGCATTCAAAATGAGTAGTTCCAACTCATGATCCTTTATTGGAGAGGGATGAGGAAATAGAGGAACCAGGGAATTAAGTAATAGATAACCAGGGGTGGATATAAAATAATAGGGTTATTGGGTCATAGAATTTGATTTGGAAGGAACATTAAAAGTCATTTGGTTCAACTGCCTCATTTTACAGAGAAGGAAACATAAGCAAAAAACAAAAACAAAAAACAAGGTAAGTGACCTACCCGGGTCACAAAGATAATATGTGGCAAAGCCAGGTTTCTAAGTCAAGTCATACATGTTCAAACCCAATTTCGTTGCAATGCATTATATTGCTTTATGAATTAAAATCCATAAGATAACATAGCAAAATTTATGGAAAGCAGCCAAAGCAATTCTTAGAGAAAATTATATATCTCTAGGTGTTTATATAACTAAAATAGAGAAATAGAAGATCAATGAATTGGACACACAACTAAAAAAGATACAAAAAAGAACAAATTAAAAAACCCCAATTAAAAAACAAAGTTGAAATTTTGAAAACAAAAGGAGAGATTAATGTAACTGAAAGAAAGCCATTGAATTGATAAACAAAACTAAGAATTAGTGGCATAAAAAAAACAATAAAATAGATATACCTTTAGTTAATTTGATTAGAAAAAGGAAAGAAGAAAATCAAATTACCAGTATCAAAAATGAAAAGTGTGAACTTACCACCAATGAAGAGAAAATTAAAGCAATAATTAGGAGCTATTTTGCTCAACTGTATGCCAATAAGTCTAATAATCTAAAAATAGAGATTGATCATATTAACAAAGAAGGAAATAAATTAATTAAAAGTCCCATTTTATAAACAAGAAATTGAATAAGCTATAAATTAACTCTCTAAGAAAAAATCTCCAGGGCAAGATAAATTTACAAGTGAATTCTTCCAAACACTTAAAGAACAATTAATTGTAATACTATACAAATATTTGAGAAAATATCAGAAGAAGGAGTCCTACTAAATATCTCTTACAATATACATTTGTTCCTGATAGGTAAACTAGGAAGGGCCAAAACAGAGAAAGACAATTATAGACCATTTTCTCTAATGAATATTGATGCAAAAATCTTTTTAAAATGTTAACAAAGAGATACAGCAACTTATCATCAGGATAATACACTATGATCAAGTAACATTTACACCAGGAATACAAAGCTGGTTCAACAACAGGAAAACCATTAGCCTAATTGTCTATATCAAAACCAGACTACCAGAAATCATATGATTATCTTAATAGATACAGAAAAAGCATTTGTCAAAATCCAATACCCATTGCTATTAAAAGCACTGGAGAGAACATGAATTAATGAAGTTGTCCATAAAACAAACAGTGGCAGCTATCTAAAACTATCAACAGGCATCATATGTAATGAGGATAAACTAGAACCATTCCTAGTAAGAGCAAAGTTGAAAAAAGATTGGTCTCTATCACAGTATTGTATTTAAACTGTTAGCTTTAACGACTAGGAAAAAAAAAAGAAATTGAAGTAATTAGAATAGGTAATGAGTAAAAAGAATTAACACACTTTGTAGATGATATTAAGGCTTACTTAGAGAATCCTAGAGAATCAACAACTTTAGCAGCTTTGGGATATAAAATAAATCCACACAAATCATCAGCAGTTCTATATGTTATCAATAAAGTCCAACAGCAAGAGATAGAAAGAGAAATTCCAAATAACTACAGATAATAAATGTTTAAGTGTCTACCTGCCAAGACAAAGCCAGGAACTATATGAACACAGTTACAAAAACACTTTCTACACAAAACAATTAGAAAAAAGATCAAACCCTTTTAGATAGTCTGACCTAATATAAGAAAAATGACAATTCTACCTAAATTAATATACTTATTCAGTGTCATACCAATCAAACTGCTAGGAAATTTCTTTATAAAACCAAAAAATAATAATAACAAAATTCATCTGGAAGAACAAAAGGTCAAAGATTTCAAGAGAATTTGTGAAAAAAGATGTAAATCAAGGCAGCCTCTCTGTATGAGACCTAAACTATATCATAAAGCATTTGTCATCAAAATCTTTTGGTACTGGCTAAGAAATAGAGTAGTGGATCATTGGAATATATTAGATTCACAGACACAATAATCTATGACTATAGTAGTCTAATGTTTGATAAACCCAACAATTCCAGCTTCTAGAGTAAGAATTTATTATTTAACAAAAAATTGCTGGGAAAATTGGAAAAATAATATGGCAGAAACTAGATATTGACTAATACATGACACTCCATACTGAGATCAGCTCCCAATGAGTTCATGATTCAGGGTGATACTATAAGCAAAGTAGGAGAATGAGGAATAGTCTACCTCTCTGATCTATGGAGAAGGAAAAAAATATGGCCAAAGAAATACTAAAGAACATTATGAAATGCAAAATGGATAATTTTGATTATATTAAGCTTAAAGGGCTTTGTACAAACAAAACCAATGCATCCAAGATTAGAAGGGAAACAAAGCTGGAAAAAAAATACATCCAAGGTTTCTGATGAAGGCCTCATTTGTAAAATCTGTAGGGAATTGACTTAAACTTATAGGAATACAAATCATTCTCCAACTAATAGTCAAGGGTATGAACAGACAATTTTCAGAACATGAAAGCTATCTATAGTCATATGAAAAAGTGTTCTAAATCACTTTTGACTAGAGAAATATAAATTAAAACAACTCTGGAGGTGTCACTTCACACCTCTCAGATTGGCTAAGAGTGACAATCAAAAGTTAATGATAGATTTTAGAGGAGATATGATAAAACTGGGACAATAATATATTTTTTGATGGAAGTGTGAACTGATTCAAACATTCTGGGGAGTAATTTGGAACTGTGCCCAAAGAGCTATCAAACTGTGCATACCCTTTGATCCAGCAGTCTCAGTACAATGTTTCTAATGTTCCAAAGAGATCATTAAAATAGGAAAAAGGACTCACATGTGCAAAAATGTTTGTAGCAGCCTTTTCTGTAATGTCAAGGTCCTGAAAACTGAGTGGATGCTTATTAGTTGGAGATGACTGAATAGTTACAGTATACAAACATAATGGAATATTATTGTTCTACCAAAAAAAAAAAAAAGACAGTATGATTTCAGAAAGGTCTAGAGATGCTTACATGAAATGATGATGTGCATCATGAAAGTTTTGTATACAACAACATTATGTGACAATCAAATCTGATGGACTTGATTCTTTTCAACAATGAGGTGATTCAGGCCAATTGTGATAGAGAGAGCCATCTGCATCCAAAGAGAGGACTTTGGGGACTGAATGTGTATCAAAACACAGTATTTTCACCTTTTTGTTATCATTTGCTTGCTTTTCTTTCTCATTTTTTTCCCTTTTGATCTGGCTTGTCTTGTGTAGCATGATAAATGTAAAAATATGTTTAGAAGGATTGCGTGTTTAACCTATTGGATTACTTGCTGTCTAGGAGAAGAGTCGGGGGGAAGGAGGGAGAAAAAAAATTATAATATAAGGTTTTGCAAGGGTAAATGTTGAAAACTGTCTTTGCATGTATTTTGAAAAATAAAAGACTTTTAATAAGAAAAGAGAGAAAAAATTAATTAAAACCTACGCAAGACTTCCCAACCAAATTACTTATATGCATACTCATCTTGCATATGTAGATAAATAAATATTATTATTAATAATATCAACAATGATTACATTTGCAAATATTCCTCTTCATCCTCTCCTTTTCCACTCTTTTTCCTTCCCAGTGATCATCCATTTTGACAAAAGAAAAAAAAAGAGTTAAGAAAAACCATTTAAAATATTTTATTAATCTACTATTGTATTCAATATTCCAATCCATTGTTCACCACTTCTCTAATAAAAAGAAGATAATTTCATCATCTTATATCTGGAATGAAATTTTGCCATTAAATTTGACAAGTTCATTTTTATTGGGTTTTTTAGATTGTTTATTGTTTTGTTTTTCTTTATTGGTTCTAAATATGGTTATAGTAATTTTTCATATTGCTCTGCTTCTACTTACTTTAATAAACATCATTTCATGCAATTCTTCCCTTCTGGTACAAAATACTCAAGTGTTTCTTGTGATTCAAAATTATTGCATTAGTTTTATTTACTGTAATTTTTGAGCCATTTCCCAATCTTTGGGCAATTACTTTACTTCTAGGTCTTCACTATTAAAAAAGTTGCATGTGGAGTTTGATATTATTAGACTTCTGTGTCTGTCTTTAGTTTTTTTAGGGGGTGCTTTAAAAAAATCACTGGACAAAACAGTTTAGTCAATTTAGTCACATTTCATGAATAATTCCATCTTGATGTTCAGAATAGCTGAAACACATCAAAAATCCACCTAAAATGGAATAACATCCATTTCCCTTCATTCATCCTCCAAAACTAATTGTTCCTTCATGTGTATATGTATTTTAGAGCTTTTGTTATCATTGCCACCTTTCAGGCAAAGATAAACAGAAACTGCTAAGGTGTTTTAATTTGTGTTTATTTTATTAATGAATTGGATTATCTATCAAATGTAATGATTTACAATTCTTATTTTAAGAACAATTTGTACATGTTCTTTAAGCATTTATCTATTGGCTAATCATAACTCCATCCTTCAGATTGCTTTTATCTATATATAGCTTATGTATACTTAGTTGGAAATAAGAGGAGGAGAGAGGAAAAGAGAGGAAAGGAAAGGGGAGGGAGAGGAAGAGAGGGGAGAAAGTATTTTTATATTAGTTTGAATGCCATTAAAAATCCTGGGGCCTTTTTAAAAGAATTTTCCTTTTGTTCCTTTTCTCCCAGAGTAAAATAACTCAGAAATCCAATCAACCAATTCCAAACACTCATTCAATGGCAAGGAATTAACATAATAGCAACAAAATCGATCAGAATTAACCAAAGCACTATTTCATCCTTAACTCAGTTGGTTTGTGAGTCATTCAGCAAGCCTTTACACTTGGCAAACCTGCATTAGATTCTTGAGACATATGAGCCAATTGCTTTAATGTGGATTGTTAATTGAGCAAAAAGGAGTAATGAATTCAAGAAAAGTAGTTAACATTCAATTAAACCTGTTGGGGCACATCCAGTTATGGTTGAACTTAAATACATTTTGCTTTTATACAGAATAGAAATTAAATTGGGTCAAATCATATCACTCAAAAAATAAAGAATGAAGAGAAAGAATGAAGTTTTTCCTTATGAAGGGGGTCTTTCCATTAAAAAAAACTGCTGGATTGAAAGTCAAAAGTTTTATCCCAGATCTAGAAGGGATCATAAAGCCTGTGTTATCCATGCCATAATAGACCAAGATTACCTTCTATAATATTCCCCAATAAATCATTACCCAGGCATTGCTTGAAGACTTCCAGTAGTAAGAAACCCCCTCCCCTGATCCAAGGTTGTCCATTCTATTCAAACATAGAACTAATAATTAGAATTTTTCTGATTTGTTTTCCCTTCAGGTTTAAAATTATCTTCTACAAATTCTACCCTGTGAGTCTCCTTTTGACCTCTGGGATTGAGAAGATAAGTCTCATTTAATTTCTCTTTTGCACAGCAACATTTCAAATATTTGGAAATGGCCATTACACTTAAAATCACCAATTCTTTCCAGCATTATATCAACCTGATCAAATGGAAGAAGAGATGGGTGGGAGACTGGCCAATTAAAGTTCAACCTTTAGCATGTGCACAATAATTCCTGTTTAGTTCAGATTCATCTGGATGCTTATTGAGCCTGCTTCCACCTATTTGAAAGGAAGGTGTACTTTGCTTTATTCCAGTGAAAATAGATATTCTCTCGCTGATTTTTATTGGCTTATTGTCTGGTGACAAAAGTTTTTAAATTGGCCGATGAACTAGAATTGAACGTATGTAGAAAAAGTTTTAAGTAGACAATGTCTAGGCATTTCACTATATATCTATCTTTCTTTGTTTCTGTCTCTGTCAACCTTTCTCTCTCTCTTTCTCTCATTCTCTCTCTCTATCTCTCTGTCTCTATCTCTATCTCTCTGTCTCTCTCTGTCTCTGTTTCTCTGTCTCTGTCTCTCTGTCTCTGCCTCTGTCTCTCTGTCTCTCTCATCTTTAAGGAAGAACTATTGTAAGTCACTGGGAATAGGGAGAAGTTACTTTTGGTTACCATGTCTTCCCAATCAATAGCCATGTTCCCATGAAGACTTAGTGACTCTATTCTTTGTGTGCTTCTTTTTCCTGAACTCAGGTGAAATATATTTTGCTCTGGAAACAATAAAAAGGACTAGTAGATGAATTAAAGGAAGCACTCAGGTGATCAGTGAGGCAAGGTTATGCATGAAAGTCATGAGAACTCTTTCTGATGAGGAGACCTTTGGATTTAGTGGCAGCAGTACCTGAGACAAGAAAGAAAAGCATTCATCAATCTAACAGAGGGACTAATTTGGCTCAGCCCAGAAAGAAGCCAGGCTAGATCATTAATAGGTTGTTTTCTCTTTTAACAACTTAATAATAGTGCTGAGTGGGGGAAGCTATTGAAGATGATGTTCACAAGCAAACTAGAGCACTGAACAAAGAGGCTCAGTTAGATCCCTTCCATCTATGATCCTTGTCTCTCATAATCTGCATTCACACTATATTGTTTATCTAATGAAATATCGAATGAAATTCACAAATAAACTTGTCACTCATTCATCATTCACAAATCAACTTCTTTTTGTGTTTTTGCTACATGACTCCACATCTTGGTGTTCTCACATTATTGCTTCTTTTAATGAAAAGTAACTTTAGATTCAAAGCTTTTGTAACTTCTAAGAGTCTACATTTCTTTCATCTATAAAATCAAGGTACTACTATTGTCATAAGCTTTACTGAATAAGGGCTTTGTGTGTGTGTGTGTGTGTTTGTTGTGTTTTTAGAAAGTGCTTTGTAAAGCTCATAGTTATTATAATCATTCATTATCATCATCATCACCATGATGCTACTAAAAGTAGCATCATGGAAATGAAGATTCATATTTCAAAGATATTATGTTTGTTATTTGAAGACCTGGGTTTAAATCTTCACCTTGCTGCTTATTACTTCATTACACATTCTGATTAATTTCATCTCTTGAGACTCAATTTCTTTCTTGTAATATGACAAATTATATTCTATTATCAAAAGGTCTCTTCTAGAGCTTAGCAGAATGCCTGGCTCATCCTCACTAATAAATGCATCTTGGTGGTAAATTGATTCTAATTTTGAATTTTATTTATGATTTTATCTTTATAGTTTGTTCATTCTCAGATGATGGGGCACAGTTTGATGGAGGAGTTTCATTGCAATTGTCCACTGGAAATCAACTGAGATCTAGAGGTCATCATGGCATACTGGACTAGAACTAGGTGTTCTTTCTGCTGGTAAAGAGTTCAAGATGAAGAAATTTGTAAATAGTGTGATGGAGTGCCCTGAACCCAAGTTCAATACGGTTTGATTGAGAGATGGAATGACTGGCCCATAAAAGGAAATATATAAAGTAGGGAAATAGTTGGTTGTTTGGTGTATGTGTGTGTGTGTGTGTGTGTGTGTGTGTGTGTTGATAGATAGATATAGATCGACAGATAGATGTGTGTGTGCATATATGCATGTGTATGTATATGCATATTTATATGTATACATATACATGCACATACATATATACATATATGTAGATATGAGTTAGGTGGCTAGAACTAGTGGCTAGAATACTGGCCCTGGGGTCAGGAGAATCTGGGTTCAGTATATGACCTCAATATATGACTAATTGTATGACCCTAGGTAAGTCACTTTTTGCCTCAGTTTCCTCATTTGTCAAATGAACTGGAGAAAGAAGTAACAAACAACACCTGTATCTTTGCAAGGATCCCACATAAAGTCATGAAAAGTCAGATATGACTGACAAATTAAAAAGTAAAATCACAGTGAATTGATCTACTGATTTCTGAGGACCCTTCTAATTTTAAAATTCCTTGATTTTGTGATTTGTTAAAGTCAAATATAGATGATATGACAAGAGAAAGCAGGTTAGATGTCTTCTTTTTTAGGCAATAACTCCAGGATGCTCCCATTATATTTTGTAAGGATTTAGCAGGACCAAGGACAGAGCAATGAACAAAGGACCTCCAGCATCCCAATCATCTTAACAGAGGGACAGTAAACTAAAGTCAGTAAGAGCCAGATGGAGATAGTTTCCAAAGCAAATATCAGGAGGACACTCAACAAATCAATAAGGCACAGAGAACATACTTGCTAAAGAGTGGGGCATAATTAGCCATAGTGAATAACGTCAAAAATCCCAATGTATGTTGTTGTGATAGCAGCCCCATCTTATGTATTTGCCTAGGGTTTTCATAAGTTCTAGACTTAAGGGAAAAAATAATTAAAAGTTTACAATTTGAGACCTAAAAGTGAAATGGTCGGGGGAGCCAGGTAGGGTACAGTGGATAGAGCACTAGCCCTGAAGTCAGGAGAACTTGAGTTTAAATCTGGCCTCAGACACTTAACACTTCCTAATTGTGTGACCCTGAGCAAGTCACTTAACCCCAATTGCTCAGGGGAAAAAAAGTGAAATGGTCTCCACCCCACTAGAAACTGGACAAATATATATGGGAAGTATTTGGGTACATGTTCAACTGGAGAAATTGTTGCCATTACAAAGGTTGTCCTACATACCTGGAATGTTCCCCACCCTCTCCTCTACTTCTTAAACCTCTGGTTCCTTTCAAAATTGTACAAAAGTCTGTCCTTATATAAAGCCTTTTCTGATTTCTCCTCCTCTCCAATTGTTAGTCTTCTTTACCCCCAGACTACTTTATATTTGTTTTGCATATATTATCACTGTATGTATAGAAAAAAAGATCCATGAATTCAAGAACAGTCTTGTTTTTGTATTCGTTTCCTTAGCATGTCTAACAGTGGCTGGCATATAGAAGGTAGCTCAGTGGTAGAGGAATTAGACTTTTGAACTGAAGATTAGGAAGAACTTATATTTTCATCCTTCCTCAGAGACTTATTGGCTCTATGGTCCTGAATTTCTTAATTTCTTTCAGTCTCAGTTTTATATTTGGATTAAAAAAAGACAATGATCATAATAATATCAACTTCAAGGAAATTGAGGATCATATGAGGTAATGATGATGATGATGATAGTTAGAATTGTATAACCCTTTAAGGTTTGCAAAATACTTTATATATTATATTAAAGATAATATATGTAAAGCACTTTATTCATCTTAAATATTAGCCATTATTATTTGCTTATTCTATGTTTCATGAATTATCTTGGCTTAAAAATGAACTGGATTGAATTGATTCTGAGATTCTAAGTTTCTGAGATTCTTGGATGCTGAGATTTCAGGAATTAACCTCTAGGGGCCACGCCACGAAGCAGAAAACAGAGATACCAGTAAAAAAAAAATCTAAGAAATATGTGACCCAATATTGAAAGGTCTTGTGCTTTGAGATGAGGAAGAATGTCCTCGTGGGCAGACAAGCAAGATGTTGATGACTCAGAGGAACCTGAAAAAGTAGTGACCCTCAATTTGTTTTATTCATCTCTTCCAATCTGCAGATTTTGTCAGGGCTAGTCAAGTCTATCTAGTCAAGGAAGAGGGGAAAGAAATTTTGCCCACTCTACACCTAGGTAAAATGGCAAGCTGTAAGCATGGATAGCTAAAGGACTTCTTTGAAGATTTATATTTGTCTGAGCCAGAATTTGGGATCCCTAAATTCTTTTTCTCCCTTATTGCTGTTGCTGATACAGAGAACCAACCTGAAATGGATGTGTCTGGGCTTTCAGGCAACCTTCGGGACTCTCGAGGTCAGAGATCCTGAGTCCTTTTGTCAGAGTTGAATGACAAGGGGAGTTTGTGCATCAGAGAAAATAACAGCTCAATCCTTGGCCTGGTGTGTTGGGAGAATTGTATCTGAAGGGAGTTTTTTGCATAGTCCAAAATCAAGGTGAACTGTGAAATGTTGATTTAGTATATCGACAAACTGCTACATGCTCTGGTTTTAAGTATCAAATTCTAGGGCAAATAGAACAGGAGCTATAAGTTACTGCATCTGCTTTTAAATGATGTGAATTGAATGTGTTTGAGGCCCTTATTTGTCACGTTTTTTAAAATGTGAAGACAATAAATTGCCATCCTAGACCTGATTTATATTGTACAATTAGCATCTTTCTACTGTACTCTACTTGATTTCAACCTAGTTTTAACCAACTTTCTCAAGGACTACAAAATGGAAATAAAAAAAAAATCACATTTGAGAAAAACAGGACAACTTTTCTCATTAAATGAATACCTGCCCAGTATCACACCTAGTTTTTTAAATGTGAGTCAAGAGCAGAAGGGCCCTTTACCTGAAAAGGAGAAGGAACAGAGTTGGGTGCAGTAGCAGTTGTTCTTTTTTTCTCCACTAGGACGCTGGGATTCTGGGGTGCTAGGATTTTGAGATTTTTGGGAAAAAAAAAAAGGATTTTAGTTACCTGGAATGTTTATTTTTCTATTCAACAATAGGGAGGGTGTATCATTCTCTTTGGGAACTCTCAACACAAAGAGCTGCACTTTTAATAAATTATCTAGATTTGATCAAAATGTGTCCTGTCCTCCAAAGAGACCTTACCTTTACATATTTGATTTATTCTCAGTTATTAATTGTATTTCTGTTTGTCTTGAAAATATAAAAAAAAAGTCACAGTACTAACTTTCTCTTTGGATGAACTAAACTCCAAAGACATGTAATAAAAAATGACAAGCTAAAGCCCTTTCTCTCAGCTTTGAAAAGGAGGGGTCACTAGTCTCTATCAAAGAATTTCCACCTCATCCTCACATCCCGAGGCAGGTGTTTTATTTTTTCCCTGACCTCTCTGGACAAATGCAATTACTTCCCACAGCATCTACAATGTCAGCTTCATGGTCCACTAAGTATAATCCTCTGACTGAGCTGACCCTCAGACTATCAGCTCCAAGACCTTCCTGTGATTGGAGTTTTAATGATGCTTTAAGAAAAGCTGAATATATCAGGAAGAGAAAGGGGAAAAAAGATACATCGGGGGCAGAGTTAATAACCTGAAGTTTTGAAGGGATTTCATGCAATTGGCAATCTGTCCTGAGTTCCTTGTCTTACTTCTTTCCTGAATTCATTGTCTCACTTCTTTAACACATGAGATGTTTGGTGTTTTAGGGAAGAAAATCTTAATTTTAATGTGGACTTCATGTTGTTCCTTCCACATGGCATTGCATCTCCCATCTCTGTCATTAAAAAGACAGAAGGATTCAAGTGAAACTATCACTGTACTGGTAGAAATAAAATGCTATCTGTCAAAATAAAAAGAAAATAAGTCATTTTGAGAAATGAGGAACAATTATAAGAATCCAAGAAAGTCCTATGTAGTAGTTATTGTTGAGTGGCTTGGTATCTTAAAGGTTGGAGGTGAGGGGGAGCTCACTGTGGATGGAGAGATAGAAGATGGGGTTCTCTGTCTGGGAGGAACTGTAATGTCAATTTGACTGGACTAAAAAGCTCATTGAGAGAACTAACACATGATGCAGCTGGAAAGGTAAGGAGGAATCCAGAGGATAAAGGGATTTAAATGCTAATCAAGGGAATTTCTATTTTATCCTAGAGTTGTTGGTTTTGTCCGTGGCTCTCTAAAAGGACCAATGACAGTTTGATGTCCTGATTCTAATGTGAACTGAATTGAAGTGAGGAAATGCTGCACAATTCCCTCTTCCTTCTAGAGTCCTTGAGGCCCAGTGGCTAGGATGCCAGGTGATTGTCTGGGATGCAGTACATGATCTCGGCATTTTCACTGGCCAGCCAAGCTCTAAGCTCTCTAACGATACCTGCTTCAGCTGCTTGCATGGTTAGTAGAACAACTCTGTCCATTCTGCCAGGTTGTTTATTACCAGCAGAAATCTTCACATGCTTGGGGTAGATAATCCCCTGACGCACTAATGGGCTGGAGCCTGGTGATTACCCTCAGCCTGGTTTATGCCATCTGCTCAGGGTATGGTGGCATTGCCTACTTCAACTTCTAGGAACTATAGGTAAGAGCTGAGTACCAGGCAACCATCAAAGGTGCATAAGTAGCCCCGGAAAGGGAACAAGCAAGCCTTCTTATAAGAAGTGCTAATTTTCCTCACATAACTGTCTTAGAGGGAATCACTGGAGTTTAAGGACCTTAAAAATGACAAAGTTAAAGCTTTTTATCCAGAACTGATCTTCCTCTATTATCTGATTCAATTTAACTTACAGTTCTTTTTTTATTTATTTGGTATGGCAATCGAAGTTGAGCAATTTGTCCAGTTTCACCCATCTAGTAAGTGTCAAATATCTTAGCCTAGATTTTAATTCAGATCTTCCTGACTCTATGGCTAGTGTTCTATCCACTGCCCTACCTAGCTTGTGCTTAATGAGATCCTGTGCTAGAGCTATAGGATAGAAAAGGATAGATAGGATAGAAAAATCCAATGACTTAATATCTGTAAGTGGTTTCTTAAAATTTTAAAGCACCATTTTAATTATAGTTGGCAGTAGTTATCATTACAATTATAATAATAGTAGTAGCAATAGCAGGAGTAGGAGGAGAAGGACTAGGACTAGGAGTATTTGTTGTTGTTTTATTAGGGAAACTGTCTCTGCCCCTCATATATACTCATGATCCCAAACCTGTATAAAGGATTTAATCAGACTGATCCTCATATTATCCACTGACTATCCTTCACCCAGTCCATTCTAAAACAACTTTCCAGCTTGGAGAGCACTGCCAGGACTCAAGTGCCACTGACATATCCTTCTCAAAAGCAAGACTCTCTCCTCACTGTGATCAGAGACCAGAAAGGGCTGCGTCAGAAAAGCAGCTCCTTTCATCATGGAAAGTCACATATCATCATGATTTTTTTTCAGTTCCATAGCTCTAAAGTCCCAATCAAGTAAAAGGGAAGATTTTTTACTAAATGCCACAGTGACCTTATTCCAAAAATTATCATTAGGCTTGGAATGAAATGTTGGAGATAGAGCAGGAATAACCGATGCTCATTTTACTTTCCTCGCCGTATGACATTAGTTCACAGGCAGCTTTCCAATTTAAATCAGTTTCTGTTCATGATCACTGCCATTCAGGCAGCACTTCTCAAATCATCTTCTTCATCATCAGAAGTCAGAAATACTGCCCAAACCAGAGAAAAAAATAATAGAGCTATAAAAGGTGATAGGTGAGTTTTTCCAAAGTACACTAAAGAAATCAATTTCATGGTCTTCCTGAGTCTCCTAGAATGTCAGGAGTAAAAAGGCTCTATTGATAATGTTAACTGAGATTCATAACTACTCACTATTCTGGAGCAATATCTTATCACATTAAGGTAGATTGCTATGTTGTGATAGCAGTCATAAAATGCCTGTATCTTCTGTGTCCAATAGGGACTAAGTTACCAAAAGAAAAATGGCGGGAGTGGGGAGATCTTAGGACATGTCTATTGAAGGTAGTGAGAATTCTAATAAGTTATGATAATTATGATGCTTCATGGTAGATTAGGGTCAAGCGCTAGACTCACCATGCCCTCCATTGCCCAGTTGAAATGGCAGCTTCACTTTTTTCTTGAACTTGGAATTCCATGTCCTGCCCATTGGATTTACAAAAGCTGATCCCCAAATAATTCATGGTCTTTCTCAGCTCCATGTCTTAAAATCTTTTGTTTCTTTATGATATAATTTGGATTTCATCTTTTCCTTTACTTAACTTTACTTCGTAGAATCAATAAATCATTTAACAAGTGACAGAGAAATTTTTCAGACTCAGAACTTCAAGATCAATGATCTTCCCATTGTACCACCCTGCCAAAAAAAGATGTGCTTTCTTCTAGAAATATTTATCTAACTGATAGGATCTGCCAACGAAGTGCTTTGTATAAAAAGCAGACTCCAGAATTTTCAGACAGCAATCCTTGGAGGCAAACGTTTGTCATTTCTGGTAAAGAAGTTGGGCACTCCAGGAGGACAAAGTTCTCTTAAGATTGGCCACTAGATTTAATGATCTAGAAAAAATAACAACAAAATTCATATGGAATAATAAAAGGTCAAGAATCTCAAAAGAATTAATGAAAAAAAATCAAATGAAGGTGGCCTAGCTGTACCTGATCTAAAATTATATTATAAAGCAGCAGTCACCAAAACCATTTGGCTAAGAAATAGATTAGTTGATCAGTGGAACAGGTTAGGTTTACAAGACAGAATAGTCAACTATAGCAATATAGTGTTTGACAAACCCAAAGATCCTAACTTTTGGGATGAGAATTCATTATTTGACAAAAACTGCTGGGATAACTGGAAATTAGTATGGCAGAAATTAGGCATGGACCCACACTTAACCCCGTATACCAAGATAAGATCAAAATGTGTTCATGATTTAGACATAAAGAACGAGATTATAAACAAATTGGAGGAACATAGGATAGTTTATCTCTCAGACTTGTGGAAGAGGAAGAAATTTGTGACTAAAGACGAACTAGAGACCATTATTGATCACAAAATAGAAAATTTTGATTACATCAAATTAAAAAGCTTCTGTACAAACAAAACTAATGTAAATGAGATTAGAAGGGAAGCAACAAACTGGGAAAATATCTTCACAGTTAAAGGTTCTGATAAAGGCCTCATTTCCAAAATATATAGAGAACTGACTCTAATTTATAAGAAACCAAGCCATTCTCCAATTGATAAATAGTCAAAGGATATGAACAGACAATTTTCAGATGATGAAATTGAAATTATTACCACTCATATGAAAGAGTATTCCAAATCATTATTAATCAGAGAAATGCAAATTAAGACAACTCTGAGATACTACTACACACCTGTCAGATTGGCTAAGATGACAGGAAAAAATAATGATGATTGTTGGAGGGGATGCAGGAAAACTGGGACACTGATACATTGTTGGTGGAGTTGTGAACGAATCCAGCCATTCTGGAGAGCAATCTGGAATTATGCCCAAAAAGTTATCAAACTATGCATACCCTTTGATCCAGCAGTGTTTCTACTGGGCTTATACCCCCAAGGAGATACTAAAGAAGGGAAAGGGACCAGTATGTACCAAAATGTTTGTAGCAGCCCTGTTAGTAGTGGCTAGAAGCTGGAAACTGAGTGGATGCCCATCAATTGGAGAATGGTTGGGTAAATTGTGGTCTATGAATGTTATGGAATATTATTGTTCTGTAAGAAACGACCAGCAAGATGAATACAGAGAAGCTTGGAGAGAATTACATGAACTGATGCTAAGTGAAATGAGCAGAAGCAAGAGATCATTATATACGTCAACAACGATACTGTATGAAGATGTAATCTGATGGAAGTGGATTTCTTTGACAAAGAGACCGAATTCAGTTTCAATTGATCAATGATGGACAGAAGCAGCTACACCCAAAGAAGAAACACTGGGAAATGAATGTAAACTGTTTGCATTTTTGTTTTTCTTCCCTGGTTATTTCTACCTTCTGAATCCAATTCTCCCTGTGCAACAAGAAAACTGTTTGGATCTGCACACATACATTGTATCTAGGATATACTAGGACATATTCAACATATATAGGACTGCTTGCCATCTAGGGGAGGGGTGGACGGTGGGAGGGAAAAATCGGAACAGAAGTGAGTGCAAGGGATAATGTAAAAAAATTACCCTGGCATGGATTCTGTCAAGAAAAAGTTACTATAATAAAAAAAAAAAAAAAAAAAAAAAAGATTGGCCACTAGAATAAAAGCTTCTTGAAGGGCCGGTTCAGTTTTTGGTTGCCTTTGAATACTGAGCATCTATCCCAGGGTAAAGAGTGTCAAGCATATAATTGTTTTATGGGTCAGATGGGATAGTTAATTGGAAGATCAGATGACACTTCAGACAGTTACCACCAGGAGGTCTGGAGTTATTCAATTAATATCTTTCAGACTCAGTTTTCTTATCTGTAGAATGAGGAGGTTGAGCTGGATAACCTAGTGTAAATTCCCTTCCAATCTCAGCAGCACTGTTCCTATGAATTAAATTAAATCAGCATATGAAAAGTGTATTGTGTTTTTATGTTTGTGTGTATAGGTAATAAACAGACCTGCCTTTGGACTCGGACCCCAAAAGCACTTTTTAGCGTTATCCTTAAAAATGTTGAAATTCAAAGCCATTTCTGCTCAGTGCTTGGAGTCAATGAAGCTCTCCTAGTCTTGATTTCCACAGTTATAAAATGGACATAACAATAGGACCTCCCCTTTTAGGATTGTGAGGATTGAGTAAGTTAATATTTATGAAGCATTTGGTAGATCTCAAAGCCCCATAAAAAGTTTGTCATTACTACTTTTAAAACTACTACAGGATTTTAAATATCCAAATTTTAAAAAATTGCAAATAAAAATAATCCTTTACTAGTTTTAAGACCTTTAGAAGTCTTTGTTATTTGGAGGGGGCCTCAGTTTCCTCAAATGTGTATTTGCATCTTAAGATCATATTTTGTATCTATATCCTGAAACCCCATATACTCCTACCATATTGCTAAAACATACAGAAGATGGCTGAAAGGATTGGGGAAAACTCAGGACCTGGATCGCAGAAGAGAGAAGTTCTAAGTTAGAAAAGATCAGTCCAACTATATCTGACAGAGAGTGATTTAAAGCAAAGTAAAGCTTTTACTTACTATTTCTTGTTTTCTCTTCCTTCCATTCTTCTTCCCTTCCTTCCTTCGATCCTTCCTTTATTCCTTCCTTCCTTTACTGCTTGTTTCTTTTTCCTTCCCTCTTTCTTTTTTCTTTCTTTCTCTTTTACCTTCTTTCTCTCCATTCCTTCATCCCTCCTTCTCATCCTCCATTCCTTTTTTACCTTCCTTTGTTCTTTTTTCTTTCCCTTCTTGTTTTCCTTTCCCCTTTTCCCTCCATTCTTTCCTTGCTTCCTTTGTTTTTACCTTTTTTTCTTATGTTGCGATGGGGTTGGGATTTCTTTTTGGTAATTTGAGAATGGCAGTGTTTGTGTTTCTATCTGTGTTTGACTTCTTTGAAGTTGAATATTTAACTATCATTACAGCATGGTATTTAAAAAAAGGATGACTGACAAGTGGCAGACCTCTATACCACTGTGCAAATTTTAACAAATTTAACAAATGTCAAATATATGACATTGAAATTCAAGGATCTTGGGAGCAAGCACTAATCAAAATCAGAAAACAATATTAAAAAAAATATCTAATGACTATAACAAATAATGAAGCTGGAATTTAAAAAGAGGGAATAACATTTAAAAAATGAATCTGTCAACTCAAGGGAGAAAAAAGTTCCAGAAGATGTTTCATAATGTTCCTTCTGGCAGGGGTATCCATCTCTTCACTCATTGATATCAAGATCATTTATTTTCAGGCATTTGCTTCTGCATAAGAGAGAGCCAGCTGTGCTGTTTTGTTTTCCCTCTCTTGTCTAAAAAAGGAAAACACAGAGGAAATAGCCTAAAACTAGTTTGATTTAATGATCCTGACCCTTATACCTTCAGTGTATCCAGTTGCCCTCATCCAGAGTTTGCTGTACTTGATGGTGTTGAAAGGAGCCTGTACTGTTTATAAAAGGGCTTTGAGGCAGAAAATGTTTTTTTTTTTTTATTTTTTCACAGTAAATCCAGGCATGGTAAGTGACACATCTCTGTCTGTCAATAGTTCCTTCTGTTGTTGAAGATGGAGGAAAGGAAACAGAATAGGGCAGGGCTCCCTGGGATGTAGAGCAAGGGGGGAAACAGAGGGGAGAAAGGAGAAAAGGAAAGAGAGAAAGAGAAGGAGGGAGGCAGACAGTAGAAAGGCAGGAAAATAAAAAGGAGAGAGAAAATTGAAAAGGGGAAAGTCTGTAAGATCAAAACATTGCTACTAAATTTGCTGTGTCAGGCTCCAGGCTTAGAGCTGGAAAGGATTTAAGAGACAGTCTAAGACAACCCTCTTATTTAACCAAGAAGGAAACTCCACTCCCAATATGGTAACTGATTTCTCTAAGGTTACACCAGAATCAATATTCAAAACTAGGTTCTCTGGAAGTGGGAAGAGAGAGTGAGACAGACAGACAGACAGGCAGGCAGAGACAGAGTCACAGTGACAGTGACACAGAGAGAGACACACAGAGATAAGACACATAGGCAGACAGGGGGGCAAAGTCAGAGCAACAGTGACACAGAGAGAGACAGAGATGAGACAGAGATGGAGAGAAAATCAGGAACAGTGACATAAAGAGAGACAGAGACAAAGAGAGATAGAGCCAGACAGAAAGAATCAGAGTGACAGTTACATACACACACAGAGAGAAAAAAAGTCAGAGCTACAGTGACACAGAGACAGAGATAGAGACAGACAAAGAGACAGAAATAGAAACAGAGATACAGAAAGAAAGAAGAAACAGAGACAGGGAAGGAAAGAGGGAAGGAACAAAGGAACAGGGAGGGATAGAGGGAAGAAGAAAAGGAGACAGGGAGAGAGGGATGAAGGGAGGAAAGGAGGGAGGAATGGATGGAGGGAGAGAGGAGAAAAAAGGAATGGAAAGGAAGGAGGAAGGGAGATATAAAGGGAGGGAGAGGAAAGAAAGAGGGGAAGAAGGCAAAGAAAAAAATGATTCAAACAAAACAGTAAGAGCAATTTTGGGATGGAAAAGGAGATTGTCTGAGAGGCAGTGAAAGATCCTGGGGTCATAGATGAAGAATTGGAAGGGTCCTCAGAATCTTTGTAATCCATCTATTTAGAGATGCAGGTTTGGAGGCACAGAGAAGCCAAACAAGCCAAGTCACAGAGAGAGCATTGGCAGGATCTGGCCCCCAACACAACCCATCTTCCGTCTAAGAAGACGCCCTGCTCTTTCTGTCTCCCTGGCATTGTGTGGGAGGGAGAGCCACCATTCTCTCCAAGCCACGTTTTGCTCCTTTGCCAACAAAGGAGAAGCTGCCCAACCTCTCAGCACTGGGGAGTTTCCAATGGGATAATCCATAAAAATCTCTTCACAAACTTTCAATAATGTCAGTTATTATTTTTGTAGCCAGGAAAATAATGCCTCATTCATCTTCTCTTCCCTGCTGGTAATTAAAGGCTACTGGACTGGCAAGGCTGCTTCAATGATTCCTAAGCAGCATTAGGCAGGGACAGCTCCCCCTCCCCTTCTTTCCTGATACTCTCCCTTTGTTTCTCTCCATCCACTCTAGTTCTGCCTAATTGGGGGTGGTTAGGTGGTTGCAGAGGATAAAGCACTGGATCTGGAGGCAGCAAGAACTGAGTTCAAATTTGGCAGTTCAAATTCAGAGCAGTTACTGCTGTGTGACCTTGGGCAAGTCATTTAAGCCTGTTTGCCTCAGTTTCCTCATCATTACAGATGAAGTATTAGAAAGAAGTAAAGAAGTATTAAGCAATGAACTGAAGAGTAAAATAGCAAACCATCGTAATATCTTTGCCAAGAAAACTTCAAATAGGGTCATGATGAGTTAGATCTGATTAAAATGACTGAACAGAACAACCACCAGCTCAATGGCCAACTCTCTTGCCTGATCTTCTTCTGCACTCTCTCACCCAAATAATTCACCTACAAGCACTTGAGAATGATCTACTGTACCACAGGCAGAGACTTTGGAGGTCATTACCACTATTTTCACAGATATTTGATTTTCTTAGCAATGCTATGGATTTAATTGAATGTATTTTAAGATGACATTTGGAAAAGGACTCCATGGGCTTCAACAGGCTACACAATGGGCTCATTAAGGACACAGATTAAAAAAGGATTAAGAAGCCCTAATCTTTAGAAAATTATTGAGTCACAAGACAAGAACTCATTCCCACCTTTTTTGTGTGCAACAAATACTATGTCCTTTCAGTGAATAAAATCCCTGAACTGATGCAGATGAGAATTTCCTGGGACACTAGAGGTAAAATAACCCAGCAAACCCATTTATATCAGAGGCAGGAATCAAAGCAAATCTTCTGGTCTCCAAGGCCGGCTCTCTTTCCACTGCACCAGTATTGGCTACTTAGTGGTTGGATGACATTGAGCAAGTCACTTGAAGTATCTGTGTCTAATCATCTCTAAGAATCCTTCTGGTTTGAAATCTTAGGAATCTAAGAACCCAAAGATTTAGGGACAGGGAAAGTCCCCAGAATGAGGCACATAAAGAAAGGAAGAACAACTCAGTTCTGTGGGGTAGCAAAATTGCAAAGTATTCTTCTTACCACTACCTTGGGATAAGTAACATGAGAATTGGCATTTTCTTTCTAGAGAAGAGGAAATTGTCTAAGACTAAGCAGCATTTCTATTTTGCCAGAAAGTCTCATGATTAGATCTGAACACAGGCTTCCTGACTTCAGGTCAGCTATGTTTCCTTCTTCATTCTATTCAGCTATTTCACTTTCTTTGGTTTTCTGCTTAATAATGATAATTGGCCTTGTTGGAAAGCTTTACAATTTGCAAAGTGCTTTACACAGAGAATCACATTTGATTCTTACAGCACCCTTGTAAGGTAAGTGATACCATTATTCTGATTTTACATCTGAGAAAATGAGACGAAGGGAGTCAGTGATGTGGCCTGCAAAGCACAACTCTTAAGTTTCTGAGGCAGGATCTGGGCTACAAGCCAGGATTCCCACTTCCACACCATGTACCCATCTATTTTGTAAATCCAAGGCAAGCAGTTCATTTGATAGGATCTATTCCCAGCATTCTACCTCAGCTTTTTAATCTATAAAATAGGGAAGCTCTTGATCTGGTCATAATGAGATGCCTTTAAGATCTAAATCTATAATTATGTTGTATGAATCTATAATAAATACATCATAGTATCTAACCTAAATATATGGTCGTTTGGAATGCTTCATTAGAAGAAAAAACTACTTTTAAACCAGAAGGTAAAATGGTGCAGAGTTATTGAAGCGATGCAAGGAAAAGGCTCAAAGAGACTGTGTCCCTAAGATTGCACACTGATTCAGTCCTAGGGACAGGAAATGGAAAGGAAATGGTACTTCTCAAGAAAGTATATTACAGCACAATCCCCTCTCATTTTGCAAAATATAAATGCATAGAATGGGGCAAAGAATGGGGAGGAAAAATGACAACTTCATTATGAGCAAAATCCATCTCTATGTATCATTGCAGGACTAAGAGTAAGGCTCATAAAAAGGGCTGATTATTCTTTATGAGCCTTCCATTTTTCGGTTACTTATGTCCCCTTCATATCAAAAAAACCTCATAAATGTGCTCACCATGACTCGTCCAGACATAAGGTTTTATATTTTCTTGTATAAGTGAGAATTTTTTTTTTTTTTTATATTTGGTCCCAATGATCGGGCTTCTAGTTAGCAACAAGGTATGAGAAAAGCATAAAACTGGATGCAAGTAGATTTTGATATTCTCATTACTAATAAAATTATGACAAAGATGTAATGCTCACCAAGTGTGTGAATAGCATAAATGCTGTAGGAATCATTAACACATTGGAGAATAATCAGAATCATAAACAAATAAATAAAATAGCGGTAGGGATCCTGACAACCTGGAACATTGGTCCATATCTAATAAAATGAAATTTAGTTGAGCAAATATAAAGTTCTGTATTTGGGGTAGGAAGTTAACATCACAACAATAAAATAAGAGAATTGTGACTAAACAATAAGTTATGTCGCTCAATATGAATTAACAATTAGAAAATGGTCTCAAAAATTAGTGCACTTTTAGGTTTTTTTGTAAATCACAGAATCTAAAAGCAAAAGGGGCATTTGTAACTATGTAATCCAGAACTTAGCCAAAAAGGAATGTTTCCTGAAATACATATTTGAAAATGGCCATTTAGTTTTTATTTAAGACACCGAGAAGGAGGGAACCTAGTATTCTCAAAAGTAAGCCATTCAATATGGAGATAGCTCTATTTGTTAGAAAGTTTGTTTAGTTTTTCCTTCCCCTACAATAAATTTAAATGTACTCCATTAATATGCATATGCTACTATCATATATATATATATATATATATATATATATATATATAGGTCTAAAGATAAGACTTTGAATCACTGTTTTACATGTCCTTAACATTTTAAAAATTCAACAACATGCTTCTCTTAAGACTTTTTTTCTTCAGATGTAATTCTTCAGAAATCATCCATTCCTTCCATGAAATATAAAGCATGGAATCAAGGGATTTCACTACATGCATCATCCTCACTGGTTTCCTAAGAATTTCCTATCATTAATACACTTTCCAAACTAAGGGCCAAGAACTGAACACCATACTCTTTTTTAAATAATAGCTTTTTTTAATTTTAAAGTATATGCAAAATAGTATTTAATATTCACCCTTGGAAAATCTTGCGTTCCAAATTTTCCTCCTTCCCTTCCCTCTTTCCTAGACAGCAGGTAATCCAATATATGTTAAACATATGCGATTCTATTATACTTATTTCCACAATTATCATGTTGAACAAGGAAGTCAGATCAAAAAGGAAAAAGAAAAAGAGGGAAAAAAAAGCAAGCAAAAAATAAAAATGGTGACAATACTATGTTGTGATTCTCATTCAGTCCCCACAATCCTGTTTCTGGGTGCTGTGGCTCTCTTCATCATAAGTCCATTGGAACTGGACCAAAATACTTCATTGTTGAAAAGAGCTGTGTCCATCTGAATTGATCATCATATAATCTTGTTGTTGCCATGTACAAAGTTATCTTGCTTCTACTCACTTCACTCAGCATCAGTTCATTTAAGTCTCTCCAGGCCTCTCTGAAATCATCCCGCTGATTGTTTCTTACAGAACCATAATATCCCATAACATTCATATATCAGAATATATTTAGCAATTCCTCGATTGATGGGCATCTGCTCAATTTCCATGAACACAATACCCCTAATGCAAAATATAACAGGAACAAAACCACCATAATCCTAGATACTAAGCTTTTCTTTATATATATGAAAATGAAGTTAGTTTCCATGAATGAAGTTAGTCTCTATGGTTGAGCACATCACATAGAGACATAGTGTCCAAAAACAAGTATTAGGCAAACCCACTTCATCATACCCTGGTCAGACTAAATCTGAATTATTGTTTTCAGCCTAAACACCACAAAATGGAAAGACTGCTAACAATCTCCTAGTTCACTTGAACTTTAGATGATGAAATGACTCTTCTGTTCAGCAATGTCAACCCCTTAAATCACCAGTCATTTTCTCCAGTTGGTTACTCCCACTCTATATAATTTTAATTTCCCAATTTCCCACTGCATGTTGGTTTCTCTCTGTTGACTGAAAACACACCCATCCCTATGACACACATACATGTACACATGCACATGTTGGAATGTGTATGGGAAGAAGGGACTAAGAATTTATGTATCACACACTGTGTTAAGAGCTTTGTGACTATTAGCTCACTTGATATTCACAATCTTATAAAGGAATTATCAGTTATTATTTGCCCCATTTTACAGTTGAGGAAACTGAGGCAAAGATTAAATAACTTTTTCAAGATCACAAAGGTAGTAGATATCTGAGGCTGGATTTGAACTTAGTTCTTGCAGCTTACATATTCATTTGTACAGATATCGTTTTCACATCACAACTTTGCTCATCATGGTTTCAATATATCACATGCTATATATGCAATTTGATTGCAAAAGTTTGGGGAGAGTTTCATGGAAGCTGCAAACAGTCTGTGAAGGCCAGCAGACAACACAGAGCTGATGACCAAATATTTAACCACAATTTGACATTAAGGGACTATAAACACCCCATGAAAGAAAAAGAAAAGAAAACCAGATTTCTTTGGTAAGAGAAGGCTAAAAAAATATTTACATAGATTTTCCAGCTAAGGGGAAGGAGGAAGGCACCACTCCCCTAAGCTCTGTGATTTGGAAGCAATAAATATATGTTTGTATATAGATCAATGTTTGCATGTTCACATGAGTACATCTATGTACAAACACACACACTGTACATATAAACCCAAACACATGTGCTTTTAGGAAAGAAACTCATAAACACAGAAGTCTTTGTTGATATGTTATTGTATATCTTATTGTATTATTGTTCTGTGTTAAATTACCCCATTCTCAGGGGGCTGAGACCACCAGACATGGCATATAAAACAAAGCTTCCTGATGTCAAATCAAGTTTTTTTTTTTGTTTTGTTTTGTTATAATCAATTAATAGACTGCTAGGTAGCAAAGTATTGGACTTGGAATCAGAAAAGGCTGAATTCAAATATTTCGTCAAACCCTTAGTAGCTGTGTGACTCAGGCCAAGTCATTTGTTTTTTATAAAATCTGTTTCCTCAACTGTAAAATGATACCAATAGCATTTGCTTTGCAAGGTCATTGTGAGGATCAACTGGGATAAGTGTAATGTGCTGAGCAGAGGGTCTGGTATATGGTAAGTGCTACATAGTCTCAGTTATCTCATCTGCAAAGTGTGAAAATAATAGTATTTATATTACAAGGTTGTTTTATTTTGTTATTCACTTATTTCAATCACATCCACCTCTTCATGATCCCATTTGAGATTTTCTTGACAAAGATACTGAAGTAGCTTGTCAAATCCTTCTCCAATCATAAGGTTGTTAGGAATTTCTAACTAGATAATATTAATAATGCTTTCTAAACTTTAAATTCCTGGATAACTGTCACTTATTGTTACTAATTTATTATTTTTAGGATTATTTCTAGAGTTAAAAGGAAAAAAAAATGTCACTTTAGAGGACATACAGATCCTTAGTTGCATCCAGTCCAACCCTTACCTGAATAAGGCGGCCCTCACCACATCACCCAGAAGTTGTGCTCCAGTCTTTGTCTGAACAATGAAGAAATAATCAAAAATAGAGAGTTCCACTTCCATCGCACTTTCAGAATTCTCTTGTTAGTGAAGAATTATTGGGAGTTTGAGATTTCTATCTTGTGTGAAACCTCCCATTATTCCTGGAGAGTCTTTCTGTGAGCTGCATTTTCTTAAAACTCCCCTAATATTTTGATTCTCCTTCTCTGACTGCTCCAGTCCTCAGGATATTCCTACAGGGAATGCCAGATTTGCTTTCTAATGAAGAAGACTGCCTATGTACATGTATGTGTATTAGAATCCATAGAAAATGAATACTAAATATTCTGAAGAAGAAAAAACTGCACTCCACTTTGCATCTGTTATTTTGCCTGGTTTTAAATCCAGGAAACAAGGTGGGGCCTGCTGTTCTACTTCCTACTCTCTTTTCTGACTCCTTTTTTATAGCATCTCCTTTTTAGGTTTTGATTTGCTCTTTGAGAGTAGTGACTATCTTTCTTTTTTATTAATTATATCCCTAGAACTTAGCAGGAATACCTGACACATAGTAGGCATTTAATAATTTTTATTGGATTAGATGGCATGTATGTGTGTATAATAGCTATCTTATATGTATATGTATAGGTGTATGTATGTCTATGGAGAGAAAGAAAGAAAGGAGAGAGGGAGAGGGACAAACAGAGAGACAGTCAGAGAGACAGAAAAGCAGAGGAGAGAGAGAGAAAGACAGAGACAGAGACAGAGACTGAGAGAGACAGAGAGAGACAGAGACACAGAGAGACAGAGAGAGAGAGAGAAATCTGAATCAACAAAGAAAACAAAAGATAGAGCTTTTGTGGATATCAAATTATTAAGCAATGCACTCCCATTGCATAACAAATTGGAACCAGGACTCTTCAACTTGGCATTGGATCCTTAACACAGGGGAAGACATATTTTTGTGCATTAAAAGAAAACTATTAACAGTATATAAACCATGATAACAAGATTCAGCAATCTGATTTCTAATTGGAAGAAAGATTATGGGCTTTCTGTGTTGAGGGAGCAATGAGTACATTTTGAGAGTTAGGAGGGAGGAAGGCAAAGAAACGCAAATCCCTGAAGTCAGAAAAAGGAGGTATCCCACTCCTTACAGATCTCTACATTCAATCAAAAGAACGTGGGACCTGTAAGTGATTGACAAGGACAGCTCCAGTTTTCAGGAAGCACACATGGGTTGCTTGAGATCTGGATTGTGAGAAAACTCCCTGCCTCATCTTCAGATTTGTCTGAGTTTCTGATCAGCGGAACTTAGCTTAGACTCTTGGTTGGTAGTCTCTAAGAAGCAGAGAGAAGTGGTCTAGCTTCCCAGCCTCACAGGAGTTCTCTTGCAATTTCCATAACTGAATAATGTTTTCTCATGAGAGAACATTGTACTCGACATAATGGAATAGAAAGCAAATGGAGCTAGATCCATAGTTGAGTAACAAAATATAGTCAGTACAATTCACTCAATTCTCACAGTGTATTCCCCTATGTGTGTATGTATATATATATATATATATATATATATATATATATATGTATATATGTATGAATATAGAGCTTGCGAGTATGTTTGTGTGTATGTGTGTCTGTGTGTGTGTGTGTGTGTGTGTGTGTGTGTGTAGATATCACATATATATGTATATATAAAATTTCTTGAAATCTTTCCCTTTCTTTAGGGTTTTTTTTTTCCAGGAAACTTTTTCTGCTTGTCCATACTCATCTTTCCCCCACCATCAAATATGACCTCATGCATTGAACCCATAATTCTTTAAACATCTTTAAACACAGAATGGCATAGGGGCAATAATGCTTCCCTGCAACATCAGAGTAACTCTACCTGTAACACTTTCTGGTTGTGTGAAGACCTTGGACAATTGTGCATCCTCTTCAAATTTTATGCCTCCATTTCTGAATTTATGATTTTAATCCCCACAAGATCATCTTAGGTTTAAAGTGAAAAATTCTGAGTACTTAGAAACTTAAAAGTATTCTTTACAGTTAAGAGAGGCACTGTATTAAAAAAAGCAAGCTCTGAGAAAACATGCATCCATCACAAGCTCTGTTTTTCTTTAGTCTCACATTTCATCAATTAGATATTCTTTCCCACTATTTACACTAAAAACAGATTTAATCTAATCTCTAAATATAAACTCTTAGAGAGAGTTTCCTCACTGGAAATTTTCTAGAGTATTGAAATCACAAGTTGAGTCCTAAATAGATGTCGCCATTAGTATTGCTACATAATGCTTAGCCCTTTGATAGAGTGTAAGGTCCATGAGGGAAAGTGCTGTGTCAATTTTCTTTATTCTTTCCCCAGAACTAAGCAAGGACCTTTGTTCATCCCAGTTGCTTAATCAATGTTTGCTGAAGTGAGTGAAACTGAATACATGATAAAACTTTTGTAGTCCTAGGACCATGCTCAATTTAACTTTTTAAGTCTTAAAGGAGATATAAAGCACGGGCAATTGGTTGCTTATTGGTGTCAGTAGGGAATAATTTTCTGGGAAAATAAATCAGGCTTTGTTGAACCGATAAAGGAAGGAAATCTATTCTCTGAAGAAGACTGAATCTCCAGATGTTCCATCTGTGCAATAACCTGATGCTGCTTTCCAGACTGGGGAGGGAGGGAGGAGGAATAGAAGCCTGTTCATTGTTCTTTTTTGTGTCCTATTTCAAACACACATCAATTTGGGGCAGGGAAAAAAATCATGCTAGGGTTGAAACCAGAGGATATGACTTCAGTGAGCACCTCTGCCATTCACAGTGTTGTTACCTTAAAATAATCAGTCTCTATGAACCCAAGTTGCCTTAACTACAAAATAATAGATTTTGTCCAGATAGACTTCCAAATGAATCCAAAAGATGCATTTTTGTTTTAGATTTTAAAATCTATAATATTAAACACAAATGCATACACACATGCACATATCATCATAATCATTGTCATCATCTCGATGAGCAATTACTAATAATGCTATTGACCCAGAATTTTTTCTTGACAAATGGCTTCCAGAAAACCCTAAATCCAGTCCACTTCTGTATCTGACTTCACTTTTCTATTTCCAGTCATCAACCTTAAGTTTGCTGCTCTTGTCTTTCCATCCTGTGTCTCTAACTTTCAATATTCCAGCCTATTTCATGGGTGAACCTCTTAATAATATCAATATGATTTGTACCAATAATAAGATTTGAGCAAAATGCCTAATACTCTACTTAGAATCTGACAGATGTTGGTTATTAAGCCAAGTAGAGAGGCACAGTTCCTATAAAAAGAGTTTTGGGGTCTGTATGTATATATTTTTTAGACAGATAGTGGTTTACATATTTTTTCTCTCCTTAAAATGTAAATTTGCTGAGGGAAGATACAGTGTTTACCTTTTTTTGTATCCCCAGAACTGACAACAGTTCTGCCATATATTTCTGGCACATAGGAGGCACTTACTAAATGCTTATTGAATGCTATTTGTGGTCTCAATTAGGATCCAAGTGCAAATAATCCAAAAGGCTGAACTAAGGTGTGAAACTGAGTTTTTCTAGAGTATGGACATTCAAAACTCTAAAATTAGTTGGAAATGAGCAGGGGAAGCAAAGTTGTAGACTCAAGAAGTCACTAAGAAATTGGGAAGCAGGAGATGATTTTTTTTTTTCTGACTCGGTGTAAGACATTGCCTTCAGTCTTGCAATGATACAAGATACAGGTCAAGTTTTCCCACCATCCTCCCTGACTTACCTGCAACCAAAGTACCATCAACATGGCTGCCCCCTTTCATCTAGGTCTTTGTCTGCTGGAACTATCCTGATTTGCGTAATTGAACAAAGAAATCAGAAGTTACACGTCTTTATTTTATACCATTGATATGTAGGTTACATTAACCTTTAAAAGACATGGGGGTTAAGCTGTCAAATTTCCTTCCTAGAGGCATTAATGAAACTGAAGCATCTGGAGCCAATTTTGTCTCCTTTCCAATGAGTCAGTTTTCCTTGACTCCAGTAGAATTTATTTCTATATAATGTCTGAAGTGAGATGTTTAATTCTTTATCTCTATTAGCATCTACATCGGGCACCGCACACTTTAGTTTTCAAACTTTTCAGTGACTGAACTGACCCAAACCCCATCCTGGTTTCATGAAAATTAATGTTGTATCTAAATTGATGCACATTATTAATACAATTCAATCCAACTAACTTCAAGAAGTCTATATTTCAGATACTCTATAAGTCTTTGGATTCAAAACAACAATAAAAATACCTTCCCTATAGTAGCTTGTATAATAGAATTTTAGTATCATAGATTTAGAGGTGAAATGGACCACTGAGGATGCTATTTCAATTTTTACTTCACTTTTGACTGGGGTTTGGAGAATTATCTGACTCACATAAGGTCACACAGGTAGAAGAGTTGAAACATTGTTTGGGAGATTTTCTTCTAACATTTCCATCAATAAAATGGATATAGATACAAATGGCAGACTTAGCAAATTTTCAGATGGCACAGAGCTGGGGAAATTATCAAATAAATACCCTACAAGAATGGTGATTTAAAATGATCATAATGCTATAACTTTATGGGTTGACTCTAAAATATGAAAATGAAGAAGTAATTAAGGTGATGTTCTCTAGTTAGAGCATAGAAGTATTGGATGGGCATGGACAGATTAACTAAAATAAATAAGCAAAAGAGAAGGGAAAGAGAAGCACTTTCTATCGCTCAATTGGGAGACACAGGATAAAATCATAATAAACCTCAGCAGCCTTCCAATTTAGCTCTATTTTTAAACAAAGAGGGGAAACTGAGGCCTGCAGAGTTTGTGATTTGCAGAAATTAAAGGATAGGTCACCTGAGTCATAGGTAGAAGATCGGGGCCCTCAGTATGATTTCTGACTCCATAGCCAACACTTTATGATAAGGACAACAGCCATGAGTGATAATTTTGATGACAGCTTGCACTTATATAACACTATTTGGTTCACAAAGCACTTTATAAATAGTATCTTATCACCCCAACCCTAGAAGGTAGATTCAATTACTATTCCCTTTTTATACATGATGAACAGAATCTAAGGGAAGTTATAGAGTTGGCCAAGATCACAAAGCTATTCTATGAGTGTCTGAGATTAAATTTTAACTCAGATCTACCTGAGCCCAGATCAGATGTTGTATATCACTAAACTGCCTAGCTGTCTCCAGGGACAACAAAGGATAAAAAGCAAAAAAAGTGATAGTGTCATTGTGTGACGTCACCATCTGTGATGGTCTGGCCACAACTGGTACACGGCATTCACATTTGGAAACAGGAAAATTGTCAGGACAGAGTATTCCCAGAGGAGGGTGACCAAGAAGAAGAAGCCATTCAAAGCCATGTCACATGAAGAAAATCCAAAGTCTTTAGGTTTTTCTTCATCTATAAAATGAGAAAGGAGTTGTTCGCTACAGCCTTTTGTGCTCCTTCTAGCTTGAGATTCAATAATCTCAGGTTTATCCAAAAATAAAATAAGACCTAGAAGAGAATAAGAAGTTGATCATTCTGGAATAGGTAAAAGTCTGTCTTGAAGAAAAAGGATGAGAGTTGTGGCTTAAAATACAGAAAGAATTCAGAATAGGGGAAGATAGAAGAGCCTTCAGTCCAATAAAAAAAAAAAGCTCTTCCCTCTCCCTTTAATCTAACAAAGACAGCTGTCCAGTAGGGAAGGCTCCATCTTCCTTGTTGCAAGAGGTTTTTTTTTCTCTCATATACACCCCTTCTCTTCACTTATATACCCTAACCCAAGTCCCCATTTCTTTTCACCTAGAATATGGCAACAACCTAGTACCTGATCTGTCTCAAGTTAACCCACTCCAATATATTTCTCCTCTGATTTACTAAAATACAGTTCACCCCATGTCACCGTCCTAATCTATAAACTCCAGTTGTTCCCTTTTTTACTTCCAGGATCAAAAATGTATTCTTCTGTTTTTCCTTTACAGCTTTTTATCCTTTCCAGTCTTTTGACACTTTACTGCCTTCCATGTACCTTCCATGCATCAGATTGATTATGCTTGTTTTCTTGCTTTTCTTTTTATACAATACTTCATCTCTCCTCTCATGACCTTTGAATTTATTGACCTCCTTGTTGGAATGGTCTCTTCCTTCATGCTGCTGCTCACTTGCCCTGGATTCCTCTAAGTCTTACCTTTGATCTCACCACTTTTAAGAACAAAGCCTGTCCTGATCTCTCTAGTTTTTCTCCATTATATGACCTTGCCACTATTCAATATATCTCTTGTGAAAATCTAATTAATTTTGGGTTGTCTTTTTCCAAAAAAATATAAGTCACTTAAGGTCAGATTTTGCCTTGGTTTCCCCATTGCTTACCAAAGTGTTACCAAAGTATGAAAGTACAAAATGCTTAATGCCATTTGCCAGCAAGAACTATATGGATAATGGCCTATCAGAGAATATTTTAAAAGACATTGCTATATGGAACAGGATTCTAGAGTTTTAAGAGATCTCAGACATTTTTGAATCTGTCTCATTTATACAGATGAGGGAAATTGAGGCAAAGCAAGTTTAAATGGTTTGGCCAACATTACACAGCTAGTAAGTACCTGAGGCAGCAATCGAACCTCTCCATGTCTCTATGTGTGCCATGTTGTTTCTCAAGGACAAAAGCAACCTCATTAATTTCTTCTAGGTTTGAAATTCAATTCTACAGGAGGGCAAAAAAGAAACAATTCAATATTTTCAGCATGTCTTCAACAAGCCCATATTTTGTCATCCCTTCCCATCCCTCTTATTTTGTTTTTATGGTGATATTCTTTGGGGGGCTATTTTTTATCTAAAGGATGTCTTTTCTCTTATGAGTACATCTGTTCCAGCTGCTGCTTGTTCATTTGAAATCATCCAGCCTCCCTCTGTGACATCATAATCATTGCATTGTCTACCAACTGCAAAGTCACAAACAGCAACCTTGCCATCAAATCTGGAGGGAATACTCATTCCCCTTTTGGAAAAGAAAAACATATGTGTGAACATGGTAGCATTTTTTAAAAGAAATTAAAGATTGATTTAAAGGGAAGGACCTAAGAACACATCCATGTTTTCTTTAAGATATGAAAAGACTTTTCAGAGATAATCCTGGGACAGGATCATGGGGTATACCAGGACAATGCAAAGCAAACATGCCCTCAATGAATGTTTTTAAGACAAATGTAATAGGGTATGGTAGAAGAACTTCCCCAAACCAAGCTTCCATTGGGAAGAAACTCCAGGATATTAGGAGTCTGCTTGTCAGTAGGACTATCACGAAGGAAGGAGACATGAGGGGAAGGTTGTCATCAAGAGTAGAAGAAATATAACATCTAGAAGTTTCCCATTTTCACTCATTCTTGATGACTTCTGAGAATCAGCGCAATAATGGTTAGAGCTGGTCTTGGAGCTAAAAGGATCTGAATTCAAATGTTGCCACTGATACATCATACTGGCTATATACTCCTAGGCAATTAATTTAACCTCTTGATGTACTGAAAGTTAAAGTCTCAGAGAAACAGGGTAACCTACATAAATAGGAGAATTTTACTCATCAAGAATATTCCCTGAAGTAGAAATTTATTGCTTTATATCAAATCATTTTTTTATGTTCTGTTGTGTACATGACAACTTTTTTTTATTTTATTCTTATGCTTAAGATAAAATTTAAAACTAAAATAAAAAAGAAACCTTCATGAAGAATATTCTATAAATGAAAATACAAAGCAAGAAATGTAGTTTGTTAATTTTTTTTAGACATTGTTATAGCATGCTTTAGATATTTAAAAATGGATATGGTCCAGAGAGTGCTGGGCTGGAAATCAGATGAGCCGGGTTTGAAACCTAGCCCTGTCATTTATTAGCTGTAGGAACTGGGAACTCTCTCTGAGCCTCAGTTTCCAATTTGTACAATAAGGTAAACATTTCTTTTCCTACTGATTTTGTGGAGTAGCTACAAAAGCATTGGCTAGGAGACAAATGACCTGAGTTCAAAAATAGCTTCTTCCCCTTGCTGCTTGTGTAGCTTTTAGCTAGTCATTTAAGCAATTTGGGTTCCAGAACCTTTGAAGATTGAAGGAGTTGGCTTAGCCATACCCTAAGATCCTATTCTGCATCAAAAGTCTATTGTAATTTTAACGGTTATTGAAATAAAAATGTTAAAAGATTGACTAAAAAAAAATAATTGGGCAGCTATGTGACACAGTGAATAGAGCACCAGTCCTGGAGTCAGGAGAACCTCAGTTCAAAATCCAGCCTTAGACACTTGACACTTATTAGCCATGTGAACCCTGACAAATCACCTAACTCTGTTTATCTCACAACAACAACAGCAGATTACTCCCTGTAGAAAAGAAATTACAGGTTGAGTCTTCACCCCTTATATTGCCAATTAAACTCTAAGTTAAGTTACTTGAACCTATTGAGGGAGTTCAAATGGTGTTAATAGTTTGTTTTGTTTTGTTTTTTAATTCCAACAACCCAGGGGAAAGTCCCAGTTGCCCTAACCTAGTTATAACTCTTTAATCAATGACAAAGAACACATTGGGTACCAGAATTATTTCTCAGAGGCAAGGGGATTCAGAGAAATCGGAACATTGTGAGATTGTGATTAAGAGAAAGCACCACTTTAGATGGGATGGGGAGAGGTTGGGCTTGAGGAGGATTTTATCTTATCTAAAAAACAAAAAAACAGGAAAAGGAAGCAATGCTTCGGTTACCTTCCTATTTTAACCAACTATTTAGTAAACTCAGTTATTTTTACTCAGCAAAGAATTATGAGCATTGCCAATGCCCCTTAAATTTCCTTCCCCTCGTGAACTGTCCAAGTTGCCTAGTCCCTGTTAGAACTCTAAATGTTATAATCTATGACAAATAGCCTGTAGCCCTGAATTCATTGCCTAAAAATGTCTCGTTGCTCATGAAACTTAGATTTGTTCAGATTCTACAAGAAAATCCTCTATGTCAGGGAATAGGAATGTATAAGTAATGTTGACACTTGGTCCCTCTTATCCAAAGTACAATAATTTGATGCCTGGGCAAAAGGAGGCAAAGACGATGGAGTTCAATGTGGAGAAGGAGAAAAGAAGGGAGGAAATCTATGTGTCCAGGATTTTCCAGGGAATTACAGTAGGAAGTAAATTCTTTCCAAATAGGAATTTTTTTTATTCCCAGTCTTAACGGCATGGTGTCTGGCACATATTAAATTTTTGTTGAACAGTGTTTCCTAAAACACGGATTGATCACAATTTGTCTCTTCTCGATAAACTCCAGTGGCTCATTATTGTCTCTAGATCAATTATAAGCTTCTTGGTTTTGCATCTCAAACTTGTCACAGTCTAAACTCAATATATCATTTTCAAATTGAATACACTTTATGACTCTACCTATAGTCTGTATATATTCAACTATGCTAACCCTTCAGGCTATTCCTCATACATGACATTCTAATGGAAAGTGTATCAACTCTTTATTATGAGTTTTTATTAAATCAAGCATTTATTAAATACTAGGGGACCAAATTTGTGCTAAACTCTATGAAAATAAACAAATCAAGCAAGATGGTTCCATTCTCAAAGAACATTCTCAGTTTGGAGGGATAAGAAACTGAGATTAAGATCATAAGGGATATAACCAAGATGACCAATGGGTTTAAGACTGTATCTTCAGTTTCTAATTTTGAGGTTTACCTTATATTGTAATGGAGAAAGGAGAAATTGGGGAATGGCAGTTATAGAGTTTCAAAAAGTACAAGAAGAAAATGGTATCTTGGTTCTAGTCAAGATAAAGTGACAGATATAACAGAGTTCAGAGTAAAGCTTCTAGTGGCTAAGTAAGCGGTGAAGAGGATGAAGAGAGAGGGCATGTACATAAGTCCTAGAAGGAGGTTATATAAATAACATTCACACATACACCTCCTTCAAGGTCCAAGCTTGGTTGACATGGTTTGAAAATGCATGGAAAAGTGTATTGAGTCCTCTGAAGTCTGGGTTCAAATCCTACCCCTATTAACCACCTATTTAATTTAAGAAAGTCCCCTAACTCTTCTAAGCCTCGATTTCCTCATCCATAAAATGGAGATAATATTTGTACTATTTTACACATTTGTTGTGAAGCTCATTGGTTTAATATATATGGTAAGTTCCTGAATGGTGTGCTGGACAGAGAGAAACTACAGAATTATCCCTGAGGCAAGCAGGGACAAGTCACTGATAGCCATCGATTTAGCTTGTGGTCCCATCCTCTGAGGAGATCATCCAGTCTGAAACCAAGTTAAATCAAAGCTCTGAGACCCACCCACCTTGAACACCTTACATCCCCATGTCCCGTCAAAAATCTCAAACATGTCCCTGAGGTTAAATGTTCCCTCTAAAATCTACTTATGGGTCCTCCTATGGCTGCTGCCTTCCTTTGGGTCAGTCCACATGGAACTCTGCTTTGTGATATCTTGCACCTTAATTCCCCATGCCATGTGGTATCTCTACTAACTCCCCTATGCTTCCTAATCCCACTTCTTCTTCTTACAGCTAAGTCTTTTGGGGTGCCATCCCTTTCAGCTGGGAGCATGCCCCAATCTTACAGAGTACTCCTTTTTCACTAGGTAATTGTGAGTTACACTGAGGAACATGTCTTTCATAGTCTCTCCCACTTTATTTGCTATTTACCATTCCCAGTGTCTATTGTACCCTTTCATTTTATCTGTAACCTATTCCCCTAAAAAAAAATCTACCTTTTGCGAAAGAGAATGGACCATTGTGAATTCTTCACATGAACGAACCCAATTTTTGCTGCCTACCATCATCTGGTGTCTCCACACCCACATCATTTATGAAGTTTGCAAAACTTAAGTTGCCATTCACCTAAACTGATTCTTGAGACAATAACTGCCTAACACTGCTTCACTGGGATGAATTTATTGACTCACGTAGTTAATAACTGTCATGTGACAAAGGAACTGTCCTCTGTCAAAAAGGGTGACCAAAGAAGACCATCCTTAAGCAGCACTTCAGAGTCTGATGCTTCTAGGAAAGAATAAAGATTGGTCATCTCTAGCCATACACAGACACAAGGACAGCATTGAAAGCAGGAAAAGACTTCTGGGAGCAAGCTCTCTGGCACAATGAGGAGAACTGATTCAAGATTCAAGAGAGAACTAAATTAGGTGTCAAGAGTTTCGCTACAAAGGAGCTCAGGTGACCATCTCACCGGACACTGAGTCCCACACACACACACAGGGACTGCCCAAGAAAATAATGGGATCAAAAATACCAGCAATGTGAATTCACTTCACCACCTGTATCCCCTAAATGTTAACCACAATGTCATTCTGTTCTAAGACTGCATACACTTTGCCATGAAAACAGAATACAATTATAGAGAACTGTGGGTCACCTTTATGATAGAGAGGGTGCAAGGAAGGATTCTAGATACTGTTCTTACCACACCATTGAGTAAATGGCTTTGTGTTCAGTTATTAGATCTACTGCTATTGTTCTATTGTGATTGACTCTTCTTGACACCATTTGGAGTTTTCTTGGCAAAGATACTAGACTGCTTTGCCAATTCTTTCCTCAACTCATTTTATAGATGAGGAAACAGACAAACTGGATTAAATGACTTGTGTAGGGTCACACAGTTGGAAAGTGTCTGAGACAGGATTTGAAGTCAAGAAGATGAATCTTCCTTACTCCAAACATAACACTATATCTACTGTGTCACTTAGCTGCCCAATTATATTTAGCAATTGAGTATTAAAGGGAAGCTCATCAGTTAGAAGTCATGAACTATAATTTTGGGTTATAGATTCACAGAGTACCTGTATCTACTAACCTAAGGTTAGTGCATAATACCCTCTTTGGGCAGGCAATGTAGTCAAAAAGTACACTGTCAATGGAGAATCAGGGATATAAAAACACAAAGTTTGCAGGAAAAGATTAGATGTAGAAAAGCAAAGAAGTTTGGATGGAAAGGAGAGAATGAGTTCTAAGGCAGCAAAAGTCACACTACTGAGAAGGCAAGGGGCCCAGGAAAGACTTCCTTTGAACTGGGCTCCTTGATGGTGCTAGTAGGAATTCTTCAGGCAAAGAGAAAAAGAAAGTACATAGTAGGCATAGAGAGTAACTTTAAAAAAAACAAAAAAGACATTATGATAGGTTGGAGCAATGAAGGTGATGTGATCCTAAATGATGTATTGGACAGAGAGAAATTAATGAATTGATCCCTCAAGCAAACAGGAAGAAGACACTGATGGAAATCAGTCTAGCTTTATGATCCCATCCTCTGGGGAGGTCATCCAGTCTGAAATCCAAATTATGTCAAATCCCTTAGACCCACCCTCCATAGAGGTATTTGGCAGTCTTACCTTGCCATTCCTTGTTAGAAATCTCAGCCATGTTTCCTGAGGTTAAATTTTACCTATAAAATCCACTTATAGGCCATCCCATGACTACTGCCTTTGAGTCAGTCTACCATGGTACTCTGTCTCATGCTGTCTTTCTCCTTAACCCCATCATGTAGTATCTCCCTTAATTTTATTATGCTTCTCAAGCTCACTTCCCCTCCTTATAGCTAGCTAACTCTTTTAGGATGCTAAGTTCCTTTCAGCATTTAGCCCACCTACTAAGGACCTGTCCCAAACCTCACAAGACACTCCTCTTCCATTGGGTAATTGTGAGTTACAATGAGTAACGTGTCTTTCATATTTATTCCCAACTCAATTCATATTTACTATTCCTGGTTTCTATTGTATCCCATCTTTTGTCTGTAATCTATTTCCTTAGATAAATCTACTTTTTTTTCCAAAAAGAATAGCCATTGTGAATTATTTACCTTAATTTTTAGTGCCTACCATTATCTGCTGCCTACATCAACTGCATAAAGAGAAGCAATCTAATACATTCAGATGCTTTATAAAACTAGGCATTAAATTACAAATTAAAATTTTTCCCTTCTGTACATTAGAGATGGCACAGAATTCATGGCAAGTCTTCTATGAAGTTTTTTTTTAATTTCATATCAAATTATATTTTGTAGATAAATGAGTAGGGAAAAAAGGATCCTTTTTATTTTCAATTATCTTTAGTGAGTTTAAAAGGAGCAATTAAAAATACAATTAAGACAGTTTACATGTAAAATTTTGAATTAATTTGTAATTTTAAATTTTTGAATTGTTTAAAATACTTAAAAATGTTAAAAAAAATCATTGGTTTCAACAGGCCCCAAGAAAAAGATTTCTTTAAAATCAGGGATAATTCCAGATGGTTTTTGGATTCTCTATATGAAGAATATTTACTTGTAGATATGGAAGAAATCTTTCTTACCAACTTTTTTGCTATTTAATTAAATATTATTCTCTCTCTCTTTTTCCTCTTTCTCGTTCTCTCTGTAATTATATCTATTCCTTTATTGGGATTGTTGAACAATATTTTTAAACAGTTATTCATGATCAAATTTCGCTGGTAGATGAGACTGATTTAAATCAGGTCATTATGGTATATGTAAAAAAAGAAAAGAAACCTCATCATGAGGGAATATTGTTTATTCTAAACTAATGTATCCCCCAGTTGTCTTGTAAAAGAAAAATAATAGTGGAGGCAACCAAACTCCATTTTGGGGGGACTGCTGATTCATATTTGGAGTTGAGAGAAGACCCTACGTGTATGCTATAGTCCACATACTAGAGAAGTCTTCCACAGAATATCTTATTTTATCCTCACAAGCCAGTATTGCAGGCTGGGCATATATTATTAAGCCCTTTTTACGAATGAGAAAATATAAGATCATGACAGGTAATGGTTTGCCCAAGGCCCCAGGGTGACTAATCAAAAACTTGTATCTGTGTTTTCATTTCAGACCCAGAAGTCTCCAAGGCAAACAAAGAACCTCACTTCTGCTTTACAGTCTCATTGGTGCTGGGCCTATAGGGACTGGCTGAATCTTCAGGGTGTTTATTTTCCCCTTCTGTACATTAGAAATGGCATAAAACTCATGACACTGGATAGATCATTAAAATTAAAAATGAAAACCAGACATTCTTCTCTTTCTCCTTGTCTTGGGGGATCTGGGCTGGTTTCTTTTTTGCTGTTTTGATTTTTTTCCCCCAGTGTTACACATTCCCTCTGGGTTCTGTTAAGAACTAATTCAATTATCCTTTGCTTTGCTGTAGGAGCTCTTCTTTAGATTATTCATATTTATCGATGTTTAACAATGCAAACCTGAACTTGCTGTGAACAGAGACAATATTTAACAAAGTAAATGCTTCAGGGACTGCTGGACCTGCACTAAATCCTTCCTTTGGACAGCATATATTTGGAAACAAATATTCCCACACATAGTAAATAGGAAATATAGCCTCCTATTTGGCTCAACAGAGGATCCAGAAAAACAAAACAATAGAAAAAAATAAAAGCCCAAATAGATCCAACTCTCAAGCACAAAAACATACTACTCATGTTCAAGAAAGATAGATTATATACCAAAGAATACAGGATTCAATGCATAAAGATAATTCCAAGGTCGATACCATGATCTACACATTAGAATGAGGAAACACCACTTTTACCTCAATATTCCAGCATCCTCTTTCCTTGATATGTTTCTTTCAAGACTATTTTTATGTACTGTTTGAGTTTAACTATTTTGCCCTCCTTTCCAGGTCCTTCACAACCTAGCACAACCTTCCCCTCCCTGCTAGATCTTATGGTTTTTGCCTATGGGCACTCCAAACTTTAGTCATCTCAGACACCTCTTTAACCTCTCTGTATCCATCAACCTTTAAGCTCTCACACCTTGATGCTATTGCTCATCTATTTCCTTTTGATAAGATTGCCTTCCCTATTTCTACTTTTTGTTTTAACTTCATTTCTATTCCATAAAATCTGATTCTACCATCATTTCCAGGAAGTCTCTATAATTCTCCTTAGTTAACAATAAAGTTTCCATTTAGACCACACATCATACATTGTTTTACAGAGAAAGAGAGTCAGTCAACAAACACACACTAAGTAGATATTATATGCTAAACACTATAAGCTACATACTATGAAAAGAAAGATAAAATGACAGTTCTTGCCCTTAAGAAGTTCATATGGATATATTAAAAAGTATATTCAATTAGAGGCTTGGGATCAGGAAGCCCTGAGTTAGAATACTGCACCAGCTATTCACTAGGTAGGAGACCTCTGGAAGTTGCTTTATTTCTCTCTGATGAGTTTCCTAATCTATATAATCAGGACAATAATAACTCTTATTTCACATGATAAATGTAGCAAAGCAGTACAAAGCCATTCTTTTTGGATCATTTGCAAAAGATCATTCTCATCCAGTGAAATCAGGAAAAACTTCTGCCTTTGTTTTGGGTTTAAAAGAATGAGGGAATGAATTGGGAAATTCTTGCAAATGGAGGCAGGAAAAGCAAAATTCAACTCTAGTCTCTGTCATATTGGATCCTGGGAAAATCTCGTAAATCCTATGTATAACTCAATTTCCTCATTTGTAAAATGGTGATGGTGATCATCTCTAAGTTCCATTCCAACTCTGAATCTGTAATCTTTTCCCAGGACTGATGTTTTAAGACTTTGTAATGAAATAATGACTGCTTCCAAACCCCACAATTAAATACAAGATATCAATTAAGAAAATTTTCAGAATCTCTTTCAATTGGTAGCTTTCTGTTTAGAAAACAAACACAAAAGTCAATGTGAGCGATAAAAGACTACATAGAAAACTTTAAGAGATTATCCTCTTGTTCTAAAAATAGTTATTTTTAATCATTATTAAAATCTCTGTGTGGATATATTTGTGTATGTGTGTGTATGTGTCTCTGTGTGTTTGTTTATCTGTATTTCTCTGAGTACACAACTGTTTCAGAAATCAGGGATGAAAGTCAAACATGATAACATTTCCTTTCCCTTTATTCATGAGGCCTCTGGAAACTAATGAGATTTATTCTGAGAATGGCTTTCTAATTGTGCTTTAACTGCATGGTGACATTTTATAATGTCAGAAGGATTTTGCTTTAGGCAGAGTGATTTTGGTCCCTGCAGAAAATTAATTACCACTTTCTGAATAAGCCACATTTTATTTTATTTTATTTTTTCAATGAGCAAAGCAAAATTCTCAAGGTTAACCTGGCTTCCAATAGCAAAGAGATCTTGGGGGTAAAGGGCTAAAATGAGTCTCTGATTTAGGTCTATATTTAATGAGTAGTTTTGAACATATAAACAAACATGCCATGAGCAATAGTAGAGGTCATCCACTACAGGTGTCAAAAACAACTAGTGTGTCTTCAGAAATTCCAGACTTTCAGAATATATTTCCATTAACCCCATGAGTCACTCATTTTTGAGGTAAGCCAGAATTTTATTTCTTATCAAGGGATCATAGATCTAGAAATAGAAGAGACCAAGAGCCATTTAATCAAACTTCCTCATTTTATTGAAACTTGGAGAGAAAAAAATTGTCAACTTAACGTCAAAGAGTTGCAACTTTGCGGAGGAAAGTTTTGAACTCAGGTCCACTAAACTCAAAGCCAATTACCTTTTCATGGTATATAGCTTTGTTTATAGTTCCAGTCACTTGTCTTTTTTTCTTCTTTAATTATATTTTATAAAATCCACTCTCTAAGTATAGGAATAAATTGACTTTTCCTTAAAATAATCAGCAGCATCTATTTAAAACCATCAGTAAGCATCATATGTAATGGAGACAAACTTCAACCATTCCCAATAAGATCTGGAGTGAAACAAGGTTGCCCACTATCACCGTTACTATTTAATATTGTATTAGAAATGCTAGCTTTAGCAATAAGAGCTGAGAAAGAGATTAAAGGAATAAGAATAGGCAATGAGGAAACCAAATTATCACTCTTTGCCGATGACATGATGGTATACTTAGAGAACCCAGAGATTCTACTAAAAAGTTATTAGAAATAATCCACAACTTTAGCAAAGTTGCTGGTTATAAAATAAACCCACATAAGTCATCAGCATTCTTATATATCACTAACAAAATCCAACAGTCAGAGTTACAAAGAGAAATTCCATTTAAAGTAACTACTGATAATATAAAATATTTAGGAATCTATCTGCCAAGGGAAAATCAGAAACTTTATGAGCAAAATTACAGACCACTTTTCACACAAATTAAGTCTGATCTAACCAATTGGAAAAATATTAAATGCTCTTGGATAGGGCGAGCAAATATAATAAAGATGACAATATTACCTAAACTAATCTATTTATTTAGTGCTATACCAATCAGACTCCCAAAAAACTATTTTAATGACCTAGAAAAAATAACAACAAAATTTATATGGAAAAACAAAAGGTCAAGAATTTCAAGGGAATTAATGAAAAAAAAATCAAATGAAGGTGACCTAGTTGTACCAGATCTAAAATTATATTATAGAGCAGCAGTTACCAAAACTATTTGGTATTGGCTAAAGAATAGATTAGTTGATCAGTGGAATAGATTCGGTTCAAGGGATAAAACAGTCAACAAATATAGCAACCTAGTCTTTGACAAACCCAAAGACCCCAGCTTTTGGGATAAGAACTTACTGTTTGATAAAAATTGCTGGGAAAATTGGAAACTAATATGGCAGAAACTAGGCACTGATGCATATCTAACACCGTACACCAAGATAAGGTCAAAATGGGTTCATGACCTAGGCCTAAAGAATGAAATTATTAATAAATTAGAGGAACACAGGATAGTTTACCTCTCAGACCTGTGGAAGGGGAAGGTCTTAATAACCAAAGAAGAACTAGAGATCATTACTGATCACAAAATAGAAAATTTCGATTATACCAAACTGAAAAGTTTTTGTACAAACAAAACTAATGCAGACAAGATTAGAAGGGAAGCAATAAACTGGGAAAATATTTTTACAGTCAAAGGTTCTGATAAAGGCCTCATTTCCAAAATATATAGAGAATTAACTCTAATTTATAAAAAAATCAAGCCATTCTCCAATTGAAAAATGGTCAAAGGATATGAACAGACAATTCTCAGATGAAGAAATTGAAACTATTTCTAGTCATATGAAAAGGTTCTCCAAGTCATTACTAATCAGAGAAATGCAAATTAAGATAACTCTAAGATACCACTACACACCTGTCAGATTGGCTAAGATGACAGGAAAAAATAATGATGATTGTTGGAGGGGATGCGGGAAAACTGGGACATTGATGCATTGTTGGTGGAGTTGTGAACGAATCCAACCATTTTGGAGAGTAATTTGGAACTATGCTAAAAAGTTATCAAAATGTGCATACCCTTTGATCCAGCAGTGTTACTACTGGGATTATATCCCAAAGAGATTATAAAGAAGGGAAAGGGACCTGTATGTGCACGAATATTTGTGGCAGCCCTTTTGTAGTGGTCTAAAAACTGGAAACTGAATGGATGTCCATCAGTTGGAGAATGGCTGAATAAATTGTGGTATATGAATATTATGGAATATTACTGTTCTGTAAGAAATGACCAACAGGATGATTTCAAAAAGGCCTGGAGAGACTTACACAAACTGATGCTGAGTGAAATGAGCAGGACCAGGAGATCATTATATACTTCAACAACAATACTATATGACGACCAGTTCTGATGGACCACGCCATCCTCAGCAACGAGATCAACCAAATCATTTCCAATGGAGCAGTAATGAACTGAACCAGCTATGCCCAGATAAAGAACTCTGGGAGATGACTAAAAACCATTACATTGAATTTCCAATCCCTATATTTATGCACACATGCATTTTTGATTTCCTTCACAAGCTAATTGTACAATATTTCAGAGTCTGATTCTTTTTGTACAGCAAAATAACGTTTTGGTCATGTATACTTATTGTGTATCTAAGTTATATTTTAATGTATTTAACATCTACTGGTCATCCTGTCATCTGGGGAAGGGGGTGGGGGGGTAAGAGGTGAAAAATTGGAACAAGAGGTTTGGCAATTGTTAATGCTGTAAAGTTACCCATGCATATATCCTGTAAATAAAAGGCTATTAAATTAAAAAAAAAATCCACTCTCTACTCTCTCTCTTATGATCATGAAAATTAGACATGGAAAGTCATGTCTCATATGGTAGTCAGGACCAGAGTCAATATTAACTGAGTGATTATAGGTAAGACATTTACCTCTTGAAACCCCAAAGCCAATTTTGCAAGTAACAGATCTGAAACATAGGAGAGTTCCCACACCAGAATTATGCCATACTTGTGAAATCAAACGTACAGAAATATATATATATATATATATATATATATATATATATATATATATATATATAAAAATAGAAGAAAAAAATTTTGTTTTTTTTTCAGGTTAGGATCAAGCTTAGTTTTAGTTTTTGATAGTTTTTGCAGCAAATTAGATGAATTAGGATTTAAAATACCTGGGTTTTCCTCGTTAACAAGAGGGAAGTTTCATGAGAACTAGAAATGATATAAAAGAAATATTCATGGGGAAAGCTAGGTTGCACAATGCTTATAGAGTGCCAGCCCTGAAATCTGAAGGATCTGAGTTCAAATCTGGCCTCAGACAGCCAATACTTCCTACCTATGTGACCCTAGGCAAGTCACTTAACCCCAATTACCTTAGGAAAAAAAAAAAGAAAGAAAGGAATATTCATGGAAATTCACTGAAGGAAATAAATCTCTCATTGAGTATTTCATTGGAGCAATCTATCAGAAAAGAGTTTTTTTTTTCTTTTTCTAATTTAATTCCATTTTAATTTTAATTTAAAATTGACTCCAAAATTAATTTTTAAAAATGACAAAAAATAAAAAATACACACATTTTCCTGCAATGGAATTTGCAAATTAGAATGGAAATACTCAATGAGAGATACATTTCCTTGAGTGCATTTCAAAAACTTCTTGAGAAACTTTCATTTTAAATCATACTCAACTTGTCATTTGGATCCCAAGAAAGTATTCCCTCAGGATTACAGGACTAATCCAGAGATTTCTAGTATCATTGATCATAAGCCCCAACATGGATATTCTCAATTACGTATAAGTTAAAGTTAATTACCTCTTAGAAAAAGGATGGTTAAAATGTTAAATGCAGTTCTTTTAAAAGATTTTCCCAAACCAGGGACACACTCTGCTTGCACAGTTTCCCTCCTGATTATGAATTCCAATTCAGAAAGCATATAAGTAAAAATGATAAATATTAGCATCCTTTATTGTATCCTCATGAAATTACTCAGGCAGAAATTTCTGCTGAATTCTAAGGGTTAATGCTTAGAGAATATCAAACCTCTCTTTGTTATATTTGTTCTCAACTTCCCATGCAATTGCAGCTATTCCCACTGCCGATGGGGAGTTATTGGGAAATGATGGGAATTCCAGATCTTCTGACCTTTCATAGTTCCCAACATTATCATCTTGTCAATGAAGAAAAAAGAAAAGAAAATTAATAAAAATAATTTGTTCCCTATTTCCAAAATCTTTTCCTTCACAAATATAATTTGTCACTTAATTCCACGACCATTTTATAGGATTGGGGCTGAAATACTCAGTACTGAATTCACTTGTTAGGGTACACATAGGCCCAGACATGTGTCTGATGTGTTTAGTCAATTTCAAGGAATTTTCTTTCCTGAGTGACATCACTCATATTTATCCAATAATCAAAACATGTTATTCCTCTCAAATTGATTAACAACTTGTTCATATTCAGTTAACATATCTGATTGATTGATTCAATCAATGCTGGGCCTTCTGTGATTACATTAATTTTGGTGAAGGATTGAAATCCCAGCCTTACCAATTAGATCCCATGGCTACTGCTTGAAAAAAAAGTTGATGAATGGCAGAGATCTCTCCGTATTAATTCTGTTTCCTATAGATGGTTTTGCCTGACAAAATTGAATGAAAATTGAAGAGATTGATTGATTTATTGATTGAAAAGATAAAGGAATCATTAGATTTAGAGGTGGGAGGGAACTTCTCTGGACATCTAATCCTGCTGCTTCATATTACAGCAAAGAACTCAGAAGAAGAGTGGTCAAGTGTTTTATTCAGTATCCATTGAGCTACCAAATTGACAATTCAAGCACAGGTCTGGTCAAGTCACTCCTCTGATCAAGAAACTCAAATGGCTCCCTCTTGCCACTAAAATAAACTAAAACAATCCTCTTTGACTCTTGAAGCTCTTTTGAGGGAATAGAGGGTCATCTGCTAGAAGGGTTTGGTGGGATCTAAGGCCAGTATTCAGTGCACAGTTCCAGGACCAGTGAGAATGTAAAGCTAATGGAGAACAAAATCTGTGCCCTATGTCTCAAATCCCAGATCTTCCTGGGTCAGCAACTCAATGTGCTGCTCAAGTTCTGGGGTGATATCCATGGCCAGTCCTATGACTTGCTTAGATTGAGTATAGGAACTTTCCCCCTATTTCTTCCTGGGAACTAGGCAGATTTGGAGAATAATCCTTGTGAATCATGTCTCTGCTGCTGACCTACAAGGCCAAGTACTTCCTTCCAAGTCCAAGGCCAAGGCCTCCTCCTTCACAGCATCTACAAATGCACCACCATCAGTTGCTTCTATGACAAAGTCAAGAGTTGCTACAACTAGAAAATCTCCATGGACTGCTTCAACTGGAGCAAGATTTTCTGACATTGTAGAGAACTGGCCCCTGATCTGAGTCCATGGGGCAGATCTGATACATCATGAGGCCCAGAGACATGGCAGAAGAATTGCTATGTGAGCTTCTGTGCCCAGACCCTGACAAAGGTTTCAAGGCTAGGAGTAGGAGGGAATGACCACAGCATCTTTAATTTTTAGAGCTGAGCTGGAAGCCAAGTACTCATAAGTAGCATGGCTCAACTTCATCTGCCAAAGGCACTAGCTAGTAAGTATTAAGCTTGGCAGGCACACTGGTGACCCTCCTATATATACCCCAGGAAGCCAGCACAGCCCCAATCAATCAAGGTTGCCTAGATGTGGCCACCTCTGCACCCCTCAGTCAGCATTAGCAACCGCTCTCCTTATAGGGAATAGAAATAGGATTCCTCCCACATGCCTTTGCTTCTGTATTGTCCCCACCTGCTTTGAATACTTTACGCCCATAATTCCTAAGTAGAGGCTTCATTCTTTGATTTTCTCCTGAGGTCAGTTTATTTCAAATCATGAACTGAAAATTGTTCACATCACAAGGACATGCTTAACGTACACACTTCTGGGCAAAGAAGAGTAAATAATCATAATAATCATTTGTGTTATGCTAAAGGGAAGCAAGGAGAACTTGGCTCACAATCTGAGCTTGATAACTAACTAGCAATGTGTATCAGAGCAAATCTTTTCAATATTCTCAGCTTTCATAGAAAATTACCTAAAGCAAAAACCCGCTTTTGTTACTTCCCTAAACAAAATTTTTCCACAGCTTCTTATTGCTTATAAAATATAATACAAACTGGTTAGAATGGCATTTAAAGCCCTGCACAATCAGCAGCATCTATTTTTCAGACCACCTCTTTATTATATCCATTTATATGTTGCATGCTCCAACCATACTCATGTACTTTAGGAACTACATTCCCTATAACTTTCCAGAGATTGTCCCTAGAATATCATTTGCCAGAATATACTTTCTCCTCATCTACACTTGATAAAACACTAATTTCTTCAAGGATCTGCCCAAGTACTAGCTCATAAAGCTTTTCTTGTACTCCTTACTTATCATTATTCTTCATCCTTAAATAATAATGCATATATCTACATGGCAGAAGACTATATCCTCCACAGTAGAAGCCAATTATTGATACTTTGCTCAGTTTTATTAAAGAGGATTTCCCCCTCTTTTAAAATCTATTTTAAAGGATTGTTTTATGGAAAGGGGATAGAGTAAGAATACAAAAGGAAGTATAAGTAATTTAAAAGCAAAATATACCAAACTGGTTTTTTTAATAAAAATACTTGTTGAACTGAATTTAATATGGAAATGATAGTATTAAATGTTATGATCTCTAAATTTGATTTCAGCTCTAACTATTAATTTTTCTCCTATTAAGGAAAATCAAGAATGAAACTGAACAGTTTTTGACTTCTAAATTCTAAGGCAAGGGGAATACCCAAATTGACAGTAGTAATGTAAATGGAAAAATTACTAAAATTAAATTTGAGGTCCCAGAGAAGAAATGAATAAATGTACTTCCTCTTTTCTATGAAATGTCAGAAGAAAATCCATGTAAAATATTGCCTATATATATTGTCAGATGTGATCGATATATCTGTTGGTTTTCCTCAAAAGTTTTTTTGTAAAGGATTTTAAAAAAAATTGTTATAAGAAAATTGTTATTGAATACAGGAAATGGAAGGATATATTCAGGAAGAATATTTTAAGTGACATTAATAGAACTCTTTTGTAAACAATGTTTTAGAAACCCTCATTATCTTCCTGGCTTCCTCTTTCTGATACCCAAACCCCAACCTAGTGTCACACTTCAATTTGTCTGCCTTTTTCATGAGGTTTCTTTGAAATTCATCTTCACTGAAATGGAACATTGGATGTGTCTGGAGTAAATGGTCAGGAAAAGTAATGACCCGTGAAAAGAAACCATCATTTCCATTCCCAGTGGACTCCCCCACTCTTGTAAATTGCAAGTTTTCTTCCCTAGAAATCAAAGCAAAATTGACATAGCTTAGAGTGCTTCTGGGGTCTGTGCCATCACTCAGTGAGACAATATCAGGAAAAAGGAAGAAGAGATGGAGCATCTCTAGACCACATAACCAATGTGAAGGCTATGGGAAAATGGGGTCAATGGGAGCAGTTGTGAGCATTTCTGTGGTAAGGAAGTGACCTGTGCTGAATATTGCCTTTCTTCTTGTTTTGTGTCAAATTTGGATAAGAACATATAATGCATTGTTCATCTCGCAGTCAGGTTCATAAAGAACTATCTACATATTCTCTTAGAATAACTGGAAACTGAAAACTACAGGTAAGATAGGAGGAAGATGTTTGATGTGTAACTCATTCTTTCTGTCAAAGGGTATTTCAAATAATGAGCTTAACAATGAAGAATCATAATCTGTCTTGTTCTAAATGAAATTTTAAAATGTGGTTATTAGAGCACCATGTCCCAGAGCTACAGAAAGAAATGCTGGTTCATGTTTATATAACTTCCCCCAAAAAATGTTCACTATGAGTTGTTTTTTTTTAAACTAATGACTACAGAAGTGAATGCAAGGGATAATGTTGTAAAAAAAATTAACCAGGCATTGGCTCTGTCAATAAAAAGTTATTAAAAAAAAAAAACTAATGCTTAAAAAAATAATAATAATTGCAAAATTTCTTATATTTCAAAAGTGATAGCTCTTCTTCTCTGTAAATAATAATATAAATTAATAGTAAATTTAGTATTTACAAATAGTAAATTAAATAGTAAAAAAAAATGATAAGCTTTTCAATGAAAGTCTAGGACAGTAGTCAAGTCTTCATCATGCAGGGACACTGAGAAGGGCTAACAAGTCTATATCTGAACAGTTTAGAAAGGAATTATTCCTATGGAAATCCAGACAAATTATATCATACTTTTCCTAAAGAAAATAGATTGAAAGAGATGGAGTGAATTTAATATTATTGAGCATTTAGAAAATTAGAAGCAAGACACATGATCTGAGACTCAAACACACAAACATTTCCCCCCAATTCTCTGCATAATAGGTATCATGGAATAAATATAAAAGTTTTGATATTTAGAGGAAAACCTTCAGCATACCCGATGGATCCAGTATGGAGATTTGATGAGAAAGCAAGAGAAAGAGAAAAAAGGGATGAGAAGAGAAACAAAGGTTGTGGTCTGGGCCACTGGAGGGAATAATTGTGTCAATGACATCGAAGCTCCAACCCTAGAATACACTTTAGAACTTAAGTATACAGAGAGTCAAATAAATTTGATTGTACTTCAACGATCAAATATAGCTGAGGAAAATTAATCAACAAAATGATGGATTAGATTCTTATTTAATCTCTCAGTATCATCATATATTATACATAAAAGAGGCTCTGTATGCAACAAATTTATGAAAACCAGTGGAGAGGAAAGCATGTATTGGGACGTAGTAGGTTCCAAGTCTACAGAAGAGAAAGCCAATAAGAATGTTTGCCCTCTAGAAGTTTCATTTATCAAACTCATTAGTCATTGGTTATTATCACATGAACATTTCTATTTTTTTTTTATATATTCTTTATTTAGAGTCCCAGGCTCAGTCACCATTAAGACAATGCATAATTAATTATAAAGAACACCTTTTGTATGGATCCTATAGTAGAATGGAGGAGCATAAAGAGGAGCCAACTTAGCAGAGTCATCTCTATAGAACCCTAATGTCAACCTGAATCTAACTGCCTTTTTTCCTCTTCTCCCTTCTCCAGGTACAGGATTCAGACAATATTTAGCTGCTAATTCTAGATGTATGCATAGATTCTTCATCAAAATCACATGCAAACAACATGGGTTATAACTTTCTATTCTATGCATACTCACAAATATTCTACATGCTCATAACTCAATAATACTCTAAACAGAATCATTTTACAGAAACTAAAGCTTTTAAATAAAGTTTTGGATACATTACACCATGGATGCAGTAAGCAGTAGATTATTCTAACACTACATCATGATTTTGCATGATTTTATTAGGTACTACAATCCCAGAGGAAATGGAAAGTGAGGATTAAAGATGCTGTAAACTGTGATTGTCCAATGTTGCTTCTCCTCTTATAGAACATTTCTATTCTCCAGTGACAAGGCTGTTTAGCAGCTAAAGAGATCAAATCCTTGATTTGGACAAGTGAAGAAAAGTAAATGAAAATACTGACTATACCATATTCTCAACTACTCAAGCACTGATTTTATGGCACAAACACAATAAAAACAAAATTTTATAAATATAAAGGCCTTTACATGTTATCTAGGAAGCAGCTAGATGGTTCAGGGGAAAGAGCGCCACATCAGGAAGGAATACCTGAGTTCACTTTTTAGCTGTGTGACCCTGGACAAGTGACTTAATATTTACGTTGCCTTAATCCAATTGGAAAAGGAAATTGCAAATCACTTTGTTATCTTTGCCAAAAAAAAAAAAAAAAAAAAAAAAAAAAAAGCCATGGACAATATGGTCCACAGAATCACAAAGAATTCGACATGACTGAACAACTGAATAAAAATGTATTAGCTAATGTAGCTCTTTCATTTTATCCAGTGGAGAACTGAGGTCAAGAGAAGTGAAGGGACTTGTTCACATCAACCATCATGGTCCCTCCCTTAGCCAACCTAATCCAGTCTAATTCTAAATCTAATCCAATCTAATCTTAAAACCCTCAATCTACAAGAAAAAGGCAATGCTACAAAAAGGTAATAATTTGTTGTTACCAATAACAAAATAAGAAAGATCTAAATTAGAAATATAAATAAATCTATTATTAACATTCATATGGGAGAAAGCAAGGGCTAGGTCTCCCTCAAAATTAGACATTCTTAGAATTGGAAAAGGATCAGTCAACATAGAATGATAGCTGATTAAAAATCCTCCCTGTAGTCTGCTTGGAATGGGGTCATCCAGATTTTACTTTAAGACTTTCAATGAAGGGGAACTCAGTACTCCCTGAGGAGGCCTAATCTGCTTTTTGGATAGCTCTAATAGTTATATCATGGTTACAATGATGTGTGCTCTATTAATGGGTAATAACGATATTAGGGACTGTTAGGATTTTGTCCTTGAATTTCATCATCACAATTTCAATAGATGTGACTCTTTGTGTGCTCCCTGCATGATTCTGATACTAATCACGCTACAGAAAATGCAAGGAGTTGTTTTAAGTGGCTTCTAAGTTTGAAATTTATGATCCTGTACATTTTGTCTGTGTTCTACCATCAATTAATTCTTCATTAGTAGGATCTACCAATGAGCTGTAGACCTGTCTGGTCATTGATTGGGTACCACTATGTCATCCATTAGGCAAGTGTTGCTCCTCTAATAGAACCATTTTATATCTTATGTATGGCATTACATTGAGATTTTGGGGGGAGATGCTACTTCAAAAGATCTGAGAACTTGAAATTAGAGGAACCCAAGGCCAAAAAGAATTCCTCATTGTAGACTATCCAACAAGAAATCATATAGCTTCTGCTTGGTGTCCTCCAAGAAGCAGCTCATTTTACTCTGGTACCACTCTCCTTTCTGTAAATGTTCCTTTTTTCTTCTTCTTCTTTTTTTTTTTTTTTTTTTTTGATATCAAGGCTACATTTTCCTCCTTCTAACTTTCACCAGTCCTTTGTTTCTTCCCTCTAGTGCTAAATAAAACAAATCTAAACTCCTCTTCCAAAGGACAGCTCTTCAACTATTTGGACATAGCTCCTATGTGTCCCTGAATCTTCCCATCTCTTGTTATGTGGTTGTGCAGTTGTGTTCAACTCTTCAAGAGCACAAGGGCCAAATTGTCCAACAGGTTTTCTTGGCAAAGATTTGGCAGTGCTTTACCATTTCCTTCTATAGTAGATTGAGATAAACTGAGATTGGGACTTACAGACACTGTTTGAGGCCAGATTTGCTCTCAGATTTTCTTAACTCCAGGTCCAAAATTCTAACCACTGAGCAACCTAGTTCCCTCCCTTGTGTCTTGCTTTTAAAAATGAATTGAAAGCCTTTTGCCATTCTGACTTTTGTCTAGGTATGTATCTTTCTTGCCTAAATCTCCCATATTTTTAAAAAAAGGATTGGAAGCCTTTTACCATTCTGGCTTTTCTCTGAGCATCCTCTGGCTTATTAATATCCTTAAATGGTAGCTTGCAACCTCATATCTTTAGAGATTTGAGTATCCCATGATTCCTAACGATGTAGTATCACTGGGAAAATATTGGTGTTAGAAAATGGGCCTCATGTTTATAAATATATTTTATTGATATTTTTGTTTAAAAACAATCCTAAAGCTGACTTCAAAGCTGGGATAATCCAGTTTCAAGAATTATTCTTGAAATGTACTAGTTGTGGGACCCTGTACAAGAATTTAACCTCTCAATACACCAAACACTTCTGTTCTTGAGATGTCAGTCAAGTAGCACTGATAGAGATGATTTCCTTCCCTGGGAGCATGCTATAGGAATTAAATTACCAGGAAAATTCCTACTTTGTTAATTTTGTATCACCTACCTTTTCTAATATATCCCTCTCTGCCCCAGTCTTATCTCTTGGGTTTCTAGTTTTAAAAAATTGTCATTTTAAGTTCACAATTTTCTCATAAATGACCTACAATTATGATCTAAATATTGTGTTATCTTTTTTTTTCTTCTGTTTCAAGGCATGAGACTTGTCCTAGTAAATTTTGAAGGTCATATAATCAAGCATATCTCTTGCTCTTTGCTTAATATTGTATTTGATCAATGAGCTTTTATAAAAGTCAGCTCAAAAACAAAAATAAACCTGAGAAAAATTTTTACCCTAGTGGAGGCGAAGACTATTTTATCCTTCCTATGGTTATAGTGAGTATACCCTAAAGACTGGGGCTTCTTAGTTTGAACTTCCTCCCTACCTCTAATGCAGAAAAAGAAGAGAAAAAAGTCACCTCTACACCTGAATTAAAAAAAAAAAAAAAAAAAGAATAATGGAATAAGTTGCTCAAGCAATCCATCCAGCCCAATGCCTCAGATTGTCTTTCATTCTTTTATTATGCTAAGCATTGAATAAATAACCTTCCCAATGCTTCACTGAGGCCTTTGTCATTAATACTGTGTCCTAAATCAGTGCTCAAGGACTTCACCTGAAGAAAAGCAAATTAATTAAGAGCTCCTAATGAGCATAACAGCCTGTTCATTTCACTAAAAGAAATGTGGCTGTTTGAGGAAGAAACGTGAAGAAAAGAAAGTTATAACTAAGAAAGTAAAATAACAAAGAATCATTCTATCCCACAGAGCATTGTTAACTTACATTTATTAAAAGTGCCAGGAATTTTAAGGAGAGAGAGCCAGGCAGGCAAAAAGACAGAAAAACACAGAGACAGACAAAAAAGGACAGGTTTAGAAAGGATAATAAAATTGAATCAAAATTAACATTAAAATTTACACAGACATAGAGCTTCAGTCCAGAGAAGTAATAACAATTAATGCTTTTGAAATGGAAAAGTACACAAATTGCCTTTCAGTGAAACTGATTTTTTTTAAGGTTAAAAGAACCTATTTCACTCAAACTTTAAAAATATATATATTGTTTGGGAGAAAAGTGGCCATCCATATGTAATAGGGACTAACAAATATACATAAACCATTTAGTGGCATTTGCCCTTCTGAAGAAGACTAGGGAAGTTTGTTTAGGAAAGTAGAGATGACACTGAGCCAGATGTGCCCTGGAGAGTTCCTGTAGCACCCTAGACATTTCATAAGTGTTTCTAAAAGAAGTCATTCGTTGCCTTAATTGCTACCTAACATTAATCACTGAATGGATATGTCCTCTGTCAAAGTGAGACCCAGTAAAACAGACCCAGGTCTCCCACTGCATCCAGTTATCCTGATCTATAACTGGATGCTGGACCCAGATGGCTCTGGAAGAGAAAGTGAGGCAGAAGACCTTGCACAACCAAAACTCACTTAAATGCAATTCACTTGCACATCATGGCATCATCTCCCTGGGACATGGTCTTTTTCAAGAATGAAGGACAAATGACATCAACAACATACTAACCCCCATGATTAGAAAAGTTTTCTTACTTAACTTTGTAGCTTGAACTAAGGATGACTTCAAAAGGCTTTTGTCACCTTCAGTAGTTATTGTTGGCTTCTTTCTCTCTCTTTATTTGATTCATTAAAGTGAAATGATGGTTGCTGGTGAGAGACAGTGTTGTAGGAGAGTTCTCTTATGCCAGCTCATATGGACTTGCAAGAGTCAAATTTTTAATTTCCAGGCAAACAAATACACTCTTGGAAGTTGGAAAATAGTATAAATAAAAGTTTAAATTACTGTTTTGTTAATTTTCTAGATTTACAAATGTGATGGAGAAAGTGATCATGATACAGATTAAATTTAAGTGTGCCCTAGATTATCTCTAAACTAGTCAAAAACCATTGTCCCTCTGGCCCTGCTGAAGTCCCTATGGCCTTGAAAAATGAGTCTCAGATTTTTGCCTCTTCATTTCCTAGTTTCTGTTTTAAGTGAAAGAAGAAAATAAGTATTTACTAAGAACTGACTATGTATCAGGTATTGAATTGCATAGAAGAAAGATCCTATTCTCAAGGAGCTCAGTCTAATAGGGAAGACAGCAAACAAGTGAATATAGAAAAACAAACTTTGAGATAAAGGAAAAATAAAGAAAGGAGGAAAGGCACAATAAATAAGAGAGGCTGGGAAAGACTTCCTGTAGAAAGTGGGATTTTGAAAGCCAATGAAGTTATTGAAAGCAAGATTAGCAATATGACAGTGTTTATGTGTACAAAAGTGGGGTGGAAAAGCAAGTTATAGAAAGTGTGGAGACTGAAAAACTGAACAGTTAAGGTGTTGAAGATATTGTCAATATGCATCTTGAAATATCCTAGAATGGGGAGTTAAGAGGAGATAAACATTGGGAACCGGTAGAATTTTGGGTGAGTGGAATGAAATAATGAAAACCACACATTGAGAGTCAATCACCCAAACACAATGGGGAATTTATCAAGAATGATAAAAATTGTAAGGAAATACAGTTTGGGAATTAAGAATTAAAGAGGACAAATATTTATAGGTTACACCAAAACCTCATACTTTCAGTGAGGGGAAAAGTATCAGAAAATACTGGATATGACAAATCCTGAATAACATCATAAAAAAGAAAAAAAAGTAATTATATTTTAAATGACAGGAAATGACTCATTACTGATTTGGAAAGTCATTTCTGAAATGGCTGTCTTGGTACAGTCAAATCAATGACTTGTTAGAGCAAAGATTAAAATTAATACAAAGCCAGAAGAAAGAATGAAAATGAGATAACTGATCCATTAAAATGATTTAATAATATAAAAGAAGTAGAGGGCATGAAGGGATAAATATAATGGAGAATTGACCATTAAGAACATGCACAGGTTTGTCTTATACATACAAAAATACATACACACACACACACACAGGCAAATGCAAATATCATACATATATACAAATCAACCAACAAACATTTATTAAGCACCTACTATCTACCATGCATATTAGTCCTTGCCTGATTTTGATCAAATGTCTACAGGCTTAGTGCATCTACTTTCAGGCTATGATAACTGAGTGACTTTTATAAAGTACAAAGTGCTTTGAGCATTCAGATTGCTAGAAGGGACATGAGCTGGTCTGTATAAGGCTATCATTTTATAGGTTTCAAAAAAGTTGAAAGTCATTTTAGATATAGTAACTGAGGTCTGTAGTTGGTTGCTGTTCAGTCATGTTTGACTATTCCTGACCCCATTTGGAGTTTTTTTTTTTTTTTTTTTTTTTTATTTAATAGCCTTTAATTTACAGGATATATACATGGGTAACTTTACAGCATTAACAATTGCCAAACCTCTTGTTCCAATTTTCACCTCTTACCCCCCCCTCCCTAAATGGCAGGATGACCAGTAGATGTTAAATATATTAAAATATAACTTAGATACACAATAAGTATACATGACCAAAACATTATTTTGCTGTACAAAAAGAATCAGACTCTGAATTATTGTACAATTAGCTTGTGAAGGAAATCAAAGATGCAGGTGTGCATAAATATAGGGACTGGGAATTCAATGTAATGGTTTTTAGTCATCTCCCAGAGTTCTTTTTCTGGGTATAGCTAGTTCAGTTCATTACTGCTCCATTAGAAATGATTTGGTTGATCTCGTTGCTGAGGATGGCCTGATCCATCAGGACTGGTCATCATCTAGTATTGTTGTTGAAGTATATAATGATCTCCTGGTCCTGCTCATTTCACTTAGCATCAGTTCGTGTAAGTCTCTCCAGGCCTTTCTGAAATCATCCTGTTGGTCATTTCTTACAGAACAGTAATATTCCATAATTTTCATATACCACAATTTATTCAGCCATTCTCCAACTGATGGACATCCATTCAGTTTCAGTTTCTAGCCACTACAAAAGGGCTGCCACAAACATTCGTGCACATACAGGTCCCTTTCCCTTCTTTATAATCTCTTTGGGATATAATCCCAGTAGTAACACTGCTGGATCAAAGGGTATGCACAGTTTGATAACTTTTGAGCATAGTTCCAAACTACTCTCCAAAATGGTTGGATTCGTTCACAACTCCACCAACAATGAATCAATGTCCCAGTTTTCCCACATCCCTCCAACAATCATCATTATTTTTTCCTGTCATCTTAGCCAATCTGACAGGAGTGTAGTGGTATCTTAGAGTTGTCTTAATTTGCATTTCTCTGATTAATAATGACTTGGAGCATCTTTTCATATGACTAGAAATAGTTTCAATTTCTTCATCTGAGAATTGTCTGTTCATATCCTTTGACCATTTTTCAATTGGAGAATGGCTTGATTTTTGTAAATTAGAGTTAATTCTCTATATATTTTGGAAATGAGGCCTTTATCAGAACCTTTGACTGTAAAAATATTTTCCCAGTTTATTGCTTCCCTTCTAATCTTGTCTGCATTAGTTTTGTTTGTACAAAAACTTTTCAGTTTGGTATAATCGAAATTTTCTATTTTGTGATCAGTAATGATCTCTAGTTCTGCTTTGGTCATAAAACCTTCCCCTTCCACAGGTCTGAGAGGTAAACTATCCTATGTTCCTCTAATTTATTAATAATTTCATTCTTTATGCCTAGGTCATGAACCCATTTTGACCTTATCTTGGTGTACGGCGTTAAGTCCCATTTGGAGTTTTGGCAAAGATACTAGAATGGTTTGTTATTTCCTTTTCCCACTTATTTTACAGATGAGGAAACCGAGGCAAACACAGTCAAGTGACTTGTTCAGAGTTCCAAGACAATAAGTATTTGAGGCCAGATTAGAACTGTCATAAGATAAGGCATTATTTAGTCTTTAGTAAAATCTACTAATAGCTGCCATGACTGAGTTGAGTGAGTAATCATCCATAAGGATATATTCATCCTTCATTCAGAAGACACTAAATCAACAAGTCAGCTGAGACAGCATTTTCATCCAACATGGGAAGTCATTCCCATATTAGCTATGCCCCATGTAGAAGGAAAGTAGGTGGGAATTTTTTAAAGAGAAAAAAAAAAGGATTTCCAAGTCCAGGAGTATTTTTTAGTCATTTATGTTCCTTAGCTTATATTTTAGTATCTTATGCATCAAGTTTGAGACCATTTCCACCAGAAACTTTTTGTGTCTGAAGGAAGAAAACTATACTTCCTATTGGCTGAATGGTGTTTTGTACCCACCTCCTTGCCAGTTTGAGTCCACTTTTATAAGGGGTTGAGTGTTTACAATGGGGAGAATATACTTTCTCCTACTTAGGGAAAGACTTTTTGCTAATTTTCCTATAACAGATTTATCATTATTCCATCTAGCTAAGAAGACAATTAGAAATCATAATTAACATAGAGTTCTGATCTCTTAGTCACTCATGAACTTTTGAATTTTTCATTTTTCTTCAATTATATGCAAAACATTGACTTAAAAGTTGATTTCCAAATTCTTTCCCTTTCTCCATGAAAAAAAAAGTTAAAAAATATATTTTGATCATCATTTAGATTCTATCAATTCTTTCTCAGTTATATAACATTTTCCATCATGAGTCCTTTTTGAATTGTCTTGGATCATTATATTGCTGAAAATAGCTAAGTTATTCATACTTGACCATCACATAATTTTGTTGTTACAATGCAAATTTTTCTCCTGGTTCTGCTCATTTGACTCTTCGTTAATTCATGTAAAATTTTCCAGATTTTTGTGAAAGTATTCTGCTTATCATATCTCATGGGACAGTAGCATTCCATTACATTCATATACTAAAACTTGTTCAAACATTCTCCAATTAAAAAGTATCCCTTCTATTTCTAATTCTTTGCCACCTCAGGAAAAAAAAAGTTGCTATAAATATTGTATACACGTCTTTTCTTTTTTCTTTCATTTTTTGAGATACAGCTTGGAGGTATTCCTGCATTAAAGGCAATAAACTATTTCCAAATTGTTCTACAGAATGGCTGTATCTAATTCCAAGGATACATTGGTTTCTCAATTTTCTCATAGCCCTCTACAACATTACATTTTCATTTTCTGTCATATCAGCCAAATTGATAAATTTGAAGTGGCACCTGAAAGCTACTTTAATTTGCATTTCTTTAATCAATAGTGATTAAGAACATTTTATGTGACTGTAGACTGTTTTGATTTCTTCAACTATAAATTGCCTTTTCAAATCCTTTAATCATTTATCAATTGAGAAATGACATATTTTAATAAATTTTACTCCATTTTCTATATATTTGAAAAATGAATCCTGTATCAGAAATATTTGAAATGCACACACAGACACACACAGAAATACACACACACACACACGGATACATACAGTTTACCCAGCTTTTCGCTTTCTTTCTAATGTTGGCTGAATTGGCTCTTTTTGTACGAAGCCTTTTTAATTTAATGCAATCAAAATCCTCTATTTTACATCTCCCAAAATTCTCTGTCTTTTGTTTTTTTTATCACAAATTCTTCTCATCTACAACTATAATGGGTAAACTATTTTATGTTCTGTTAATCTATTTATAATATTATAATGTTCTTCTCTAAAATATAATGTTCTCTGGGAGCAGGTTTCTTTTCAGTTCAATAATCACAAGTATAGGCAGGGATTAAAGTCCAAATCCTTAATTGTCTCTTTCCAAGTCTTGTTTCCTTCCTTGGGCCCGGTTAGCTTTCTTAGAGGCCTATCTCTTTCCTTGGTTCTGAGAGCTCTTGCTGCTAGTCCTTTGCGTCTGCCAGCTTCAGCCTCCAGTCAGCACAAAGGTGAAAAATGGAATGAATCTTTCTCCTCCTCCAAGAGGAGGGAGCTTCTCCTTTCTAGCACTGACAGCTGCTCCTTATATGTTCCATACAACAATCATTATATCACTAGGAAATAAAATCTATTATTTGTTGTAGGATTAAATCAATGCTATACTAGATTTAACCTGTCTCCTCAATTCCAATTACTTAGCACCTTGTAAGTATCCTAACATGATATTATCCTTTTAGTATAAACTATGTACCAATTTTGACCTTATCTTGGTACATAGAGTGAGATGTTTTCTTGTATAGTGTTTCCCAGTTTTCTCACAGTTTTTGTTGAATAGTAAGTTCTTGTCCCAAAATCTTGGTTCCTTGGGTTTTTTCTTTATAAAGAGGTTCTATGTCCCAAAATTAATGTGAAATGTCTCTCTGCTCAGAAAGAATTCATAGAACTCAAAAATAATTTAAAATCAAATGAGAGACATTGAGAAAAATACTTTCTTGAACTAGTAATTTTTGTTATATATTTTGAATCTTCCCTGATGTTCTGCTGGGCACATGACAATATTCTCTTTTGTTTTGTGTTGGTATTCCTTTTTTTTCTTCTGTTTTTTTAGTAAAATAAATCTAAACAATCAATAAATAAATAATGAAAAATCAAGAAGTAGTCAAGAGGGAAACTATTATTAAAGTCCTTGGCAATAGACCTAAATTAAAAAAAAAATCCATCCACGGAGTAGAAAACTGTAAGAAAGTATAAAAAAACAGATAAAGGTTGTAAAAGATCTGCAAATGATGGTGGTGGTGGTGGTGGTAGTGGTTGTGGTCATAGAGGAGCAGGAGAAGGAAGAGAAGAGAAGGAAAAGGAGGAAGAGGAGGAGGAGGAAAAAGAGGTAGTAGTGATGGTGGTGCAGAAGGTTGTGGTGAAGGTGGTGGTGATAGTGGTGGATGTAGTGATGATGGCGATGATCATGGTTGTTGTAGTGGAGGTGATGATGGTGGTGATAGTAATATTTATTCCTTTCCACCTAACAATAAAAGCAAGTATTTATATAGAACATACTATGGACCAGGCACTGGGCTAAATGCTTCATAAACATTATCTACTTGATCATCACTATGACCCTTGCAGGTGAGTATGACAATTATCACTCATTTTATAATTAAGAAAAGTTAAACAGAGATTAGGTAATATGCCCAAAGTCACACAGTTGAGAAGTTTCTGAGGCTAGATCTGAGCTCAGGTATTCCTGAGCATTCTGTAAATCATGTCATCTAGTTACTTATTCCAAACATTTTTCTCTATCAATGACCATGAAGTCAACCAGATTTGATTCTAACAGCCTAGACTAAAATTTGCTCATAGAAATTGGAATGACACTGAAGAGAATAAGGGTGGAGGAAATGGGCTAGATTAAATTAGATATACACAGAGAAAGTCAATGATACATGTACACACTTATAAAAGCAATGAGAGATCAATTTTAATATGTCTGAAGTACAGAAAAATAATAAGTTCCTGGAAAAAATCCAACTTTATTATTGTGATCTAAAAGATGACTGATAAAACATCAAAGCTGATGTGCCCTCATTCTCATCTTTATAAGATCTTAAAATAATCTTTAATCTTATAGGAAATAGGTATCAGATAGAACAAGCACTTTATACAAAGTGATATTCCACAGTAGATTGCATCTTTACCATAACATAAATTATTGAAAGATCAACACAAATCTTTTCCTCAATCAATGAGCCTTTAGTGAGTAACTGAAAGGAATAAAGAATGTGCTGTTCACAACCCCACTCTACTTATAGTTTGACAACAAAAAACACGTAATTTGGTAAGTATGAGAAATTTGTAGAGTAAAACAATCACAAACTCTCCTCTAACAAGGTATCTCTTCTGCATACTTGGAGAATCAATATGAAATGAGACATAAATCAGAAAGATATGTGTTTATTAAAAGCATTTATTATCATAGTAGAGATTTATGGAGTTGATGAGCAATTCCTTATATAAGGAATGGTCTTCCAGATACTCATGTTTTTGGACAGTATTATCCTTGCTCATCAAACTTTATACCTTTGCAGAACCTTCTAACTCAGTTCTATAAAAGATTAAGGGAATTTGGTCTAAGAAATGGATGGTAAAAAATAATATTCTCAATAGAACATGAACTTCTTGAAAACACTGACTTCTTTCACTTTTACTTGTATCCTCCAGGATTAGACTTGAAGACTTAACCACTATATAATAGACCTGTGTATCCTCCAGGATTAGCACAGATCTATTATATAGTGGTTTATTCTTCAAATTTGATTAGAATAGATTAAAGCTTTTTAAACTGTGGGTCAGAACTCCATATGGGGTCACACCTGAACATGGGCATCATGAAAATTTTGACAACAGTAAAAGTTGTCAAATATTTTGCTAAGATTTAATTATTTATTCAATAATAAACAAGCATATCAATTATTAGTATTCAAATATGCCTTTGTCTTTAATAAATAGTAAAATTATATATATATATATCAAATAATAATTTTAAAATTCATTTCTTTATGATTTATCATTAATTATTTGATTTGTATACCTATTATGTGTATACAAATATATTTTATGTGTATCTATACATATATGTGTACATATATATCTGTGTGTCTATCTGGAGTCATGTAAAAATTTTAAAGGGAAAAAAGAGGTCATGAGTAGAAAAAAAGTTTAAGAAGCCCTGAGTTAGATAACGTCTAGATCTTTCAGAGTTCTATGATTTTTGAATTCTGTGAAAATTTGCTATCCTGGAACCAGTATCTGCCAAATATGGATTAATTTATGAACAAGTTAGATCTCCTGCATCCAATACATTGATATTTGCATCCTTTTTCTTGTTTTCTGTTTCCTACCAGATTAATTATTTGCCCTCATGCCCAGTCTGTATGGCATTGATGAAAAAGCATGCCAAAGGATGGGCCCATAGTATTATATGAAAAGTTCCAGTAGAGTATGCATTTATTATATAAGTTTTTAAGGCTGATTTTCAATTAAATGCCTTTACTACCCCTTGTGACTATTCATGGACAATAAATGAAACAGTTCAGAACATTTCATTAATATTGATGAGCTTTCCACATGGCTGGTTGCTAACCAAAGGATTTCAATTTGTGAAACAGGGATAATTCCAGCAATGAATTATGCACTGGTCATTCTGTTTTAATAAAATGGAATGAAGCTGGCTGTTATAGCAGAATGAGATGTCCGGGCTCTATAGTCTTCCCTAAGACAGAGCAGTGCTGAAGTGATTTTGAATATCCCACATAATACCTGGACACAATGGAAGTTATGCACACACACACACACACACACACACACACAGAGAGAGAGAGAGAGAGAGAGAGAGAGAGAGAGAGAGAGATTGATTGAACTCTTTCTCTCATCCCATTAATCATTGAGGTAGAATTGAAGAGTTCTGGCTTTTGATTCAAAAGTCTGAGATTTGATTATGATTCATCCTGTTGCCAGTTGTGTTTTTAGTGCTGTATTTGAACTCAGTGTGATTTGGGTTTGAATTCTGATTCTGAAACATACTGTGTGACCTATGGCCAATTATGTCTTCTCTAAGTCTTAGTCTATAAGAGTTTAGCTGAACTCTAAGGTCATTTTCAAATGTAACTGTCTGTTTCATTGAGCCCACAATTATGGACAATTCATATTTCTCAAAACCTCAGTTTTCTCATTTGTCCAATAGGGGTGATAATACTTGCACCATCAAATACATTCTTTTTTGTGAAGAAAGCATGATACAATGGAAATAAGCCTGAATTTGGAGTCAGAGAACCTTGGTTCTGACCCTCTGTCTACTATTCATTAACTCTGTGGTCTCAGCTAAGTCATTTTCTGTCCTCAATTTCCTTATATATAAAATTAGTTTTGAGGTTCCCTCTAGATTTAAATCTATTCATTTGTAAATAGATGATATATAGAGAGTTTTATATGTAATTGTATGGTTATACATTTCATAATATATAACTACATATGCTTATATGTTTAATTATATGCATATATAATTATATATGCACATGACTCCTAAATTGAGTCTTTTTATCCTTGTCTTTTTTCATACTCTACAAATTATTTATTAATTATTTGTCAAATATCTACTATTTTAAGTTCATTGCAACCAAGTAATTAAAATAAAATTTATTAAGTTCCTCCTATGTAGTGTAAAGCACTATAGTAAGCATGGGGTTACAGAGAGTAATGAAGCAGATTGTGCCATTAAGTTGCTTTATGTACATCTATATGCATATACACATACACAATGCAGATATCTACACATATACATGTAACACATATATAACATGCATTGTGTAATATGAATATAAATGCATATATACACAAATGGGCATGTATATATATATATACAATAAATACACACATATATAAATGAAATATATACATATATAAATGTATGTGTATTTATATGTACATGTATACATATATGCAAAATGTATATATACATGCTTTATATTCCTATACATATAAACACACATGTCTACAAATAGAGAGAATATATGTTTATGTGTGTGTATATTTATATTTTTATCTTATTTGCAATTCATATTTCTACAATATAGATGTTCCATAGGAAGACAAATTATATCAAATGTAACTTGCAACTCTGTAACTTGTAACTTTTCCAACTCAAAAATTTCCAGGGGTTCCCTATTTTCTCTAGGACAAAATGCAAACTCTATGGGCTGAAATGTCACGTTGCTCACAATTCCAAAACCAGACAGCATTTATCCACTTATGACTAGATTATTCCCTTTGTGCACTCCTCATCCCATGCTAGCTGATCTGCCAACATCCCATCTCCCACTTCCATGCCTTTGCATAGTCTATGATACTGTTACTCTTCACTCTGCCTCTTGGAATCTCCTGTTGCCTTCACGCCACAGTTTGGATGCATATTGTTTTTGTTCATCTTGCACAAGATGTATATCCACAATTGCTCCTTCCAGCGAAGACCTCCTTGTTTTGCCCCTGGTATTTTCAGAACATCACTTAAGCTATTGCACCCCTTTTGTACTTACAAGTAAGTATTGTGAAATTGAGTCAAATGATGGCTCAAAACTTTCGTGAATCTAGCGATCAAGGATCATAGGGTTGAATGTGTACTTGCATGGCGATGTCCCCCTCATGATATTCAAGTCAATTCAACTGCATCTGTTTCTTTGCCTCCATTGATGCCTCACTTTAATCACTGAAGGGGTGAGGCCTCAGTCAAATTGAAGAGACCAGATGAAGATTTTAGCTTAAAAAGGCCAAGATCTCCCATTGCATCCATGGTCATCTCTAGTCATCTGATCTATATCTGGTCACTGGATACAAATGCCTCTAAAAGAGAAGTGAGGCAGGGGACCTTGCATTGTTCTCCTTCACTTAAATCCAATTCACTTCCCTGTCATGACATCCCCTCCCTGATATCAAAGTCCTCTTTGAGAATGAAAGACATATACCAATCAGACTCCCAAAAAACTATTTTAATGACCTAGAAAAAATAACAACAAAGTTCATATGGAAAAACAAAAGGTCAAGAATTTCAAGGGAATTAATGAAAAAAAAATCAAATGATGGTGGCTTAGCTGTACCAGATCTAAAATTATATTATAGAGCAGCAGTTACCAAAACTATTTGGTATTGGCTAAGGAATAGATTAGTTGATCAGTGGAATAGATTAGGTTCAAGGGATAAAACAGTCAACAAATATAGCAACCTAGTCTTTGACAAACCCAAAGATCCCAGCTTTTGGGATAAGAACTTACTGTTTGATAAAAATTGCTGGGAAAATTGGAAACTAATATGGCAGAAACTAGGCATTGATCCATACTTAACGCCGTACACCAAGATAAGGTCAAAATGGGTTCATGACCTAGGCATAAAGAATGAAATTATTAATAAATTAGAGGAACATAGGATAGTTTACCTCTCAGACCTGTGGAAGGGGAAGGTCTTTATGACCAAAGCAGAACTAGAGATCATTACTGATCACAAAATAGAAAATTTCGATTATACCAAACTGAAAAGTTTTTGTACAAACAAAACTAATGCAGACAAGATTAGAAGGGAAGCAATAAACTGGGAAAATATTTTTACAGTCAAAGGTTCTGATAAAGGCCTCATTTCCAAAATATATAGAAATTAACTCTAATTTATAAAAATCAAGCCATTCTCCAATTGAAAAATGGTCAAAGGATATGAACAGACAATTCTCAGATGAAGAAATTGAAACTATTTCTAGTCATATGAAAAGATGCTCCAAGTCATTATTAATCAGAGAAATGCAAATTAAGACAACTCTAAGATACCACTACACACCTGTCAGATTGGCTAAGATGACAGGAAAAAATATGATGATTGTTGGAGGGGATGCTGGAAAACTGGGACATTGATGCATTGTTGGTGAGTTGTGAACGAATCCAACCATTTTGGAGAGTAGTTTGGAACTATGCTCAAAAAGTTATCAAACTGTGCATACCCTTTGATCCAGCAGTGTTACTACTGGGATTATATCCAAAGAGATTATAAAGAAGAAAAGGGACCTGTATGTGCACAGATGTTTGTGGCAGCCCTTTTTGTAGTGGCTAGAAACTGGAAACTGAATGGATGTCCATCAGTTGGAGAATGGCTGAATAAATTGTGGTATATGAAAATTATGGAATATTACTGTTCTGTAAGAAATGACCAACAGGATGATTTCAGAAAGGCCTGGAGAGACTTACACGAACTGATGCTGAGTGAAATGAGCAGGACCAGGAGATCATTATATACTTCAACAACAATACTAGATGATGACCAGTTCTGATGGATCAGGCCATCCTCAGCAACGAGATCAACCAAATCATTTCTAATGGAGCAGTAATGAACTGAACTAGCTATGCCCAGAAAAATAACTCTGGGAGATGACTAAAAACCATTACATTAAATTCCTAATCCCTATATTTATGCACACATGCATTTTTGATTTCCTTCACAAGCTAATTGTACAATAATTCAGAGTCTGATTCTTTTTGTACAGCAAAATAATGTTTTGGTCATGTATACTTATTGTGTATCTAAGTTCTATTTTAATATATTTAACATCTACTGGTCATCCTGCCATCTAGGGGAGGGGGTGGGGGGGTAAGAGGTGAAAAATTGGAACAAGAGGTTTGGCAATTGTTAATGCTGTAAAGTTACCCATGTATATATCCTGTAAATAAAAGGCTATTAAATAAAAATAAAAATTAAAAAAAAAAAAGAGAGAATGAAAGACAAACAATAACTATTACCTTTCACCATGGACAGCTCCTTTCTAGAAGAAATGGTGCACAGGACTGTCAAGTGGAAATGCACAATGCTGAATTTGTATTTCAACTGACAGGTTGCTGGACAGTTCCTGCAGGATGATGTGGTTGCAGCTCATAGGCTCCTGGCTCCCCAGATGGTAGTACTATAAAGGGTAATAGCCGGTGTGCTCAGCAGGAGCATCAACCTTGGAAAGCAGCAGCAGCAGCAGAATTGAAGAAGGACTCAAGCATCCAGAGCTCTGTTCTGCAGAGGCCTGAGATGGTAGCTTTTGCTTCCAAATCCACTCCCCCATTCTTTGTCAAGGGAGCTTAGACTCCATATGGCAAGGAGACTGTATAAGATAAGGGCCCTGGTTACTCTCAGAAAATTAGTTGGATCAAGAAGGGAGGAGCCTGAATGACTAAGATGGGCTGATTTGTTTCTCCAAATTCCTACTTATCTTTTGGGGAAATTGGTTCAGAAAGGATGGTTAGACTATGGAATAAAGAAATGCCCCATATGGTAAAAATTCATTCAGTTTGCATCATCTTCACCACTCCACAATGCTTCTGGAATCAATTAATGATGAGCAATGAGGTACCATTGTTGCTTATATATATTATGTATTATATTTATCACCTACCATTCCATTTCCAAAATGTGAGTTCCATGGGAAGACAAATTATATGTAACTTTGTATAAAGCACTAATTAAACCTTGGTGAATTAAATAATATCAGTAGAATCAATATTCTAATCATAGTAAAAATATCTTCAGACCTTTAGAAATATATATATATATATATATATATATATATATATATATATATATCTTTATCTTTATTATTAGCACTTTCTAGGGTAGATTTCAAAGGAACTAATGTGTAGGTGATTGCTTCTTTGAAGATGATAAGGATGGGTTCCCAGGATCCATCAACAGATGAACAAGCCTTCATTATTTTATGGGCAAGATTTCCTAGTTGGAATACCCACTATTGGAAGAGCAGCAAAGCCAAAACAATGATGTAATTTTTTATTTTGCAAAAGGTAGCAACAAAAATATCCACTAATCTTTATTAGATACAAGAGAACTAATGTACAATTCTTTTAATATGTTCCAATGTCCTTTATACATGAAAGTGTTTTCAACACCTACTAACTTAATCTTGATTTTCTTTAGAACTTTCAAAAGCTAAGGAGAAAAAAAGGCAAAGCCAATCTTGAACTGACATCTAGATTATGTTTTTCATTTCCTCCTTATTCTCATGTCTTAGAATCCCTAGTTTTATGCAACACTCAGCTCAGACCCCACCTTCTAAGTGAGACCTTTCCTTGTCCCCACAGCTACCAGTGCTCACACTAATTAGCTTTTACATGTTTGTATCTTTTGAATATAGCTATAATTTGCACATACCTATTTATGTGCATATGCTCTTCTCTGATGTAATATGAGCTCGTGTAGGGCAGGGAAGGTTTCATTTTTATATTTGTTTCCCAAGCACATAGAACACTATTGATTAAACTCTAGGTAATTTGTTGTCTCAAGCTTTCTGTGACTGACTGCACTTAACTTTTGGAGTTTTGGCTAGGCAGTCAAAAGGCATTTGTAAGTACTTATTCTATTATTCTGTATCAGGCTCTGTGTTAAAAACTGGTGATAGATAAAGCAAAAAGCAAGGTTACTGCTCTCAAGAAAATGTGGGGTACTGAGAGGCTGAATTAATTAGTATGGTGACAGTAATAGAAGAATGAAGGGAGCATGTGAAAGAGATGTAAAGATGCAAGTGATAGGCCTTGTTAATACCTTAAATATTGAGATGAACCATAGTGAGTAATTCAGGATTTTTTGTTATGAACCTAAGGGATTGGGAGTATAGTTTTGCCCTTTATAGTAATAGGGAAGGAAGAAGAAGAGGAAGGCCTAGGAATAAAGATAAGTTCTGTTTTAGATACATTGAATTTAAGGTATCTACTTCAAATCCAATTTGAGATGTTTGAAAGACAAAGAGAGATGTGACATTGGAGGTCAGCAGAAATAGTGGAGTGAAAAATGTGGATTTGAGAAGCATTACCATAGAAGAGCTAATAAGACCATTAAGGGAAGAATCAGACTGAGAGAAGAGAAAAGGATCAGGGAGATAGACCTGATGGATAATAACTAGGGTTAAAGAGCATTATAAGGAGAAGGATTCAGCAAAGGGGAGAGAGAAGGAGCTGTCAGATTAGGTAGGATAAGTACCAGGAGAAAGTGGTATCCCCAAAACCTTGAGAGAATGCATCAAGAGGAGAGAGTGATCAATGGTGATCACCTGAGTGAGTGAATGGGGAAGGGGACACCATGGAAAATCTACAAGAGGAATACAAACATTTGGAAAAGTCACTGTGGAGGATGGACTACTGAATGGAAAGGAGATATAAGAGAATTGCCTAGTAGCAATGAGAACCCAGTTGAGGTTGTATAATGTAAATTTGTAGGTGACCCAGTCACGTTCCCTTTGTTCTAGGTACATGTTTAGGTACAAAGGAAAGAAATGGCAGAAGTTTTCGAAAGGTCAGGCTTAATTGAATGAAATCAGTAAAATGATTAGGAGGCTAGGAATTAATGAGAGAAAGACAGTGAGAACTGAATTGGTTCATCAAGGAGCCAAGATATGGAGAAAAGGAGAGCGTATCTAGGTCAGATTTGATAACCTGCAAGAGATTTGAGAAGATAAGTCCTCAGAGGTCATAGTACAGATGAAGAGTAGGGTTATATAAAGGAAAACTGAGGGAGAGGTAAACAGTCAATGGAGTCTGACTGGATAAGCAGATTTCAAAATCCTCAAATGTGAAAATGAACATTTGTGGATAATAATAACATCAAGAATATAACAATTTCTATCCATCAATACTACTACTAGTTCTATAAACCAGAGATTGAAATATAAATAAATAAAAGGAAAAGGAGTTATGTATACAAAAATGTTTATAGCAGCTCTTTTTGTGGTGGCAAAGATTTTATAACTGAGGGGATGCCCAACAAATGGGGAATGACTAACAAGTTGTGATTTCTGATTTCAAAGGAATATTATTGTGCTATAAGAAATTATGAGTTTCAGAAAAAACCTTGGCAGACATATATGAAGTGATGCAAAGTAAAGTGAACAGAAGCAGGAGAACATGGTACACAGTAATAGCAATAATGATATAGCTTCTTAATCAATGCAATAATCCAAGACAATTTGAAAGGACTTGAGATGAAAAATCTATCTATCTCTAGATGCAACTGACGAATTCTGAGCAAAAACTGAAGTATATTTTTCTCATTTCCCTCATTTTTCTCCTTTTGAAACAACATTAATATGGAGACATGTTTTATATGATTTTGTGTGTCGTGATTTCATGTGCATAATTAACATATTTCTTGCCTTCTATATAGGGGAAAGAGATATTAGAGGGAAGGAAAGAATTTGGAACTCTTAATTTTTAAAAGCCATTTTAAAATAAGCTTGAAGGTCAGCTAGATACTACAGTAGTTTGAGTACTATTCCTGAAGTCAGAAACATCTGAATTCAAATCAGGCCTCAGACACTGAATCCTTACTAGCTGTATGATGCTAAACAATTCATTTAACTCCAATAGCGTCAACAACAATACAAACATACACACACACACACACACACACACACACACACACACACTTGTGTGTGTGTTTATGTATAAAGGATTTGATCATTTTTACATGTGGATGAAGTGGAGTAGCTCATGAGAGGTAGTAAATTGAGGAACTGAATAATTAGAATATTTGAAGAAGCAAAATGTACATTGAAGTCTCCAGTATTAGTTCAAAGTTTGGATAGGAGGGAAAATGATAAACCAGATATGGAACTTATTGAGAAAGGAAAGGGAGTCAACTGAAGGTCCATAAATAGCTACAGGATTGAGATTTGTTGGGAGATGTCCATACCATGAACCTCCAAAAAAGAAAGGATATTGAGGGATGGAGGAGAATCTAGAAGTGGCAATGGGGAGTAAGAAGAATTCCAAGTTTACTGCCTCAAATAGTGAGTCAAGAAAAATGAGCAAAGATAACATTATACTAGAAAAGTGATCATGGAGTTTGTGTCATCAGGAGGAAACCAGGATTCATTAAGAGTTAGTAAATAGAGTGAGAAAGGAAAAGATTTTAGATAAAGGAAGTTTGTTGCTTATGAAACAGGCATCTCCAAGGAAGATGGAACAGTGGAAGATTGTGTGGAGTTAGCATGAAAGTTTAGAGTAGAATGATTTAGAGTGGTGGAAAAGCAAATAAGGTGATAGGAGTGGAATGGGATTTTGATGATGATCTGCAGAGGTTTAGAACTGCTTGTATTCTATTGGAAAAAACAACAAGCAAGGTATTATATATCCAAACTATCTATAGTGTAAATTAAAGATCATCTCAGAGGGAAGGCACTAGTAGTGACAGGGAGAGGAAGAGATTTTTTTTTGGTAAAAGGAGACACAGATGAAGAGTAGAGATATTATAGGTACAGAGTAAAGAGGTAACAGCCACACTGGAGAATACACATAGACTTTGGAAATAAAATGTCATGTATGAAAAAAATTAGGATCTCTAATATTGCTAAATCATAGAGTATGTGAAAGGAAATTCTGTATAAGAAAACTCTAACAGGTAGGAAGGAAACAGGTTGTGAGAGACTTAAAAACTAAAGAGAAAATTTAGTGTTTGATTCTGGAAGGAATAAGGACCCTCTGGAATTTATTGAGTAGGTAAATAAAATCAGACCTATGCTTTAGAAATTAGAGTAACACACCATTTTGTTGTAATAGTTCTGGCAAGGGTAATGAATAATTGCAGAAGGGTTTGGCTGTGCAAGGAGAGAAGATAAGTAGAAAAGATATTGTAGAAGTAGAAATAAGAAGACTTGATAACTGATTGCATATATCTGATTACACGGAATGAAAGAGAATAAAAAATCAAAGATGACACCAGAAGTTTAGATGATTTGCAGAATGGTACTATCATATAGAGAACCATGAAATTACAAAATAGCAGAGAGAGTTTGGGATAATGACATGCAATTTGGACATGTGAAGTCTGAGGTGTCTATCAGTTATCCACTTTGAATTGACCAATAAGTGATTGGTGATATGAGACACTGAGAACAGAGATTAAGCACTGGATTTAGAGACCTGATTATCTACTTTAATGAGATGATGAATAAACCCATCAAAGAAGATCACATCATAAAGAAAGCATAAAGAGAGAAAAGTTTTCATGAACCTCCACTGGGGGAAACTTAGAGTTAGTGAATATAACCTAAAGGAAGATTCATCAAATAAAAATAAATGAAGGTCAAAAAGTAAATAAAAGAACTAGGAGGGATGAGTATCCTGAAAGTCTATAGAGTAGAGAGTATCAAGAGGAAAAGGGTAATGAATGGTATCAAAGATTGCAGAAGTCAAAAAGGGTGAAGATTGACAAAAAAGTCATTAGATTGATCAACTGGGTAACAATACAAAGAGTAATGGAACTGGATTCAGGAAGATGTGAGCACAAATCTAATCTCAGAAGTTTAATACTTATGTCATTGTGGACAAGTCACTTAACTACATCCTGCCTCAGTTTTATCATCTGTGAAAGGGGGATAACGATATCTTTTATCAGACAGGGATGTTGTGAAGAATAATCATCAAAATATTTGTTAAGTGCTTAGGACAGTTCCTGGTATACATAAGACACTATAGAAATGCTTCATTTCCCATCTCTAGATTTGAAGAGATCTTTGATGTGTTTGGGGAGAATGTTTTCAAATTACTAAAGAGGTTGAAGACTGTATTGCAGATAATTTAGAATGAAGTCAAAACAAAAGTATAGGCCTCAAATTTATTTATGAAAAAGAAGATGATGAAATCAGTGCCATTGGCCACTCTCAGTGCATCATTATTGACATTAAAAAATTAATTGTGTGTTTGTCATAATTCAATGTAACCAGCTTGTCTTCCCTATTTAGGTCTTATTTTTCTGGGAAAATATTTATAGCATCACATAATCTAAGAGTCAGAAGATAACTCCGTTGTCATTTATTCTAATTTTATTTATTCTAATCTAAAGAATTCCTTCTTTAACATATAGATACATCAATGGGAAGATTGATTGATAGATAGAACCTTTATTACATGTTTACTGCATACCTGGAATTATGTAAAGAGTGGAAGTGCAAATACAAGCAAAAAGCCTTATAATACTTTCCCTACAATAGTTTTACTTTATAATAAGGAAGAAATCATATAAAGGGAAGTGAAAGTGCCTTAGGGATTCATGGGCTGAACAACATTTGGAGCATACAAGATTGGTATGGATGTTTTCCCAAATGGTGGTTCAGAGATGAACTCATAGACCCAATGGGGAGAAGATAAAGTAGAAGACATTGGTAGCACAGATAAAGTTGCTGAGGTGAGGGGAATCTGAAGTCATGGACTGAACCAGGTTTGGAGACATACTGAAAGTAATCATTCAGGCTTAGCTTTAAAATATCAAGTGAAAGAGAACCTAGAAATCTCTGAGTTTATACAGCCTCTGAGGCAATAACTCCTGCTTTTAGAAAGCTATAATAATTAATAGGAGGAAGGTAGATAATTCAGTGGATAAAACAATGGGCCTAGAATCAGAAGGACCCGAGTACAATCTGATCTCACAGACATATACTAGTTGTTTGATTTGGGGCAAGACACACCCTTGATAGTCTTAATCCTCTGGAGAAAGAAATGGCAAATCAATCCAGTACTTTTGCCAAGAAAGCCCCATGGATAGTATTATCCATGGCATCAGGAAGACTTGATGTTGTTTGGAACTGAACACCAATTGGTAGGAAGTTTTCTGTGTTGTGTGTATGAGTGTATTTTCTTTACTCAAAGTCTATAATGACATCTTTTCAATTCTTGATGATTGCATCTAGTTTAGCCTCTTTTGGGAAAATGTAAAACTACTCATTTAAAATTGGAGAGTACAAGAGAGCTACTTATTTAAGAAAACATCACAAAATCCAGAGCAGAGAATGTTTGCCATTGTTAGTGTATTGCTTTAGAATCTCAGTCTAATTGGTATACAATTTATTTGAAGAAATAGGGAAAAATGGAGACAGAAATAGAAATTGAAGTAATTTGATGGAAGCTATTTAATTCAATGGTGAGAAATTCAGACCTAATCAGAGAGGCAGAAATGGATATATGTAAAAAACCTACAAAATTTTGCACATCAACAATTGATATGATAAGGAGATAGAGGAAGATGAGAACAACACAAAATAGAAGCACGATAATAATATTTGGGAAGGTGTTAATGGTGATGACAATAATGTGACTGGGAGAGGAAATTAAAGTGGCAGCAATGACAATGGTGATGACAATAGATGACAAAAAATAACAAGGATGATGGAGACATGGAAGTGTCATATACACTGGTGATAATGATGTTGAAAATCTAGAAATCAGAATGTGTTATTCTATAGTAGGTGCTCTATTTCTTTCCCTCCCTCTCTCTCTTTCTTTTTCTCCCCCATCCCCAGTATAAGGTTGACAGTGGTTATAAAGATGATGATGATAATGAAGAGATAGTAAAATTGTAAAAGTCTTATTGTAGGAGGAAGTGGAACCTGAGATTTTGCTGGAAAATATAAGATGTTTGAAATTAAAATGCATTCAAATTTATTCATGATCATTATTGTCTTTAATAAAAGCAGAACATCTTCTCTAAAATTAAGGAATTAATAGCCATAATGATAGAAGAGTGGGCAGAATTCTAAGCCATTAATTTACTAATTATTCTTCTCTGCTGTAGACATTAGATTATTTGACATATCAAGATATATTCCCAGAAATATTGAAATTACAATGGGTGTTTTATTTGCTCACATATGGGAATTTCAATAACTTCGGACTCCCCAAGTATTAATTTTTCATTTGGAATCCTTGTGGATTTCCAGAGCAGACAGGTTGCAATGGGACAAGGTTTGAATTACCTGAGGTTAAAAAAAAAAGTGGTCACTCATTTAGAAATAGTAATTAAGGAAGCACAGTCATTGTGCTTTAACAAGCATGGATATGTAAAAATCCAATTGGAAATGTCAGAGAATTTTTATAATTCTCATTTCACTAATCTGCCAAACCTGATTATTCTCTCTCATAAAAAGCAATCTCAAACTACTTCTTGGCTGAGATTTAATATTGTAGTATGGTACATTGCTGAGGTTTTATTTTATTAGAATTCATTACTTTGGTAAAAGACATTGCAACCTGTTAACCACTGATTATAAATCACTTTATCCCAAGGATACTTCATTGAAGAAGTTAAGTTTCATACACACTGTAAAGTTTAAGAAATGCACATTAATATGCAGAATACCATGTTCCCCACTTACAGAAATACACAGCTAGAGAGATTCCTGTCCTCATGGAACTGAATATCTAATTGGAAGAGAAAATACTCATGCAGATAAGTTTAGGGCTCAGTAATACTGAATGATTCATTGAATTACCAAGGTACAAACAAATTGTACTTTGATATCTGAAGAGGGATAGGGTGGATTGTAAATAGCATTATTGATAGAGAAAAATAGAGACGTCTTCATGCAGGAGAGGACACTGAATATGAACCGTAAAGCATAGATGATGATTTTGGTAACAGAATCACAAGGGTTCATAAAACTTTAAAAACCACGTAGCCACAATTATATCCAAATAAGTAATCTCTAGGCAATGTCAAATCTTTGCTCAAAGTTTCTGAATGGAATGGACTCCACTGCTTTCCAAAAAAACCCATTTCACTTTACAAAAGCTATAATTGCTAGAAAAATCCTATAAAAACCATAGATTTAGAGGTTGGAGGGAACGTAGTGGTTGTGAGGTGTTTTTATATCTCACACACACACACACACACACACACACACACACTCATCATTCCTTTTTCTCCTATTTCTTTGAGCAGAAAAAAGTCAAATCTTTATTCTGAATGACTTTTTAATGAGAATATGATCCCATTGATGTAGAGAGCATCCACAGAGAAGCTTCCTTCACCAATTCATACAATTAGCATTAAAGAAACATCTTCCAAGACATCCCCATTCTTCCTTGATTCTAGTGTCTTCCCACTGTGATTAATGCTAATTGATATATATATATATATATATATATATACATATGCATATATATGTTATTTTTGTTATATATATATATATATATATATATATATATATATATATATATACACACACACACACACATGTGTGTGTATTACTGTTTCCCCTGTTCAACTGTGAAGTCGAAGAATTCAGGAACTGTTTGCCTTTCTTTGTATCTCCAGTATTTTTCCCAGTGCCTGGAATAAAGTTCAAGCTTAATAAATATCTGTTGACAATTTTTTAAAGCACAGCCTGAAAGTTTTAGCAGTTTTGTGGAGTTAACTAGTTAGTGCATGGCCTGAATCCAGATCTCCTTCATTCTTTGGTCCATAGCCAACCAGTCTCTCTTTGTATGAATAGGATTCCAAACTTAACTATCCTCTTGATACCTCTTCTTCTCCATGTCAAACTTCCAAAATTCCTTCAATGGATATTCCATGATGTCATCTTAAGATCTTTCATCTTTCTAGTTGCTCCCCCTCTCTAAATTATTTTCTTCTCAATATGTGATATCCAGAACTCCACATAGTGTTCCAGAGGTGATTTTATCAGGGCAGAAAATTATCAGCAGAATCATTTAGTTGTGAAAAATGGACTGAAAATTATATTAGCTCATATAGTTGCCATTGACATTTATTATTTATTATTTGGTATTATTTGGTATTTATTATTTGGTATTATTATTAGTTGCCATTGACACCATTAATATATTACTTTTTAGTATTTTGTTTTTTGGAATTTTCATATAAAAATAATGTATACATTCATTTTAAAAAAATTATTGAATACCAAAGTTGTCTCTTTCTCTTCTCTCCTCCTTTAAAAGCTAAGCAATTTGATGGAGGTTATACGTGTGCAGTCATATAGGACATTTTCACAGTAGGCATATCGTGAGAAAATAGGCCAAAATGAAAAAGTACATGTATAATAAGAAAGTGAAAATATTATGTTTTGATCTGTATTCAGATTCCATCAACTCTTTCTGTGGATGCAGATAGCATTTTCCAATAGGACCAGAGAGTGAACAAATGAGGGAAATGGGTAATGAAGGTCTATTAATCTCAGCTCTTTCACTGAAAAATAGAGGCAGGAGGAATAGAGTGTTGCATCTGATGTCAGAAAGACCTTAGTTTAATGCAGCCTCAGGACCTTTAGTAGCTATCTCATTTAACCTTTGTCTGCTTCTGTTTTCCTATATGTAATATGGGGAGAATAATAGCACCTACCCACATAGTTGTTTGAGGAAAAAAATAAAATAACTTTGTAAACCTTAAATCATTATATAAACTTTAGCTATTAATAACTAAAAATAAGAAAAAAAAATAAGGTTCTTCTTCATGCAAAGTTAAGTAAGTGACCCCCTTTGTAAATCCTAAAGCATTGTAAAAACATGAATTTTTTGGCATAGTTAATAGAGTGCAGGACTTCTAATCAGGAAGGACTGAGTTGGAATCCTAACTCATATAGTTACTGATGATAGACAAGTTGTATCATGTCTCTGAGACACAGTCTCCTGAAGCACAGAGGTAATAATAATAATAATAATGATGATGATAGTAATAATAATAATATTGGAGTCCCCATTTTTCAAGGTGGTTGTGGAGCTGAAATAAGTTTCTACATAGAAAAGTTTTACAAACATCAATGGGCTATTCATTGTTATTATTTTATTGAGTAAATTTTATATATGCAGATATTGCTCCCCCCAATAGAACTCATGATCACTGAGGTTCCTTTTACTATCTTCTGCTCACAGTTATCTGACACATAATATATGCTTAACAAATCCATGGTGAGGGAATGTTCCATTGATCCCATCACCATCACAGCCATTTTATCATTATTTGGAGAATCATTGAATATTTCTCTTTCTCTGCCTGAAAAAATTGGAATATCACCTGCTCTCTCCCTGCATCACTACTGATCTAGTCCATCTATGTAATGAAACAATTTTCTCTTCAGAAAGAGAAAAATTCTTTGGGGGACAGAAGAAAGCTACCAGGGCAAATAATGATCACTAATAGTATGTCCTTTTCTGGAAAAAAATGGACTATTTTGAACAAAAGCCAAGAGCAGAATAGTTGCATGTTTTAAGACTCCACTGAGTACATGGCCAGGATAAATATGCCTATAAAAGCCCATATGCCTCCAAAGGATTGGAACACTATCCCTGAAGGCCAAGCTGGGTCACTATTATTGCAGTTAATGAGGTGCATCCATTTGAAAAGCTACCCTGCTTGAAAATGTGCATGAAGCACACAGCAGGATGAGGGCTGAATATGATGAACAGTGGGAAAGGAAAGGATCTCATAAAGGATTGTATCAATGGGTATGCATTACCAGTGCTGTACAGGTGCTACTGAAGGCAGGAACAGAAGGTACCTGCTGAAGGCAAGTGGTTTGTTTTGTTTTATTTTTTTCCCTTTTTTAAATCTCAAGTCACCTCTTGAGTATTCGAGTGCATCTGGAAGTACCTTCTCATTGCCAACCGGGATTCTAAAAAACTAACTTCAGAGTCAATGAAAGTAGAGTTCAAGATGGGATATTATATTTTCATACTTTTGAACCAATATTGAAATAATAATTTTTAAATTTAAATCCAAAGCATTTTTTTACTTATTTAGCTGAAATAAATTTAACTATTAATATACTAATAATACTAAATACTAATACTATACTAATACTAAGTACTATACTACTACTAATAAATACTAATACTTTCAAATAAAGGAAGGAAAGAAGAAATCAACAATAATATTTTAAAGTTATATTGACTAATTTTTCAGGAAAATATCTCTAGAAAATAGGACATAACAATGGGTATCTTATTGGAAATGTACTAACTCTCCCTGCCCTTAGTTGGCATATTTTTTAACATTATGGTTGTTAGATTATCTTAATTGGAAAGTAATTCTATCCAAGGTCAAGTTTCCAGGATCTTAAACATACTGTGTCCCATAAATATCTGTGGAATCTGATGGAATAGATTGGAATCCTGCTTTCAGTTGCTTTCTGTATGTATATGAAACCCAGACTTTGCAGCTTCTTATTCCCTAAGGCTGAAAAAGCCCCCAGGGAGCCTGGCTAATGAAAGAACAACATAGAAGTAGGAGCCAAAGAAGGCCATGACATCACCTGATTCAGAAGAACAGTGACATTTTCCCTGTTATCTCATTCTTTCTATAGTATCTTAAACCTTTATTTTTTTATTCTGAATTTAATGAACATCACATATCTCAAAAAAAGAACATTTCCATATACAAAGTAAAACGGAAAAAAAGATTGTGTGAAAGTGTGAATCTCTATTATATATAGCTTGCTTTTTTAGAAGTTGTGGTAGGAGGTTGGGTGGACTCCTGGGGCTATTACAGCTGTTGTGGCCTTAACCAGTGCTCTACCCCACCCTTGGCTCAGCCCCATCAGGTGCTCTTCTCCACAGGTCCTTTGAATTATATAAGCATTAACCTAGGGATAGAAAAGGTCTTTAGAAATATTTTTTTCTGACCTCCAACTAACTACAGGGAGCTTTCTTCATTTTCTGGCCACAGAAAGAAAGTTGTATTTTATATGTTCTTATTCTAGTACCTATTTTAACACCATAAATATTAATTTAACTATTTTTATGTTTCACAAATGACTATTGCTTTTTAAACAAGAAAAAATTTCAATTTCTGGTCTAGGTCAAATTTGGGGCTAACATACAACTGTGTGTGTGTGTGTGTGTGTGTCTAATAAATGGAATGATTCTTTCCAACATGTCACTTCTTTCTAAATTAAGTTCAGATAAGAATAAATCTAAGTTCATATGTTTCTGCTGAAACTCACCTACCTTCAAAACCAAAGCCATGAGCAAGTAATTTAACTTTTTGAGTCTTAATTTCTCTTCTGTAAATTGTGTACACTGGTATCTTTGATGCCTAAGTCATAGTGATATGAACTATCTTTCCCTGTCAGGACAAGGCCCATATGGCTATTAGCAGATACAAGCAATTCCAAAACTATCCTGTTTGTATAGAGTGATTGTGAGGATACAACTCTTTATTGACCTCCATTATCCATCCATCATCCATCTGTGAATCTTTAAACAATCTTTGAGATATGAATTAGTATATATTAGAAAGGTCTGGGACTTAGTCTATCAGGTCCATTTCACCTGGATCCTTGTTCTCTCTGAGTTCTCACCTTTACTTTCTTTGTTTTTCTGAGAAACCCTCAAGGTTGTATTTTTGTTATAAAAGATCTGCTGCTGCTGCTGAAAATCTTGTTAAATTCTTTTCAGGTCTAAGCCCACTGTGAGGTTTCTCTCCTCCTCATATGGCACCTTTCTCCTTACTCTAGCTAATTCTGGTTAATCTGCTAAACTCCTCTATCAATCTAACCTGACAGGTAATGGCTTATTACTACCTCGTGGAGTATTTCCTTTCCTCTGGTTAATTGTGAGTTCCCTTGGGTAACTTATTTTTTTTCCAACTACGCTATCCCAATTCTTTCAAATTTGCCATTCCTGGTGTCTATTTTACCTTTTATTTTTTTCTGTAACTTCTTCTCCTAAAGAACTATCTTTTGGCAAAGAAAAGTTAATTTTCTTTGTGATTTGGTCACATGTTTATTTTGAACCAGCTATTGCTATCCCAACCTCATCAATAGGGTTCAAATATTCCTATTTATGAAATTCAGTTGTGTAAGTATTCATAAATCACTTTGCACTATGAACATCATCATCATTGATATTGTTTTTGTTGTTATTTTATCATCATTCGGAAAGTTTCCATGGCACAATGGATTAAGTAATGTACTTTGAGTCAGGAACTCCAGAGTTCAGCCCCAAACTCAGATACTTCTTAACTCTGTGACAATAAGAATAAATTCTCTGGCCCTTAGTTTACTAATATCTAAGATGAGGGGTCAACTTGAGGCAGTCCCAAGTCCATTACAACTTTTGAGCAATGATCATTTAAAGTACTTTAGTTTCCCTGAAAATCAGCTTCTTTGTATATAAATTTATGGCACTGATTTTGTTGACATCTTAAGGCTCTTTGATTTCTGGATCTATGATACTATGAAGATCAGATCTAAGGAATGAATATGGACACAATAACATATTTGATCATATGAAAGTGGCCAAGTGAGTTCTATTGTGTGGGAAAATGTCAGAAACTCCCTAGACTAGAACAAATGCCTACTTGTTCCTTCCTGGTATCTCAAGCCCAGATATTTGACTCTGGAGTTGGCCATGCTCCTGGAAAGAAGGATAATAGAAATCTTTGCTCCAGAAAGTGCTTGTTATTAACATTTAGAGCAGTAATTGATCTTAGAGTGCATGTAGTCCAACCTCTTTATTTTATATTGGAGAAACTTGAGGCCCAGAAAGTGGAAGGGACTTGACCAAAGGGATACTATAACTTGAATTTAAGATCAATGATTCAGACTGTTCTTTCCCAAGAAGTCCACATAAAGTTCTTTTTCCCACATCAAACAAGCTTTCATTCCAATTATTGTCTTTCCTGCTCTTTAGTGTGACAGAAGTAAAAGGCTTTGTAAACTATAAAAACTACAGAAAATGAAGTTCATATTAAGGACTTTTTTTCTCCCACTTCCCATGCCTATTAAGCCAAATCACATATTTAGATCCCACTCTTTGGTTGTCCCAATGCTTTCTATTTGACCCCTGACTCTTTGGTGTCAACACAGTTTATTCAATAGTTTTCTCATTGGGGTCTCTGATCTTTGGTTCATTTGATTTATTAGATTGGGACCACAGTCAGTCTGGAATCAAAGTATGTGGCAAGATAGCATTTCTGGACTTCATTTCTAGAGTGCTTTAATTAAAGTGCCTGGCAACAAATCGCACCCTAGCCAAGATCAATAATGACTACATAGAGGTAGCTGAGTCATATTCAGGACATTGGACAGTGTTGTAATCTACTGAACTGCCTTATCTCCAGCCCTAAGGGCATACCAGGGCAATATGTTGCAGAGATTTTAGAGAAAAGCATAAATTGGTCTTATCTTAACCTCCTAGAATCAGAGGTCTGGTTCTATTCAAGATCTAAGTAAAGTACTACCTTCTAAGAAAAGTTCTCTGCTAGCACTACATCCTTCATCAAAAAAGAATGAGTATATTTCTTTTTGTTATATTTTACCCCTCTCCCCAGTAGGATACTGATTCCAAGTATTGTGAGTGTTTTTGTTTTTGTTTCTTCTCTCTTTATCCCAACTTTTAACACATGACCTGAGATATAGTAGGGTCTTAATAATTACTGCTTTAATTAAGCTGGTTTGTGTTGACATGGATTGGATTGTCTTGATAACTATAGCCTGGTAACCAATTTTGGATTTTTTTTAGTGTTCTAACAAGAACCATTGTTTTATTTTGAAATATTGTTCATGTATTTTAAGTTAATTTATTTCCATTTCTTAATAAGTTCCTCTTTTCCTTTTCAGAGAATCATTCCCTAAAGACAGAACAAAAGTAAGCTATACATCAAATCCAGGTTATATGGAATATTTTATACTTTTCATATGTCTTCATTTCTCCATTTGTATCTGAGCTATTTTGTATAGTTCTGTCTCTAATATTATGCAAAATTTTTTATATATGATACAATAAAATGAATCAAAGAAAATATAGGATTTTTTATTTTTCTCTAAACTTTAGCTATGAAATTACAACTAATTCTATTAAACTAATTAAAAATAACCCTTTTTCCCCTAAAACTCCAAGCAAATAATAATCTAATAATAATAACAATATAACACTAATACTCTATCATCCAACTCCTAGTACCCCAAACAAATAATAATCTAATAATCTAACCTAACTCACAAATACAAAATAGCTAAATGGCTCAATGGGGAGAATTCTTGATGTGGATTCTGAAAGGCAATTCAAATCCTGGCTCCCTTATGAACTATGTGAAACTAGATAAGTCACTTACCCTCTACTCACCTCACTTTCCTGTTATGTTAAATAAGGATAATAATAATCTATATTCAAGGATTGATGTGACAATAATAAGAGATAGAAATATTCAATAGATTTTACAATCCTTAATTTTTTAAACAGTGTTAGATATTATTATACACACTAGGACTTTGGATTTTCTTCTAGTTCAAAGATTTGAATCTTAATACCACATGGATTGAAATATATCCCTTGACAAAAAAGGAAGATTCTGTTTAAGATGCATATAATGAAACTTGCATAATATTTATAGTTGTCCAAAATTGGAAGAATGAGTCTGACGAGGTAGTGAGTCACCTTCACTAGGAATCTTGGAAGAATTAAAATGTTTTTTATTTGCTCTGGTGTAATGGGAATTCTTTTTATTTTTTAAAAATACATATAAAACTGACTACCTATTTAAGTCACTCCCTAATTTGATATTCTGTTATTCTATTTTATTTATTGTAATATCAATTTGTTTAAATAATGATTATGCATGAATACAAGCCCAACAACTGGATCAAAAATGACATTTCATTTGACTCACTTAAAAAGAACAAATCAAGTCAGTCAGAGAAACCTGAAGGGACTTTGTGCCAAACTTTAATTTGCTTATCAATAAAACTAAAATAACATGAAAATGTTTGGTGTTTGTTTACACTCAATCCTCTCAATCATTTGTTTTCTGGGATAGGGTAAATTAACTCAGTAATTAATGGGAATATGAAAGAGACAGTCTAATTTATTCATTTAGCATTGGGAATGATCATCAAACTCATCTATGGCCCTTGGATCTCTGGGCATTTTAAATTAACAAGAGCTTACAATTTTGATATACTGAGTATGAAAATATAAAGTACTTGACTAGAGCACACCTTCACCTCTACTTGGAATCCCATTTGGAATTCATGTGGTCAAGGTTCTCAAATTGTCAGAGAGGAGGGTCCCTTGAGGCCCAGGGTCTTCAAATGGACCAAGGACAGATTGTTTCCCCTTTCTGGGGTATAAACTCAGATCCCCATCCTCTCCTTCATTAATTAACCTCTTATTTCATAGTTCTATATTTTTTTTTTGTTTCATTTTTCTGTGCTACATGTGAATGAACTGTAACTGCTTCCTTTTATGTTGTGGACATAGTCCCATTCTTCACATGCTAATTATGAATCATCCATTATTAAATTCATATAAATGAAAGTAAAGTTCATCTTTACACTACTTTTCTTTAAATATATGAGATCAAAGCCATGCCTCATGCTGCTTTCTACCATGGTTTTGACACTGACATAAGGGCACATGCAGCTTGCAGACTGGGCAAGACACACAAAGACTCTTTCAGCTGCCTTTGCTTAAGACCTTACATTTCTTCCATTTGGTCCAGTTGAAAAGTGAGTCATCAAAGCAGACCACTAAGCCTTTCTTCTCCCATTCTCCCCCTAATAAAGTAAGCAGAATTTCTATCAGGGAATAGATAAACTTTATCTGTTCCTATTTGAAGCCAAAAACAAAATGGATAAAAAGCTAAAAAAGGTGAAACACATGGAAGCATAAACAAAAGTGACAGTTTGTTACAAAAAATGAAAAAAAAAAAGGGGATGTTAAAAGTCAATTTTTTTTCATGTAAAGATGGAGAGTTGAAAGTTTCATATTTTTCTCCAGCCTTTGGGATAACAGACTCTTTCAAAGTAGAATTATTCATGTTTACTGGACTGAGAAAATTGACATTAGCCAATATCTCTGATCCTCAATTTCTTTTTAATAATAGCTGATATTTATTATGAAAGAGACAGTATTAAACAGTGCTGGAAAGAAAAACTTTGGCATCAGGACCACCTGGATTACACTCTCTCCTTCCCCACCAACCTGCACTAGCTCTGCATCCTTGAAGAAATCAAAAAAACTTTTAAGGACACTGGATAGTCCCATAAAAACTATGAATTAGATATTAGTTATATGTTGTCTGTAATGTTCTCTGGTTCAGTTTTCTTGGGGTCTCTGGAGCAGCCTTCGTTTCAGTTCAGTAATCACCACGAAAGTAGCCAGGGGTTAAAATCCAAATCCTTTATTATCTCTTTCCTTGATGCTGGGCATTTTTCTGGATTTTTCAGTCTGGCCTTGGTCTTAGTGGGAGAAGTACAAGAGGCCAGGCCAGCCACCAGGAAGATGGAAGATCAAATTGAATTTCTCTCCTTGGTCAAGAGCTTAAGCTCCTGTCTCTAGTCCTTTGCCTTCTCTGCCTCTGCCTCTCTGAATCTCTAAATCAACCTAGCTGAGGCTCCCAGCTCATATGCTCCACACTGTGTATAAACCAACCATTATATCACTAGAAAACCATTATTTGTTGTAGGATTAAATCAATCATACCGAACCATGCTAAACTAGATGACCATTGTTCCTCAATTCCACTTAGTACCTTGCAAGCATCCTTGTTTCAAGTTCAGAGTTCTGGCCCATAACAGTTGTCAATTGAGGGGAATCATTTTTCACAACTGGAGGTACTTAACACCAATTAAATAACATATTCTAGGTTTGATTATCTCCTTAAAATTGCATAGATACACACATATATACATGCATGTGAATACATAGATAATGTTATATAGAGATTATATGTGACTACATGTATCTGCACACATATATATCCATCCATGTGAATATCCTCTTTATATGTCTACATAAATGTTTATATATGTTATTTTTATATATGTGTCATTTGTATATTTCATTTTTTATACTATATATAATTTCAACACAACTATACTATATGTATTTATATATAAATATGGTTTATAATTTTGCACAATTTGTATAGAAGTAGTAAGAAGTAGAAATACTACAGATATTTCTTTTTCTATTTTCCAGACAAAGCCAGAAAAAAATAAGTAACTTGTCCAAACAATTAAGTTCCCAAGTCTAAGAAATACAATTTGAACCGCAGGTTCCATCTCCAATCTAGCAAGATTTCCACTATGAACTATGGTTTTAAGGTAAGGTACTTGGGTGAAATATAATAGAATGCTTCTTCTGATTTTGATACTGTCTTGTTTATGTATTAAAGTTCTATGTACTTCCAAGCCTTGACATTCTATCTTCTCACGTCTCCCCTCTCTCCAGCCGTCTTTCTTTTTACCTTATTATCTCTGACATTTCCTGTTCCAAATGCCAAGATCTTTCCTATCCCAAGAGTTCTTGGATTCTTCTTCCAAATCTGACATTGTATCGTCTAAAAATCCCTCCCATGCCTGTCATTCTGTGTAATAGACTCGTTCCACTCTGATGTTCTCTTTTCTCTGTTCTAAGGTCTCTCTCATATCAGTTCTCTATTCTCCAGTGAAGTTCTATTCCAGCTCTCCTTTTCTATAAGCCTATGATTTTATCAATTGAGATCTTTGTTGTTGATTTTTTGGAAACGGCTAATATCTGCTATGGTGTCACCCTGCTAGTTGAATGGAAACTGATTTTCTCCTCCTCTCATCTAAAGCCTCAAAAAAAGATATCATTTTAAAGACTCAATAAATTCTTAAAAGAACAACCATCTATTTCAGTCACAGCCAAATACCTTTAAAATGCCTGCCATACACTGTCATTAGTCTAAGAATTGCAAGTATTCCCATAGTGTCTTGTAAATTATACCCTCAGAGGTGAAATTGCTTTCTGAATGATTTTTAGGGCAGGTGCTTATGTTTTTAACAGGAGTATTCAGTGTTTACTTCACAGGCTCCCTCCCATACCAAAGACAGTGTGTGATGTCAGCTTTTCCTTCACTCACATTTAGAAAAAACCTGCATCTCTCTGAATTTGATCATCCATATCATATCATATATGTCTCATTCACTTTTTTGTAGAGATCATTGGCTTATATATAAAGACTGGACTTTCTGGTTAATATGACAAATACATTCTCTCTCATCATTTTGAAATGGGAGACCTTTAAAGTTAAAACTTAAGGCTATTTGTCAAATGAGTTCTGAGGCTATCAATAGGAGTTATTCCTCCTTTATTGATGCATTTTAAGACCCAAATTAGAGTACAATGTAAATCTATAAGTGAATGATTACTTCAAACTCTTCATTACTTGTTTTTCAAAGTGAGGAAGACAGTTCCAGACTTAGAAGAACTTTCCACTAAAGCAGACCATCAACCCTTCTATAACTTACTATTTAGAGTGCTTCTTGGGTTACTGAAAGCTTAAGGGAAATTCTAAAAGTGACATTTCCAGTGAGTACCAAAGACATTTTTTTAAATCATGCATCACCCTGAATTCATGGTGAAGCCTCAATACATTGTTTTATTTTGGAGAAAGTCCATATCAGCAAGTTCAAGGGATTGCCCCAGTGTTATACAATTAGAATGCTTCAGAACCAGAACTCAGACCCCAAATCTTTGGTGCCTATTGCAGTGTCCTTGAGAGAAGTTGTATGCTACCATAGATCAAACATTGATCTTAGAGTTGAAGGCCTAGGATTCAAATATAAACTCTGTCACTAAATAATTATAACACCCTGGGAATCACTAGATATATCTGGTTTTCAGTTTCTTTATCTGGACTCAAAGGTTGTGACAGAATTTGGAACTCAACATTTAAAAAAATGTTTAAAAATCAGCATAATTTTATTTTTAAAAATAGAACATAAACTTCTTGAGCACTGGACTGGCATTTGTGAATTACTTATGTCCCCAGTACTTAATTCATACATAATAAGTACTTTATAAATTATACTGACCAACTATTCATTTTGTTATGGCTCATTCTAGCCTGTGAGTGGGAGAAGGGATCATGCAAGACCTGGTAGTATCTATTATATAAAACAAAAATGTTCAAGTTCACCATTCTGAAAGGCCAAAGATAGAGGCTTCCATTTAAAAACAACTTATCTTGAAAAGCAGAATATCATATTATAGGAGGACTGGAGGCAAATGGACTCATTTTAAAGAATAGAATACTTTTAAGCATTCTTAATTAAAAACAAAAGCTGAATTGGAACATTGAAACATAAACTAAAGACTCTAAAGATCACATGTAGTGCTCATTGAGAATCTCAGCTTGATCTTTCCCTCCTGCATTTCTATATCTCATTAGTCTGACCTTTCCAAATTTCCCAAATAGTAGATTTATTTCCCTTCATTCTAATCCATAAGGGAAGAATTACTAAATTCTCAAGAAATTACTAATTTCTCGGGCCAAACAGGAAGAAAGTGTCAAGCCTCTTCAAATCCCTCCACATGAAGACAAAGTCTCTTCAGGAACACCTTCTAAGCTGACCAGAAGCAGTTACACAATGTCTAGACTCATCTCCAAGGCATTTCCTCCCAAAGTCATTATATTCTAGGAAGCATTTTCCTAGCATGCTCCATATTGAGACACTATCTTAAATGCACTGAACATGCACCAGACCCCTATTATACTAGAAAGGTAAATTTTTCAAGCATTTGAAAAGGTTATGTGATGATTATTGGCTAATATTATGTTAGGGGAAGAAGAAACAAGTGATACTTCAAAACCTTAATATCTTCAAGGGGTATTGAAGGAGTTAAGAGGGGAAAAAAGTGTCTAGGAGAAAGATTGTTCCTGTTCTGAGAGTCTTCAGAGAGAAAAGAAAAAAAAAAAAGAAGATAAAAATAAATGCACTCATGTTGAAAGGAAGAATTGTAATGACAAGGTATAGCTTGCCCTAATTGGGATTTAGAAGAGGAAGAATATATCAATGCAGAGGAGAGGGCATTAATAAACCTCAGTTTTATCTTAACTAGACAAAGGAGAGTTTAACTAACACACACACACACACACACACACACACACACAGGAAAGAGACAAAGACACAGAGACATAAAGAAAGGGACACAGACAGAGAAAGACACAGAGAAAGAAACAAAGAAATTAGTGTAGAAATACATCAAATTTTATCAGAGAAGTCAGGGACTGGAAGAAAGGAATTAGGGAAAGATAATGTGATAGAAAGAATAGTCATAAGAAAAGGAAACCAATAACTTCACTATGCTGAAAGATTGTGCTTTAGGGACCAAAAAGCATTTTCTTCCTTGACAAGAGCCACTGTGGCACAGATGAAATGCCACTTCCTAGAGATGATTGATCTAAAACTTATTCTTGAGTGGTGAAGAAAGCATTTGTGTGACCGACTGCTCAAGAAACATCATATTTCTAAAGAAGAGGCTGATTAATGTTTCCAAGACAATTGGGACCTGATGGAAACTAAATAAATTTGAAATTATCTTCTAAAAAGACATATCAGTAAACTATTTCCCTTTGGACTTTTTAAACATCATAAAGGCAGCTTGGTGGTGCAGTGGATAGGGCTAAACTAGAGTCAGGAAGATCTGAATTCAAATCTACTGTTGGTGGCTGACTTTGGTGGCAGAGGGCAGGCACATAAATGGGCAAGGATGGCTGTGAGTCAACAAATTTTTTAAGGTCTTTACTTACTAGCTGTGTTGTCCTGTAGAAGTTATCTCAGCTTGCCTCGGTTACCTCATCTGTAAAACAGAGATAATAACAGTACCCACTTCTCAGGATTATTGTAAGGATCAAAATGAGATGTAGTTATAAAGTGTTTAGCATAGTGCCAGACATATCATAAATAAGTGTTTCCTTCCTTCTTATGGGATGTTATGTTTGGAAGTGCTTTCTGTTAGGAAAGTGCTTTAGAACTATAAATACATCTTTGAATGTTATCATTATGATTCTTCTGCATGTTTCTTTACTGTGACTGACACTTAAGAGGCGAGGTTCTTAAAGAGAGAAATGTCTCTCATGTTACAGAAATAATCCCTCTTTTCATTTTGCCTTGTGGTCATGTTTTCCTTTTTATAGTGTCCCTGAGTTAGTTTGACATTTTGTTTTAAGGGTCAGAAGACCCTTAATCCAGTGGTTCTCAAAGTATGGTCTAGAGAATCCTGGGGATCTCTGAAATTCTTTTAGAGGGTCTACAAATTCAAAAATAGTTTTTATTTCCAATATGATAAATGTCTATAAATATAACCCAGATAAACAAAACCGCTTTGGAGAGCTCCTCAATGATTTTTAATAGGATAAAGATACTGAAAACAAAAGTTGGAGAACCACTGTTCTTAATCTCTCTGGAAATTAAAAAAAATAGTAATTCTGTTGACTCGCATCCATCCTTGCCCATTGATGTGCCTGCCCTCTGCCACTAAAATCAGCCACGGAGAGTTTTGACAACTCCTTGAAAAAATCAGATTTTAAGGAATATTCATTTGCACTGATATTTATAGAATGAACATTTGAGAAGGTCCTTTGATCCTTCCTAATGCAATTAGTTTCCCTGATAATGAGCTTAGAGAGCCATGAACCGAGAAATATTGCCATGCTCTCTGTATGTATTTGCTGAAAAAGGGGTTGTATTTTTAATGATGTTATGGGGATATTAAAATAGGATCCAGCAAGGAGAATAAATACGAATCAGAATTTGCATAATGCATTTTTTTTACAAGAGGATATCAAGATATTTTTCATCTTGGGAGAAGCACCTGACAAATATACCTACTTCATGTCAAATTCACTTGACTTCAGGGAAGTGATGTCATCAACCTCAAAGGAATGAGAGTTTAATGACTGGCATTAAAGTAATACTGTATTCGGGCTTCTATCATGACAACTGTTATATTGATTCTATGGAATAAAAAGAAATGAAGGGAAAGATAATGGCATTTATCTCACAAAATTGTTGTGAAGATAAATTATTAATTATGAATAATTTAAAGAAATAAAATTAAAAATTATTATTATGTAGAATTTGATATGAGTAAGTAATTTTTCAGTTGTGATTCTCTATGACCCTATTTGAATTTTCTTGGCAGAGATACTGGAGTGCCATGTCATTTCCTTTTCTAGCTCCTTCTACAGATGAGGGACTGAAATTAAGATTAAATGACTTGCCCAAGATCACACAACTAATAAATGTCTGAGAGTAGATTTGAAATTAGGAAGATGAGTCTTTTTTGTTTCTAAGTGTAGTGCTTTTTCTACTATGCCACTTAGTGCCTTCGTAGAACTTAAAGCACTATAAAAATGCCATTTGGTGCTATTCATCATCATCATCATCATCAATTCTAACTAATTTAAAGAAATTTGAAGCACATTGGATAGAGGCTTATGAGTCATGCTAGACTGTAAGAACAAAGCAAAAACAAGGAAGAAGAGACCATAAAGAGGATAAAAAGGAGGTTCAGAGGGAAGAAGGGAATCTAGAAATTTTAAAGGATAGGAATTAATTGAGAGAGAGGGAATTTGGGGGCAGCTAGGTGGTACAGTGGATAGAGCACCAGTCCTGAAGTCAGGAGGATCTGAGTTCAAACCTGGTCTCAGACACTTCCTAGTTGTGTGACCATGGGCAAGCCACTTTTGCCTCAGGAAAAAAAAAAAGAAAAGAAAAGAAAGAAAGAAAAAAGAAAGAGAGATAGGGAATTTCAAAGTTTAAATTATTGTGAGTATACTAATAGGGGATACCAATGAAAATCTAAGTGGTAACAATGTTTGAAAGTAGCTTTCTTGGAATAGATAAAAGGTAGGTGGGTGGATGAATGGATACATAAGAACATTTATAAACTGCATTTAACTCATCACATGCTTCATCATAACTGATCTTCTCAACAACCTTATAAAGTAGATACACTTATTATAACCATTTTGTAAATACAATAATAGGTATAAAAAGGTTGGCTTGCCCAACATCACACAGCTAGTCAATTCTCAGTTTCTTCATTTGTACAATGGAGATACAGTGATCTTTATGTCCCTCCATGGCCCTCCTAGAGTGCTTTTAAAGTTTAAAAAAAGTTTTACTTCCAACAACTCTGTAAGTTATGCATTCATTGTGCATAAGATTATTCTCATTTGACTTATAAATGATGAGGAATAGAGGTGAAATGGCTTGGCCAAAATCATATGCCTAATCTACAGTTCAGATATTGCCCCTTAAGTCTCTTTTATTCAGACCCAGCAGTAAAAAGTCCTTCATTCTCAAAAAAGACTAAAAATACATCACTGTTAGAATCCATTTACAGTGTGCCCAACTGTTGCTGACCAGACCAATGTAAGCTCAGAATGCTCTGCCACAGGTCAGCTACAAATAGACCCTATGAACATTTGAGGGGCTTCTCTAACATGCACATCTTGTATTTCTTCTGAACTAACTGAATTCTGGTTTGCTCAGACAGCACAGTATATTCTCTAATGAGGGCATGCCATTACTAGATGACTATTTAGCATCTCTCATGTCATGCAATCAGTTTTTAAGAGTTCTTAAGAAAGACCTTGAGAAGGTATTGTAGTAGCTTTTCTGATCACTTTCTGAGTGTTTGTCCTAATCATAATAATAGTTACCATTTATATTGGACTTACCATGTACCAGACGTTGTGCTAAGTGCTTTACAAATATCTCATTTGATTACCCCCCTCCCAGAAAAAAAAAAGCTGGAAGATAGACGCTATTATTATTTCTATTTGTACATAAGAAAACTGAGGTAATCAGGTGTTAACTGATTTGCCCAGGATCATACAACTAAATAAATGTCCGAGATCATATTTCAATTCTGGACTTAATAACTAGAGGCCCAGTATTCTATTACTCTACCATCTAACTGTAAATACATTTTAAGCAACTACATCAGGTATATATTAAGCAACTTCCTGTGTCAAAAATCATTCTCGCCACTGGAGATAAAAAGATACACAGATGAAAAAAAATGTCTTTCAACAAGCAGCATATAGTCTAGTAGAGTGTGACGGAGTGCAAATATGTACAAATAGACACAAAGACTATTTTGAGATAAATCACTGCCCAGTCCAAGAGAGAGGATCAGAAAAAGCTTGACGTAGAAGTTGGTCCTTCATCTAAGTTTTGAAAGAAGTAAGGGATTCTGAGAGCTGGAGATGGGGAGAATGGGCACTCCAGACATAGGAGAAAAGCAATCCAAAGACACGGAAATGATGCAGACAGAGTTGTGTAAGTGAACCAACAGCAAGAGGACAGTTTCACTGGGTTATGGAGAATGGTAAGGAGAGCAATAAGTCTTGAAAGATACATTGGAGTTAAGTTATAAAGGGCTTTAAACGCCATGAAGAGGAGTTTATATTTGATTAAATTTCAGACCTTCTTCTGCCTATAGTTCCCATTCTGGGAGGCAATGTGCTTCTAAACGGCAAAAAGGAGAATACTGAACTTGAATGAAATGATCTGGACTTTGAATACTATACCTGCCACTTACTAATTGTATGATGTTGAGTAAATCAGCTTATCTCCCTTGCCCTCAGTTTCTTCATTTGTACAAAGGAGGAATTGTACAACTTGACTTCTAGAGTTCCTGATAGGACCAGATCTATGGTCCCATGGATCTGCTCTTCTGCTTTCTGTGCATTCCTTAAATTCACCATAATTACTGCTGGTGTGTTCCTTCTGGTCTCCTGACACTGTGTGGATATATATAGGACTTCTGAACTATCCAAAAATCATTATTTATTACTCATTATTACAGGCCTGTCATTTCCACCCTTTTCCCTTCAGTTGTTTATTCACTCAACAACTACTTATCACATGTTTTTTACTATAACATATACTGAGATTGATGTTGTGATATGAATAAAATACAAAAATAGTGCCTGCCTTTAAGGAGATTTAAATCAGGCACAGGGGAACACAATAGACACAAGTAAATAAAACTTATGTAAAGTAAATACAAAACAATATGGTGGAGGGAGAGAATGTATTAATAGCTGGGGGCTATCTCTTCTGATTATATCCTTTACTTGTCAGTCCTTCAAAAGACATTAAGGATCTACTAGTTGCTGGATCTAGGAATACAAAAATAAAGATAAGATAAAAATATCCCCCGTCATCAATAGGATTTAATTTTGTAGAGAAAGTCAAAGATAATTAATAATATTAATAGGTAATAATATTGATAAGAGGGCTTACTATGTGTCAGGCATTGCACTAAATGTTTTGCATCTCATTTGATCTTCACAACATCCCTGGGAAGTAGCTGAAAACATTACTCTTATTTTATCAATGAGAAAACTGAGGCAAATTAAGGTTAAACAATTTGCACAAGATAACAAATGTCTAAGGCTACATTTGACCTCAGGTATTACAGACACCAGGCATAGAGCTCTACCCACTGCACCACCCAATGGCTTCACAATGTACATGTGCCATATTACATGCATGCAAAAATCAGATAAAATTGGCTTTGGAGGGGAAGCATTTAAACTGGGGGACATTGACAAAGACCTTAAGTACCAGAGCTACTTAAGTCATTTGAGACAGATCAAACCTGTTCCTGCTTGCCAAGGCTCCCCATGGCTTTTTGGGTGTTCCTCATTGGCATCATGTTTATTGTTTCTTTAAGGCTCCCATCAGACCTTGCAACTCCTTGGGGTATCATGACATGCTGGCATTACTACTACCCATTTTACCCATGAAGAAAATGAGATTCAGTGGAGTCATCGCATTATAGATCAAGAACTGGAAGGAATTGGGGTATCATCAGATCTACCATCCTCACTGTACTGATGGGCAAGATGAGGTGAAGTAACTTAAATGTGTGTCATACGGCTGATAAATCTTAAGAGAGGGAATCCCAACCCAAGTCCCCTAACTCTAGCCAGCATATTCTGTTACCACTTCCCCTCTGTCTCATTACCCAGCAGAACCTTAAGTTTGGAAAAATATAGTCCAGAGGCATATTTATCAACTTTCATGCAACATTTTTACAATTAACAAGGGACAAGCATCATAACTGTGGATGAGGTTCTGCCATCAGTTCTTAGTGTGGACAGATGGTGTTTAAAATGCAAGAAGAGAGAACTGACTTTGCTCAGGTTGCAACAATGTCAGGAGAGAGACTGGGGCCTGGGCTTCTATTCCCTTCCTATCCAAGATCTCCTGGGGCTCCTTGTCATAAAGAAATCAAGCTGCCAAATGCTTTTCCTTATTCATTGATCAAAGTTCTCCTGAATAAGTACACCATTTGAATTGAACCAGAAATCCTGTTCATCCAGAAAAAAAAAAAAAAGCCTGATTCATTAGGTTAATCTTTTTCTAAAATGAAGGTATTACCTCCTCCCCTTCTCTGCAGAGGAGGGGAACTATGGGTATGGAATATTACATATCCTTTCAGATTGGTAATGCTAGCATTGCCAAACTACTCTGTTCCTCCTTTTTTGTAACAAGGGATCATTTATTCAAACTTATCTGAGTCTTCCTTTCTTCAAATATGTCAGTAAATTTGGTCAGGGCCACCTACAGTCATCTAGATCTATATCTTGTCACTGGACTCAGATAGCTCTGGAGGGGAAAGTGAGGCAGGTGACCTTGCCCAGACCTCTCTCACTTCAATCTAATTCACTTACATGTCATGACATCATTTCCCTGATTCATGGTCCTGTTAGAGAACAAAGAACAACAATAATAACGCTAACTATAAACTAATTCAAATGTTCCCTTTCCTTTTCTCATTCTCAGATCAGCAGCACCTTTGGCTTTTAACCTTACCTAACAGTGCTTGCATTTCATTATTTGTGATATTGTCCAGTGCTTGCTAAATCTGGAGCCTACCAATATTTTGTAGTATAATAAAGTGTTTATGTGTATATATGTGCAATGCTTTAAATTCACATATAATATATATGTAAACACGTGAATGCTTATATATGTGCATACATATGATTTCTTACCAACATGGCCACTGTCTTAATGACAATGGGCTTCTGAACCCAAGAGGCAATCAGCAAGTGACTACTAACTAAATCAAAACACAAAATGTTTTTTTTTTCTCCTTCTTCCCCTTCCCTCTCTCTATTTATACTTATATATACTTATATACTTACTTCCAGTTTCTCCCAAGGGAGGCCTTTGAAATCCTTCATAAAAAGAAAGAATGGGAGAGCCATGTGAAATCTGCTGTTCCCTGTGGATCAGCCCAGCTCAGTGCAAGGAGATACATGACCACATGAACCACTGCATGGGGATCATTTCAGTCAACATGCACGAGACATGAAATAAAACTTCCATCCATTTTTTTTTGGGGGGGAAATCACCCTATTGCCTATTTATTCTCTCTGTACTTCATATATACAGAGAGTTGCTTTTGTGTTCAGTCCCAACTTGGCTCTCCTATGAGTTCTTTCTGTGTATGAAAAAAAAAATAGAATGGGGAGGGCTTTGGAGGTCAAGCAATGCAAACTGACACGGTAAAGCAATAAAGCACAAGTAAAAGAGGTGCCGTTTCTCTGGCTTGATGTACTACGGGGCAAGAGCAGAAGCTCTGAAGCCATAGGCTTTCATCTTGTCATCTATTCTTAGTAACTTTCCTGATTTCTCAGCTTCATTTCAGGGCTGACAGAGTCACTGTTTGGAAAAAAAACTCAGAAAAAAAAAGATTTCAGGATTTTAAAAAATCATCTTAAACAAGAATTGAGCTGCTCATTCAAAGTTTTTTGAAATCTTTTATGCCTCAAAGAGAACTGTGGATATAATTGCTATGGCCCAAATTATACTTCATATAGATGTACTGTGGTATAATGGAAAGAATTCTAGTCTCCAAGGTGGAGGTGCAGGATGCAGAGATTTCTAGGTTGAGCAAGCTATGCAATATCTAGGACTTTCAGTTCTTGGTAGATGAAGGTAATAATAACAGCTACATCACAAAATTTGTCATTGGAGGCAAATGAAGGGATAAATATTAAAAAAAAAACTTAAATTACAGACATATCAGGTATTATTATTACTTCCATCTTAACCAGTATGTATAGAAAAGGGACCACTCTAAACTAGTGGTCCCAATGCAAGCCATTTTTATTTTTTAGCATTTTACTAAACACAGCTGACATATGCGTGGCCACACCAACTTACTCTTCCATTGCTTGTACTACACAAGAAAAGAACACTCCTCCCTGATCTATATGTGCTATCTTCCCTATTAAAATGTAAGCATCTTGGAGTCGAGTTCTATCTATTAAAAAAAGAAAAAAATGTTCCCAGCACCTAGTACAGTATGTGCCCCATTGAAGTTGCTTAATAAACACTTTTGTCATTCATTCATTTATTCAGGGACTTTTATTGTTTGTAATTATCTTTCTTTGCACAGTACTGAAAGGTAGGTAAAGCAAATAGTATCATGTCCATTTTCAGAGAAGAAAATTGAGGTTCAGAAAATGGAAGTGATTTGTCTATTTAGCTAGTAAGCATCAGAGACAGGCACTGAAGAAAGATTCTGAACCTTTCCTACTATTGAAAGATCATTGGATTTGAAGGCAGAAATCTTTAGAGTAAATCCTTCATCTGCCGTTTATTACATTTCAGACATCAGACAAAGCACAAAGTTTCTCAATCCTCAGACTTTCTGTTCTCTCTCTAGGATTTCCCAAAGTTATCCTTTATCCCCCCTGGTCACTCCCTCCTTCCTGGATTTTTATGGCACTGATATCCCCTGCTTTACTCAAAACTGTCTAGGAATATTTACACATTTTCCACTGTAGCATTATTCCTGTCCCAGCCCCCATAATGGAAATGTTCTCAAGTCTCTGGTAGAGGTTTTTTGGCTCCTTTCTTGGTTATCTCACCATCTCTAGTGGGCTCAGCTATCACATCTCTTCAGCTGATTCCCAAATCTATACATCCAGCCCTAATATCTCTCTCCCTCGCTTGTTCTCTATCTCTCTGTCTCTGTGTGTGTCTCTGTGTCTCTCTCTGTTTCTGTCTCTTTTCTCTGTTTCTCTCTCTCTCCTCTCTTTCTGTGTGTCTCTGTGTCTCATTCTCCTTCTCTCCTTCTCTCTCTGTATCTCTGTGTGTCTCTCTGTGTCTCTTCCTTCTGTTTCTTTCCATCTCTGTCTCTTTGTCTCCTCTCTCCTCTCTTTCTGTGTCTCTCTCTCTTTCTCCTTCTCTCCTCTCTCTGTATCTCTGCCTCTGTATCTCTGTGTCTCCCCCCCCTCTGTTTGTGTCTTTGTCTCTCCTTCTCTCTGTGTCTCTCCCTTTCTCTCACACTTTACCAATTATCTATTTTTTTCTCCAATTAGATATTTTGTAGTCATTTCAGATTCGTCATATCAAAACAGAAAACAATTAAAATCAGAACCCTAATCCTAAACATGTTGATGGTATCATCATCACCCCCACGAACCAACTTCAAAACCTTGGAATCATCCTGGACTCTTCACTCTCCAACATCTCCTCAAACTAATCAGTTGTGAAGTGTTCTCCATTCAACTGTAATAGCATTTACATCTGTCTCTTTCACTCTTCTAACACAGCCAATAAAGGCATATTAAGCATCCACTATGTGCCAGGAACTGTGCTAAGTGCTCTTAATATAAAAAGTAAAAGTCAGTCCCTGCTCTTAAGGAACTTATAATATAATGGAAGAAACAAAATACCTGCTCCTGGCTATAATTAGCATAGAGAGAGGATAAATTGTAGATCATCAACAAAGGCAAAGTGCTAACCTCAAGGGGGAGTAGGAATGGTTTTGCATAGAATGTAAGATTTTAGCTAGAACTTGGAGAAAGTCATGAGACAGAAATAAGGAGGGAGGGAGTCCATACATGGGAGAAAGTCAGTGAAAGTACCATAGGATCGTGTGTTTTGGGTGAAGAACAGCAAGGATGCTAGTCACAGGATTACAGATTACAAGGGGAGGGAGGGTAAGGAAAAAGAAAACTGGGAAGGCAGGAAGCCCCTAGCACTTTGAATGCCCCAAAAGAGAATTTTAATGTTTATATCTGCTTTTAGAGATAATAGTCAATGGAGTTCATTAAATAATAGGTTAGTGACTTGGTCAAATCTGCTGAATTTGACTGATTGGGAAATGGACTGGACTGTAGTCCATCCAGCAGTCTATCACAATATTCTTTAGTATGAAGTAATGATGTAATGCCGAAGAAAGTGAGTCAAGATAGAGATTGGAGAGTATTTAATATTTTATTTGAAAGGGAGAGAATTACTGGGACCAAATGGATCCATGGTTTGGTCCCAAGGTTGGATGAGATTATCGTCTCCAAGAATTCAGCAAACAGTGTGAGTTCTCAATGACATATATACATGTGGCTCAGACACCCGATGTAGACCAAGGCAGGGGCCGAGTTAGAGTGCTAAGAGCAGGAACAGACAGACCTTTGACAGGGTGAGGGGAAGGCACCAGAAATGACATAATGGGGGAGGCAACCAGGAGATGGAGAAAGGCATCTTGATAAGACTATATTTGAAATTCTGATAGCTTGGGATGGGGAGAGGCCTTCTGATATTCTAAAATATAAGATCTTTTATGTTTATCAAATATTCTGATAATTAAGAGGGAGGGGTGGTTTTACAGGATTGAGCAGAACAATTAGAAACTGAGGCAGGACAATTTAGGGGAACTGAGTCAAGATAATTAGGGAAACTGAGTCAGGAAAATAAAAGAGAACTGTGGCACAACAATGAGGGAGCATAGTTGCCATCCTAGTTCAGAGCCCCCCCATCACCTCTTCTATAGACAATTACCTTAGCTTCCAAATCACTTTCCTCCTTCTCCAAATCATTATATTTGCTGAATTGCTATTTCTAGAGAAAAGACCTGACCACATCACTCATCTGCTTAAGAAATTCTAGAGATTCCCTCTTAATTCAAGCTCTCTCTGGCATGAAAAAGTTCAGAACAATTTTTCCAGACACATTAAACATTGTTCTCATTCATTTTATGTTCTACCTAATCTAGATACCCATCAATTACCCACATATGAAATTATGTTTCTCACCTCTATACTCCACAGGCTGTCCCCCCACACACACATACATAGTCTTATCATCTGTACCTCCCAGATTCAAAGCTTGCTCTTAAGCAAAGTGTTCCTTCTTAAAGAAAACCTATCCTGACCTTCCAGTTATTCCCCCAGAAAGAAAATGTAATATGATGTAATAGAGACTTGGCCCCATTGTCAGGAAGAACCTCCTACCTCTAATGTGTCATGGATATTTGCCCCTGGGCATGTCACTTAAGGTACCCAATATGGGACCATATTAGTAGAGGGAGTTTCCTTATCTCTGAAGTTCCCTAGACTTTTACTTGAATCCCAAGTCCATTCACTTTACCTCTACTTGCTATTCAACTTCCTCCATATATGACATTTCCCAAAGTAGAATGCAAGTCCCTTAAGCCCAGGAATCATTGATTGTTCATCTGTGTATTCTCTATGTATTTGTGTATACTCAGGACATCACTCAGCACATTGTCAAAGCTTAATGAAGGTTTATGGAGTTGTTCCCTAGTATAATTCTCTAACAATATCCCTGCAGGCTAACACCTCTGGATATAAAGTCTGTCAAATTTAGAAGCACCTACTAGACCTTGAACTTAGCTGGCAAAGACTTGGAGAATCCAAGGTGATGATAAGTACTGGCAGAAGGCATTGGTGAAGTAGTTTCCTTAAACCAGAACAGAAAGAACCAGGAAACCTTGCAATTTGGAAAGCCACTTTTTCTCTTAGGATTTTGGCTCCTCTGAGGAAATGACTGTGCTAAATGATGCCCCAAATTGTTAGTATAATTCTACACTTTCTTTAATTAAAGACCCCTTCTACCAGGGGGCTAATTTATACCACCTATTGGGATATTTCTTAAAGGAAGTTGTATTGCATTCTCAGGACTGTATATCGCCTTAATGGAAAGCTGTTAAGGAAATTCTACATAAATTCTTAGCTATTAGCACTACAAGGTTTATGGCACTTCCATCTCCTGAAATGGAAACTGTTAATTTGGTAAGCTTTATGTTTGAGGCCTTTGGGTTCATCTGAGCCAAATGTCTCCATGATGAAAGATGATCAGAGGAAATCTATGGTCATCACCAGGCTTATCAGCAACCAGGGGTTGGTTTTATTTTTCTCTCAAATGTAATTGACAAAAAAAAAATCAGCATCCATCATGGAATAGCCATTTCACAACACAACTCTTTGTCTTTTGCAGCACTCTTATTGGGAGCAGTATAACAGCCAAGAGGAGAAAAGAAGTGTCTGTACTGACTCACTCTCAATTGATTGCTCTATCAGGAGCCCTAATCTATCAAATTTCTGTGGTACTCACAAGTCCAAAAAGTAATGATTTTGCTTTAAATATATCTGAAAGTAAATATGGTGATTATTGAATACCTTCTTGTAGCAGTTGAGAGAAAATGAATAGGGTGCTAGACCTGGAGTCAGGAAGATCTGAATTCAAGTATAGATTCAGGAACACAAGCTGTGTGACTTTGGACAAGGAATTTTCTTCGGTTTCCCTCATTCATCTCTGGAGTCAGATTTTGAATTCAAATACTGTGCTGAAGTACCCATCTAAGTATGAACAAGTCTTTTGACTTTCATGATCCTCAGTTTCTTCAACTACAAAATAAAATAGTAGGACTGAGTGACCACTGAAATTCATTCCCCCTATAACTGATTCTACAAACATTTGGAACATCAGAATGTTGCACATAATTAAATGCCATCATATGTAAAGTCCTTTCCAATCAATCCAAGACTTTACAAATTTTGGGAACATCGATTTCTTCATATATAAAATGGGAATCATATTTTATTGCTTACCTTATTGGAATAAGTCATAAAATTTACAGATGAAATAAACCAAAACAGGTCCCATAAACTAATTTAACATGTTTTACCGATGAGAAAACCGATAATGAAACCGGCTAAGTAATTTGCTTGAAGTGATGATGTAAGTGGCAAAAATGAGACGTTAAATTTTAGGATTGAGATTGAGTGATAGTTGGGGTCCAAAAAGAAAATTTCCCTAAAATATTTTGCAAACTCTAAATAACTAAATAAACTCAAGCTACTTAAGAAAACTGGTTTACAAGTAATTAGGATTGCCCTTCATCATGCCTTGGTGTATTAAGAACAGCCTTAAAAATGACTCAGATTATTTTTTAAAAGACAAGAAATTTCAAGAGAAAAGTTTCCTGAATTTTTTTTTCAAAATTTGAAGAGATAAGTCAGAGATAGGATCATGTTATTCTTAATTTACTTCAAGCTTGTTTGTGAATTTCTGAAACAGCAATAACTTAAACAAATAGCCTTGGAAAAGAAACAGGCAAGTTATAAGGGGAAAAAGCCATGCAAAACCTTCCAGCTGTTCCATGATCTCCATCGAGTTTCTTATAAAAAATGAAATGTATTCATTTTAGCAGCTATAGTGAAAGGAGGGGGAAAATCATTTGGGAACTCTCTGTGGGTGCCATCAAAAAGTGAAGCTTTTTATAATGATTTGTGAACCAGTTCTGAAGAGTCCATATGTTAGTTCAGACATTCTGAGACTCGAATTCAATTCTGACTTATTTTAAGAGGAAAAACCTGGTATTATAGTAGATGATATTAATCTCAGAATCAATGAGAGCTCAGAGAATATCTCGGGCATTCCATTAGTGAACAAAGATCCCTCCTGGATGCTCCATAAAGTAGTCACCCAATCTCCTCCTAAGAAATTTCCATTTAAGAGCAAATCCATTGGCTCTTTGCAGAACCTTTCCACTTTGGTGCAGCTCTAATTGTTAGATTTTTTCCCCTATTATCTCAAACTTAAATCTGATGCTTTGCAACTTTCACTTCTTTTTTTGTTGTTGTTCTGATCTCTGGGATCAAGCAGCACAAAACCAATTTCTCTTTCAAATGAAAATTTTTCAGATACTCAGAAACATGAATGTATTAGTTTTGTCTTATTTCCACCAACTTAAATAGTTTAGTTAAATTCAAAAAGTATTTATTATACATATGCAGAAACTGGACTAAGCTGAGAATACAAAGACAAAATAATCAAATAAAGCCTTAAAGGAAATTTCATTCAACTGATGGATATATGGATAAATAAATAAATGAATGAATAATTTATCAATAAAAAAGAAAAAGAAAATACTTACTATGTGCCAGACACTATACGTGCTCCAGTAATACAAATACAAAATTAAGATCGTACCTCAAGAAACTTTCGCGCCGACATGGGAAACAGCACAACAGAAGAAATTTTGGTCCAAGAAGGGAAAGTCTAGACAGTCAGAGAAAAGCCATATTGGAATAAGATTATATCCCCTTTCTAGGAATGGTAGCAAAATCAATTTGATTTCTGTTGTCAAACCAAGAGGGGAAAGAAGGATAGCAGTAAGAGGAAGAGTCCAAGATGCATCAATAAAGAGTTGGACGGGATGTGAAAGCACTCTCAGCATCTGAGAAGTGCTAGAGTGAGTAGGTTTGTTTTGTTTGTGTTTGTTGTAGCCCCAGATTAGAGTTTCAAAACTAGGTTAAATTATACATATACACAAATCGCTGCCATCTTGCCACAATGGCTATCTTCTCCTACCACTTTTTTAACTTCCTGATCTGCAATGCCATCACTACTTAGAATGTAAATTCTTTAGCAAAAAAGTCTGTCTCTCTGTTTGTATTCATGTTCTCAGTACTTCACATAGTTCCTTACATTTCTAAATATTTAATAACTGTTTATTAACTGACAAGCAAAAAGAAAGTAAATAAAGTGATTTGAGTGGTTTTTGGAAGGGTCATGAAGGCAGGTTCCATAGTGCCTTCTGGACCATACTTATGCCTCTAATTATCTATATGCATTTCTATATGCATTTATTTTTCATTTAAGAAGTAACTCCTTCCTTCTTCTTCCTTCCCCTAAATCTTCTGGCACTCACCTCTCTAGGTAGTACCAGAAAAACTGCTTAACCCTGATCAGAGCTAGTAGACCATTGATCCCAAAACCTAGCAGGAAGTTATGCACTTTGAAGTTTTGAAAGTTCTTCACAAAAAAAATTTCATTTAATCCTCAGTAAAAAAAAAAAAAAAAAAAACCTAGAAGGTAAGTAGTGGTACTATCATTATCTGCATTTTAAAGATGAGTAAATTGAGGTAGATAGAGGTTAAGTAACTTGCCTTAAATCATGTAGCTGGTAAATAAATTCATGAGGCCATGTTTGAATTCAAGTTTCCCTGATTCTAGGTCCAGCATTCTATCCACTGTTATAGATTTGATTGGTGATTAAAAGTCCCAGCCTCTATAAATCTTTATTTCTAAAATGGCATTGCTATGAGTCCTACCTACCTCGTGATTTTATGGACAGGAATGCACTTTATGAACCTAGAGTAGCAAAGAGATGGGCACTGATATTTTATTTCTTATTTGTTGAAAGATTCAAAACACTTGAAGATCCCAGAATTAAAGGCACTTACATAAGAGAAAATAATTGCTCTCTATTAAAACCTAAATGTGCTTCTTTTGTCAAAAGAGTAATAGAAACTCGCATGATGCTTTTGTTCCCACACAGGAACAATTCATTTCCTTACATTTGTGGGAAGCTTGTATTCATTTTGGTTCTGTTTTCTGTCATTATCTTGCAGTCTCTGTCTCCTACTCAGCTTTGTTGGTATTTTCACGAATCTATTTATCCCCATCTCTTCAGCCACGTTCTTTATTTGCATTTATTGCTCCCTCATCTTACCTTTCTTAAAATAAATCAGGAACAATGCTGTTTGCCTTCTGGCTTCAACCTCTGACTGCCAACCCTACCGCCTCTGCCTCATCCAAATCCTGCCTTGTTGATTCCCTGGGGATGCTGAAGTAAGAAACAGAAGAGTGATCTCCTCTGAATAAGTGCCAATTGATAGGGAAGGTAGCTATTTGACAATGACTTAGTTTAAAGAATAGACCAACACAATTAACTCTTTATTCTTTAAATATGGAACTAATGATATTTTCTCAATCCCCACCATCCCTGACTTCTTGGGAGTCTTTGACACAACTATTACTACCCTCTGCTCTTTAATTTGTGTGTGCATGTGTGTGAGAGAGAGAGAGACAGACAGATAATAAACAGAAACAAAGAGACAAAAGGCTAGAGACAGAAACAGATAGAAGTATAGAGAGAGTCAGACATAGTCACACACAAAGAGACAGAGGCAGACATGAAAAAAAAAAATTATAAAGGACGAGAGAGTACCTAAATTCATGCCCCTCCATCTTTAATTCTCACCTACTCAACCTCTCAACTACTTTAATAGCTGTCTAGTTGTTCTCCCTGCTTCAAATCTCTCCCCACTCTAGTCTACCTTCCTCTCAGATGTCGAATTAAGATTCCTAAATCAGTTCTGACTATGCTTCCTCTCTAATTTAACGAACTCCATTTGCTTCCTATTATCCCCATGACCAAATAGTAATTCCTGTCTCTGCCTTTTGAATCCTTTCAGAATATGTCATGCCCATTCTACCTTTAGTCTTATACCATACTCCCCTCCACATATTCTACAATTTGATATCACTGACCTCCTTGCTGTTCATTAAGTAAGAAACTCCATCTATTTGGAGTGCTATTAGTTTTCATAACTGGCAAGTTCATTCAAGCATGAAAATAAACTCTTTACCTGAAAACTTGACATTTTGAAGTCTATCCCAATGTTTGGATACTTGATTTACTTCCCACAGAATCTGAAAGAATATAGATCTGATATTATTAGAATTGTTTTTCATTTGTGAGAACATGAGAATGTCTAGTTAAGGGGGTTTTGCTCAGAATTTATGAGTAGAGAGGGAGGATGAACTTGTGACTAAAGGTAGACTGAGCAGATTACCAAAGGTGGTCACCCTGGATGAGACTTTCTTAGAGAAGAGCCTAAATGGGAAATTTAAAATAGATATGCAGATATATAATAAATAGATATACAGAAAGATAGATAGATAAATAGACAGACATAAGTAGCTGAATGGATAAATGGAAGATGAATAGATAGGTAAATAAATACACAAACATAGAGGGAAAGACAGATAGATAAATAGAGATAGCTGAATGGATAAATGGACAGATGGATAAAGAGATGTACAGACAGATAAACAGATAGAGATAGAGATAGCTAAATGGATAATTGGACAGATGGATAGATAGATAAATAAATGCACAGACATAGAGACAGACAGATTTTACATATATATAGATATATAGATATATATATATATATATAGATATAGATAGCTGAATGGATAAATGGACAGATGGATAGATAAATAGATAAACAGGAAGACAGATAGGTAGAGATATACATAATATATGTGTGTACATCATATATATATATGTAAACCTGGAAAGATTTTCTTGAACTGCTGCAAAGTAAAGTAAGCAGAATCAGGAGAACATTACACAGTAACAGCAACATTGTATGATAAAGAAATATGAATGACTTAGCTATACTCAACAAAACAATGATCCAAGACAATCACAAAGGACAAATGATAAAGCATACTATCTGCCTCCAGAGAAAGAAATGATGTTGTCTAAATACAGACAAATGCATGCTATTTATCACTTTCCCTTTTTGTTCCCATCTCTTGCACAAAAGGACTCATATAGAAATGCTTTAGAGGATTGTACATGTATAATCTCTATCATATTGCTTACCATCTCAGAGAGAAGGAAGGTCAGGAAGGAAGGGATAGAAGTTAAACTTTAAAATAACTAATGTTTAAAAGTGTTTTTTACAAGTAATTAGAGAAAATAAAATGTTGCTTTAAAATAAAATGAAATAAAATCCATTATCAATTTTTATAATCCAGTGAAATCAATTGACATATTTGCCATTATAAGGAAAAAAAATTCTCTCAGCATTTTAAGCTCTCTGACAAGCAAATGGCATGTTTCATTTTCAGTCTTGAAAGGTTTTCATTGCATTGATAAAAGTTCTAAATCTTCCAAAGCTGTTTTTCTCTATAATGTTGCCATTGTTGAAATTGTTCTTCATCACTAAGCATTGTGCCTGGTACATACTAAGTGCTTAATAAATGCTTATTGTATACTCACTTTGCTCTCCATCAATTATAGTGCCCTTCTCACATTCCTATTTTACTATGTTTATTCATTGCTTTTGACACAATAATATACTTTTATATTCCCATAACATAGTCCATTTGGCTATGGCGAATAGTGCTACTACTTTTCAAGTTCAATACACAGGGAAGAAAGCAGATTCCTCAAATCAAACAGGCTGGCATTATTTCTACCAATTATCCCCAGTGGATGAGGATGGCCTTTCCAGGAAGAAAATTATACACAAAACCATGGGAACTTAAAGTTGGAAGACATTCTGGTCCATGACTTTCCCAACTGGAATCATTTTTATCCTATGATGGGCAAGGGATTTCTCAGCCTTGGAAAGAAGATATATCCCAAGCCATTTTCCACCTTCTCCAAAGCAATCCATTCATTTTATTGTCATCAAGTTTTTTTTTTCCTTTAAGTCAAATTTAAATCTTCCTCTTTGCTACTTCCTTTTATTGCTTTCTTTTTACCCCATGGCTCCAATAGAATAAATCTAATCCTCTTCCTTGACTGCACATCAAATGGTAAAATGATCATGTCCTCCTTGAGTCTTCTCTCCATTTTAAGGATTACAGAGCACTGAAGCAAAACATCCCATTATCCCATCTATTCAATAAGGCCTCGTGTGACCTGACCTGGAAGTCCCTCCTTCAAGCTTCTATTTCCTTCTTATTTGGAAAAGCTCAGAAAAAGAAGGTATGGTTGGGTTTTTTTTTCATTTTTTTAAATCTATATTTTTTAGAAAAGCAGAACAAAAATAGTTCAAGTTTTTTAAATGATTCACATGCTATTTATTTATCAGTTTATGATGTGCTTATTGATTATGGGTTTTTTCCATATGCAGAGACTATGTTAAATCCTAGGAATGGGGAGAAAAGAAATATAAAGAAGAATAGAACATAGAGATAGATGTATAACTAGAGATAAAGATGATAGAGATAGATATATACATAAACATATATACACACACAGGTAAATAGGCAAATTATGCACACATATATAATTTTAGCAGCAAATCACACAGAAAGGATTTATGATTCTTAAGGTAAAATGTAAAATTAAATGAAAGTAAAACCATATCACTTTATGATACTGAGCCATTTGACAGAACAAAGGATTTTGGTGGATAGATCTTTCTTTTCTGGGTCCTAAGTAGCTGTTATTACGGCACGTGAAGAACTAATTGCCAGGTTGTACAATGGTCTTAGGGTGAAAGGTACCATTCCCAAGGCATTTGAATTAAATTTTCTAATGGTGGTAGATGGTCAACAGTTAACTGTTGCAGATGACAAGGAAAGGGGCTGCTTCATTATGGTATTAGACTGTGAACTCTTTGAGAACACATGATTTGTTTGTTTGCATCCACCGTGAAAAGCACATTTGTCAAACACATAGCAGCTACTCAAGAAATGCTGACTATTTGGTTATTTGGTCTGATTGCTTACTTCTTTGATGGCTTTAGGGCCCAAGGTATAAGAAGTGTTAAAGGTCTTGGAGTCGGACTCCTAAGTGATCTTTATATGAGTCAGAAAAAAGGTGATGATGAGGAATGGTCACATATTGCTTCCCATCTCTCTTAGGGGGCCTGGTCACTTTGCTTTCATGTGAATCAGGGGCAAAAAATGGAGAAAATGTCTCAAAATAAAAATATTTACTTAAATTGAATTAAATTATATTTAATATGAGCTGATAATACAATGAGGGAAAATTGTCCCATACTTGACCAAAGAAAATTTTAATTTAAGTAACAATAATGGAGATTCAAGTGAGATCAGTAATTTCCATTTCCTGCACTTGAAGCTTGGATGGGAAGGAGAACAGAGGAAAGCAAGGGAATTTGGGGTGAGGCAGGAAAAGGAAGAAGGGGAAGATGGAAAGAGAAAAGGGTAGGGAGTTTGAGAAAGGAAGAAGGAAATTTGAAAAAGAAAAAAGAGATGCAAGAAGGAGAAAACTTATGGGGAAAGGAGAAGGGAGGAGAACTGAGAAAGAAAAAAATGAAAATAGTTAACATTTAGATAGTATTTCATACTTAAGAAATAGTATCTCATTTGATCCTTACAGCAATTCTAGGAAATGCTATCATCATGCCCATTTTACAGATGACTTAACTGTGACAGGCAAGAGCTAAATGACTTGTTCACTTCTTTCTGACTCCAAGTTTAGTACTCTCTTCATGTCACTATCTCACTGAAGAAGAAAAGAATTAGGGAAATGGACAATATAGGCTGTCTTTGTAGCGATGTAGGCTTTCTCAATGGATTGAGAAACAGATTGTTCTCAGGGAGACGGAGATCCAAGGAATCATTAGAATCCCCCCAAAACCAAATATTTCTCCAGACTGAACTTCCAGACCCCAACTCAACCATTTTTTTCCAAGGCTGGGTATGCTGTGTCTTGTGGAATCATCTTGGGATTTTTTTAACCATAAGAAAATGATAAAATTGGATCTTTCTGTTCAAACTTTTCTCAAAAAATAGGTGACAAGTCATTGTTGCCCAAAGTAGAAAGCTAAATACATCTTGTCCTACTTACTCTTTAAACTGATCATTAAATTAAATGATCTTTCCACCTTATTATTAAAAAATAGAGAGGGGAGGCAACATGTAAAATAAGTTAAAAAAAGGAATGGTGTAAACTATTTGTACCCTGCTATTAGAGTATAGCTATTTTGCGAAATAGATTTTTTAAAGATAAATTGAAGGAAATAAAAGTTCTGTGCCATTTCCCTAGTGACAAAGGCCACATTTTCAGGGGCACTGGGGAGATTAGACTGATTTTCTTTTTCGTCTTTTAGAAATCCCTTAGAGTTGCTAATTTGGAATCATCTTCAGAAGTTGATTTTATTTGCCTGAATTTACTTTATTTTTTAATCTTCCAACTAGAAAATATGGAAAAGATGAGAAGACCTATATTGCAGGACCCATTGCAGATGAAGGAAAGTATAACCAAGGGACTAATAAACAGAAAGGCATATTGATGGATCCCATAACAGAAACGCAGAATCTAGGAGTTTCAAGGGATCTCAAAAGTCATATAGTACAACTCATATCTTAAAAAAATACTTATAGGGAGACAGGAAGAGAAAGAGAGAGGGAGGGAGGGAAGGAGAGAGAGAGGGAGAGAGACAGAGACAGAGAAAGCTGATTATCAACAAGATAAATCAAAGCTTTACATAGATAGTCTGTCATCTCAATGACAGGGGACAAAGTGGTGGGGAGATAGTTACATGGAAATGATGGCTAGACTGAAGGTTTACATGATATAGAGATAGCCAAAAATTAGCTTACCCAATAAATTCTCCCTTAAAGACTACTATTAAAGGAAAAATCATCAAGGGTGGTGATAGACATATGTTCCTGCATTTATCCAACATAACCGAAGGTGCTTCACTCCTAATTGGAGCCTATGGAATGACTAAGATCCAAAAATATACTCATAAAAATCTTTTATGAGTAACATTGACATGAACTCAACCATTTATATTTCAACAACAAGAAAGAAAACAAAAAACTGGTGCTTTTGAATTGGTTTGTAGATCTGAAGGGTTTAGCAAGCAATTCTGGACCAGTTTTGTATAGCTGGATTAATGTACATAATACAAAGCAATAGAGATTCTGGGTCATATGATCAAAATATGGTAATTACTAAACAATCTGACATATAGTTTCTCTAATCCTCTCAATTATTCATATACTCCAAAATAAGCACCTTGTGCAAGAGTGTAAAATACTTCCAGTTGTTTGCAATGACTAAGGTATTAAAAACGTTTAAGGAAATAATCATCTGACCAAATAACGGCAAAGAAGGGTAGTTCCTAAATACAAAATGAACTCATCCAGTACCCCCTGTTCCATCAGGCCAAATTCTCTGCCAGAACTATATTAGGGGACCCATGAGCTTGTACTCTGAGATATTCAGTAATTCCTTTGTTGCTATTGCCATCTTTGCCAGCAATCCTCCCATCCCTGCCCTTATCCACATTGTTCCATTTTAGAAGGATCAAGGAACAGAACTTTATTACTCTTTCATAATCTTTGCAAAAAATTCAGTGGTACAAGATAGTCAAAATTTAATCTTCCTGAACTGGCAATCCATCTATATGCTATGCTATAGCAGTACTCAGCCAAAAAAGAACTACAAACAAATGGAAGAGTCATGGGACCTTGGAGTTGGTAATGATATTCATCTATTAGGCTTAAACTTAAATTTACCTTCAGCTGAAGTCTGTTCTGTTTTACCAGAATTCACTTGGGATCCAGAAATTAAGTTTAGTGATATGTGATCAGAAGTTGACACAACTTTGAAATGCTGTCTTGTGGGAAATTGATGTCAGAGGGGAAGCAGTCAATAAATGAATGCTAATATAACATTGTATATTATAATAGCAAAGATCTCAGAAGAAAGAAAATGTGGAAAAAAGGAACACAAGTAAATTGTCAAGAGAGAATGCATAAATAACAGAAGGGATAATAGCCTCTAGGACATATAAATGAGTTCAAATATCTCTATTTTTTCCCTGTATGACATTACATTCCCCCCCAGACAACAAGCAATCTGATATAGGTTAAATGTGCAATTCTTCTAAACATTTCCATATTTATTATAATGCACAAGAAAAATCAAATCAAAAGGATAAAAACACAAGAAAGAAAAATAAACTAGCAAACAGAAGCAACCAAAAGGTGAACATACTATTCTTTGATCCACATTCAATCTCCATAGATCTCTCTCTGGATGCAGATTGTACTTTCCATTATAAGTCAATTGGAATTGCCTTGAATCACCTCATTGGTGAAAAGAGCCAAATCCATCATGGTTGATAATCATATAATATTGTTATTTTGCACAATGTAATCTTGGTTCTACTCACTTTAATGCATCAGTTCATGTAATCTTTTTAGGCTTTTCTGAAATCAGCCTGCTCTGGGCAATCTATATTTTTGTAGGTATTCCTCCATTTCACTTAGGTTGTCAAATTTATTGGCATAAAGTTGGCCAAAGTCATTACTAATTTTTGCTCTAGTTGATTCTTCATTGGTGGATAGTTCTATTATCTATTTTTCACAGGTCAATTGTTTTCCCAGTTAGGTATTTCACATTTTTTTCTATTTTTTTTTCTTTTTTTTTTTTTTTTTTTGGTTTTGCTTGACTGATTCTTGTTATCTCATTGGGTTATTCATTTCCATTTTTTCAGTTCTGAATTTTAGTGAATTGTTTTCTTCATTTACTTTATTTTACTTCTTTTTGTATTATCCAATTGAATTTTTAAATGAGTTGTTTTGTCATATGGAATTTTTTTTATCATTTCACAAATTTTGTTTTTAAGGAATTATTTTCTTTTTCCATTTCACAAATTCTGTTTTTCTTGGAGTTGTTTTCTTTTTCCATTTTATCACTTACCACTCTCTTTTAATGAGTTATATGCCTTTTCCAAACCTTCTTGCAAAGTTTTCATTTGCTTTCTCCATTGTTCTTCTAGCTCTTTTTTAAGATCCTTTTTTTTAAATTTCTTCTAGGAAAGCCTTCTGTGATGGGCACCAGGTTATATCATCCTTTGGGCTTTCATCTGAAAATAATCTGCCTTTAGTCTCCTCCAGGTTTGAAGTCTGTTCTTCTCTTTCACCATAAAAGCTGTCTATCGTCAGAGTTTTCTTTGCTTTTTTATTCATTTTTTTTAAGTTAAGGATGTTTTTAGGGCAGAGAAGATCTTCCAAGCTTCCTCTACAAGCAGTGGCTTCCTGTATAAGTGCCTGTGGCTGGGTCAGTGCTGACTCAATCCTAGTGCTGAGTGAGCATGTGAGCATCCTGTGAGACTCTGGCATTTCAGGGTTCACTCTTTACCTTTTGTGTTTGTGTTTGATGTTTTCTAACTTCTCTGCTCACATACTGGCTTGCAACCAGGGCAGGATGGCCAATACTACTGTAAATTCCTCCCCATAGATTCTCCACCACCCAGGGTCCTTAACACCCCACAGAGTCCACACCAACCCGGGACTCTAAACTATCTGCATTGCTGTTTGTGCTCAGCCTTCTTGTGCTTGGCTGCCTCCCTCCTGTTTCCGAATGAAACAGACCTTTACTGGAAATCTTCAAAATTATCTTCTGCTGGTAATTTATTGCTCTCTCAATATTTGTGGATTCTGCCATTCCAGAGCTAATTCAAAGGCTGGGTTTCCTAATTGTTCTGAACATTGTAGGAGAAGCTCAGAAATAAATATGTGTCCTCTCCACCATCCTGGCTCCACCCCCTCTATTTGCTCTTACTGATGATTCTACATATGGATGGTATGGTGCTGTTTAGTGAAGAGCCTGTTTTCTTGATTTCATTTGCTGGGTCAAAATGATCATAGCAACAGAGAATTATACTCAGTTCCATCTCAGCCTCAGAGGGCTGCATTGAGTACATAATCATCTGTTAACAAAAGATAGGCACAAACTCTTCCCTCCACTTCATGGTAAGTTTTTTTTATCCTTTTCATATTAAATAATCTATTGTCAGTGCTGCAGGTGATCTTGATGCCATTTTTGTCTTCATCAAAGGGATCTGGGAACACTGCTGAAATCATCACACTCAAAAATCATGGGAGCAAGCACACGTCCCGACCTCACTCCATTGATAAAGTGAAAAATTGAGAGAGCATCATCCACTTTCAATGCAAGCTTGTCCTTGCAGAAGTTTCTCAGCAACCAATTTTTCCCCACAATCTTCCACAAACCCTTATAATGCATTGTACCAACAGCCTTGGTCAGATCTGTGAATCCTATATACAAAGCTCTGTTCTACTCCAGGGATCTCTTCTGTAATTGGTGAGCATCAATCACCATATTGAGCATTTCTTAACCGTTTCTGAAGCCACACTGGCCCTTGGGTAGATAACCATCTTCCAGGTTAAAGATCAGCCTACTAAGGAGGGCTCTGGCATGAATTTTACCACCAATGACTAAAAGAGGGATTCCCCTGTAATGGTCACAAGACAGCTTATTTGATTTTCCTTTATAAAGAGAAATATCCTTGGATATATCATTGAACTCAAGGATAACCTCTTCTTGTCATATAACCCATCCATTCATCTTTCAGTTCTCCTGGATTTGACATAACCATATAAATAGTCCATGTGTCATTGGTAAGTGGAATCCATCTTTGCAAAAGTTTTTGTACATCTTTTGTTTATTTTTCAACTTCAGAGTAGGATTCCTGTCTGTCACAGTGAGGTTATGAAAAGGTGAGGAGAAGCAGACAAGTTCAGGGCAGCTTTTGAAATGCTTTCCTCATGCAAGGAAATGAGTGGGGTATTCCTTTAAAAAAGCCATTCAGACAATCAGGAGGCTGCCAAATCCCACTGCTACTTTTGTTGAATGAGAAGTTGACCCTCCGTGTGTATAGTTATGACTACAGCTCCCAGTGAATTTGTATCTGCCATTTCATCACTTGTCTGTCACCACAGGGCTTTGTGACACATAAAAATGGTCAAATGGTATAATTGATGTCTCTGGACTTGCACATTAATTGTATTTAAGTGAGGCAGAGTTAAACAAAATTGTTGGTCTCATTCTTTCTTCCAATTATTGGAGTTTGGTGACAAGACAAAGGCAAGAGGGCTGATGATGACTCAGGATGCAGTGGGTGATTCTGCTATCTTTAATATCTAACCACTCTCTAAAAAATATATAAACTTTGAAGTAAGGGAAGGTAGTTGAAGAATTGTCACAAATTGTTCACATATATAAGAAATAAATATCAAATATCAGAAATATCAAAATATCAGATAGAAATATCAGAAATAAAATGAAGATGAAGAAAGAAAAAAATCCATTCTCAAATGAAGAGTAAACAATGACACCCTAAAGAATGAAAGGATAAAAGAACAAAGCAGAGAAATAATAAATAATTGTGTGAAAACATTACAGCGATGAACTAAAACAGCAAAATTTCTAAGATACAGCTTAAGCAGTCCTAGGGGGAGAAGTATATTTACAATTAAATGTATATTAACTAACAGAGAAGAGAGGACTAATGAGCTGGTTATTTATTTTTTAGATTTTAAAAGCAATACATGAAAAAGGGTAAAATAAGCACAAAAGAGCGATATTAAAATTTATAGGCTGTAAAGTAAAAAGAATAGAAATTATAAAAACTAAAAGTTAATGTTTTTTAATTAAGAAGAATGATAAACTTTTGGCCAATCTGATCTAAAAGAAGATGACAGAAAAGCAAGTCATCAAGGAAATGGTGGAAACTGTAACACATTATTACTGGCTATAAAAAAAATTATCTTTGACATAATAACTAGCAATATATCGACTAAAAGAAAAAAATGTATATACCAAACTTGATTTTTCCAGTATCGGTGAGGCAGTTTGTTAGAGAACTGGGGCAAAATTTATCTCAGACATTGTGTGAACCTAAGCAATCACATAACCTCCCTATGTCTCCATTTCCTCGTCTCTAAGATGAAAGAGTTCAAGTTCCCTTACAGTTTTAAATCTGTGATCCTATGATCTTATGAACTGATAGATGATCATTTCCAGATTACAAATACAAACTTCAAAATACTATAGCAAACAGACAATAAAGTATACGGGAACCAGACCATTGTCAGAGGCCTAAAATTTAATCACAGTTTTGAATTAATATTATCAGAACAAATATATAAAACCTTCAAATTATTTGATATATAAAGCTCTCAAAATATAGAGACCAGGGAGCAATATTTTGGACCATATGTTTTTATATTAGTAAATGTTTGCTTGTCCTTTGTTCTTGAAGAGGACCAAAATGACATCACTGTTATAGTCAAGTCACAGTGTGTCTGACGGTGGCCGATCAGACCAATATGAACTCAGAATGCTCTGCCACAGGTCAGACACAAAGAGTCCATATGAATATACAGGGTGGTTTCTCTAATTTTGTATACCTTGTGTTTCTTTGGGCTAATTCAATTCTGTTTTGCTCATAGAGCATAGCACCTTCTCGCATGAGAGTACATCATGATGGGTGGTCCCCTGCCAGTGTCTTCCATGGCAGACTATCGATTCTAAAGTTATTAAGATATAGGGCCAGTTAATCTTGTTGATTATTGAATCTAAATTAGTAATCATTGAAAAGAAGCACACTGCCAGAAGCTCATCAACCATCGCATTAGAGCCCCATTAGATTCCCTAGAACCATAATGGCAAAGTAACTCCCTGAGTCAAGAATAGCAATGGCAGCAGTACGATCAAGAGATGGGAGAGTAACTCCAGAGCGTGTCTCAATGTTTTTTATCAAACCTGAGCATCCTTTGTCAACTGCCTTCCATTTGCTAACTTTACCACTAGTCACCACCTTTCCCTCTCACTCTAGATGCACTCTTTACCCTGGGTTTTATTGGCACTGCTCTCTCCTGGATTATCCTATCTATATAACTTTTCTCTTTCAGTCTCCTTTGCCATGTTATATTCTATGTCATAGCCTGAACTTTTAGTGACCCTGATTCTCTCTTCCCTCCTCTTATATTTTCTTTCTTGATGATCTCTTTAACTCCCATAGTTGAACTATCATGCTCATGAAGATAAGAAACAGGCAGACATACACACATACAGGGAAAGGGAGAGAGAAGGCAAGGGGGAGGGAGAGAGAAGGAAAAAGGAAGAAAGAGGAAAAGGAGAAAAAGAAAAATGAGAGGGGGGGGAGGGGAGATTGACAGACAGACACCTGGAGACACACACAGAAAAACAAAGATGGAGATGGAGAGAGAGAGACTCTTCCCTGAAATTCAGTCTCACATTTCCAACCAGAGGCCCCAGGGATATCTTAAATTCAATGTGTTTAAAACTGAATTCATTATTTTATCCCAACCCCTTCTTCCTTTTCTAACTTCTATTTCTGTTAAAGGAACAAGCATCCTTCAAGCCTTCCTAGTTCTTAGCCCTAGATCCCTCTCCATTCCTCATTCTCCCTCATCCCACATATCTGATCTGTTGACAATTTTTACTACTACAACTTCCACAGTATCTCTACCATCTTATCACAACTGACAAAGTTATCACATTACTTCAGTTTCTTTTCACTTCTTGCCCAGATTATTGGTGCAGTCTTTTAATTGGTCTCCCTGATTCCTCTCTCCCCACTCCAGGCTAGCCTTCATACTGCTACTAAGGTAATTGTTCTTAGTCACAGATCTGACCAAGTGGTTTCTCTTTCAATCACCTTCAGTAGCTCCCAATAGCCATTGGAATAAAATAGACATTATTCTGTTTAGCTTTCCAAGCCTTTTACTATTTAACCTTGTTAACTCTCTTTCCAGCCTAAATGAACAACACTTCCACTCGTTCCCTCTGTGATTCAGCCAACTTGGCCTTTCTTCTGTTTTTTGCCCATAACTCACCATCTCTTATCTCCTTGCTTTTTGACTTACTGCCATTTCCATCTACCCCCATAAACTCCCTAAAAAAGCACCTCCTCTTCACCTGTGCTAGAAGAATCCCTTTTAGCCTTTCCAATTCAGCTTGGGCACCAATCTCTGCATGAAGATTTTCCTGAGCCCCCAACACTACTGTTTACTTTCTAAAACTCCCTTACACTTAACTCTTGTGCACGTGTTTATATTAATTCACTTTATATCTATCAAAGGTATATTTTTCATGAAATGTTTGTCTTCATTAAAATGTAAACTCCTTGTGGATTGGGATTGTTCCATTCTTTGTAGCTGTATCCCTAAGTGACTCCCACACAGAAGGTACTGAACAAATACTTCTTGGTGGATTGATTAATCCCACTTATCTGTTCTCACATTTTCTACACCTCCACACACTCTGATTCAATGCCCCCCACTTCACCCTTCTATGACAATACACTCTGTGCCCATTATATGATATGCACTCCATCTTCATCTCTGCCTTTTAATATCTGTAGCTTCTTTCAAAACTAGTCTCTGATGCCATTTTCTATAGAAGGCTTTCCTGAATAGCCTTTTCCCCCCAACCACTTTAGATTTCACCTCTGTTTGCCTTCATTCTACTCCATATACATCTTTCTTGTGTCTGTTTATTTACATGTCATCTCCCTCATTATGATGTTTCTTGAGAACAGGAACTATTTTTGTTCTCTTGTACCTAGAAAGTATCTGGCACATCATAATAAATGCTCATTAATTGATTGACTCAGTCCAGAGTTTGATCCCATGGGTCAAACTGCCTCATTGTAAACTTTAAGATTCTTATTTTTACACAGGATGTTAGTAATATATATACAACTAGAACTGACGGGATCTGGAAGAGCATCTTTTATTTTAACCATTATTATTAGAATGAAGCAAATAAACTAGCTGACCTCTTGGGTTATCGCTCTGCTTAAGAGACGAATTAGTGGAGGAAATGTCTGCATTATTTTCTCATCTTATAATAACATTTGAAAGCTAATAAAATTAGTAATAAAAGTTCACATTTCCCAAGTGCTTAATGTTTACAAAGTGTTTCAATGTACACAATCTCATTTGCTCTATGGCCTTGCATTGATGAAGTCTCATTCTATTCACCTCTTAAGAGCTGAGAAGTTCATGCATTGTGAAGGTCTCCCGTTTTCCCCTGATATCTTGCTAGAAATGGGCAAACTTCCCATTTGACTCTGACCAAGGACGATTCAGAGTATGTTACTCACTGGCAGCGTCAGAAAAGAAGAAAACCACCTTGGGTCTAAGTATCGCCAGGTAATGAAAAGGCACCAGCTTCTATCACCCTGCCTTCTAAGGAGGTAGGGATAGTAAATGACCTAGAAGCCAAATTAATCACTTTGAGGGTAATTGCCTCCAATTAGAATGACCTCCATTGGCATTGTGTTTGAACCAAGCATCCCCAGTGCTTTCTTCTGCCATTTTATGATCCAAGTACTAGTGAGAAAATACATCTATGGAACAGAGGAAAATAAACAAGTGATAGAATGATGGATCACTCCTTCAGTCTGATGCATCTGGTTAATATAATTTCATTGCATGATGCTATTTTAACCAAGATCATTTTTAAATCACTCAAAAAAAAATACAAATTGTTCAGTCCTTCTGCTGACATCATATTTTGTCCAAAGGATGATCCAAGCCACTTTTGTCCTCTGCCTGCTTCTGTTCTCATACTTCTCACCTATGTTATTACCCTTCATCTTGGACTTGGATTTCTGGACTCCAGACCTTCAGAATGCATGTCCCCAGTTCTTGGGCAAGTTAATCTAATCATCTTTGAACTCTTGTTCTCAGATGTGATCTTTATAATTAAAGTAGCCCTCTTAGTCCCATGTATCTCAATGTTCTCAGATAAGCAGATTTTCTAAGTCATCTGTTTCCCTGCTTTTCTTCTATGTCCCTCTCCTATATCTTGATGTGTATCCAATAATTAAAGAACTAGCACCATTACTCTTGAAAGAACATGCCAATTAATTGCTTTGTGAGTTACCCATCATAACTTTTGATTTTTTTTTAAAGTAAATCTCCCTTCCCTAGCCATCACTTCCCTCAAGGTATTGTTTTCTATTAGAATTCATGCTTTCTTTGGACAGAAATTCATTCCCTCTCCCCCTCCCCCTCTCCATCACCAGTGCTTAGTTCAGAAGAGTAAGCAATGCTTTTTGTTTTTGTTTTTGTTTTCTTGTTGCATCACATTTTAAGAAAAGTTTAGCCATGTCTTTTTGTCTGTACTCTTTCCTCTTTTAATTGTTTGGATTGGAAAAAAACTACTCCATATTTTAAAAGGATTATAAATGAGTGAGTGTAGACACAGACACACATACACACACATATATATACATACATACATACATCATACCTCTGTGTATATATGCAGATAGTCATAAATATATGATTTTTTTCATATACTTTTTCACATAATTCACAAAATTCACATAAAAAGTATATGGCATCCCCAACGTCTGAGTATCCATTTAGATTTTAATAACTACTAAGACTAAGCAGACTAGGACTTTAAAGACACCCCACAAATGTCTCTCAGATCTTCCCAACTTTGAGTTTCATCATTTTACTTTTATATGTACTCAGAATCAACGGATGATAGTGAGTGAAAAAAGGCCTTCAGAATTAGGAAGACCTGAACTTAAGTCCCATTTCTGACATGTGGGTTGTATGACACTGGTCAAGTCAAATTACCTCTCAGTTCACCCAATTAGGTGGTACAGTGGATAGAGTACCCGACAAGTCTGAAAGTCTGAAAGTCTGGAAGTCAAGAGACTAGTCTCAGGCACTTACTATCTCTGAGAGCCTGGACAAGTCACCTAACTTTGCTTTGGGTTTCCTCATCTGTAAATTGAGCATACTAACAGCACCTACTTCTGAGAACTATTATGATCATCCACCGAAATAAGAATTATAAAGCATTTAGCACAGTACCAATGGGCACTATGTTGTGTTAACTATAAGCTTTTATTTTTGAGACAATAAGTTTCAGAAAAGATACTGATTGGCATTTGTCAAGAAAGTTCCTTGTCTGCAATTCCCTACAGAAATGATTATCACAGGTTCAGGCTGAGACATTTTCCCAGGTTCTACTTAGAGTCAGTGGTTGTTGAAGTCTTTCATAATGGGATTCTGTGACTATAATGAAATTCTCTGATTCATCATCATACATTATATCAGGTCATGAATCTATTCACTTCTATAATGTTTAATGAGTGCCGTCACTTGGCCTTTTGCTTTCTCATCTTATGTCACAAAGTGTACCAAGTTATGCTTTATTCAAGTATATTGTTGACATTTTAAATGAGAGCCTCTTCAGGAAGGAACACTGATGTAACTGCTATAACTATCTTCAGATTTCTTTTGGACAAAATTTAATTGGGGAAAGAAAACAAAAACAGATACTGGATTTTCTGTAGTAAAGAAAAGATAAGGGGACTGGGTATAAATGTATGTTCTTAGTGAATGGTCTTTATTTTCTGGTAAATTATGAGTCCAGGATCTCAGCTAAGAGAGTAAATGATGAGGTCCTGGATGGCTGGATGCAGTTAGCAGAGAGAAACTAGAGCATTCATTAAATTGTTTCCTGAGGGAGGCAGGTAAATATTATTTTTATATTAAATCTTTTTATTTTCAAAACATATGCATGGATAATTTTTCAGCATTGAACCCTGAATGACCTTGTATTCAAATGTTCTCCTCCTTCCCCCCACCCACTCCCCACATGGCAAGTAATCCAATATATGTTATACATGTTAAAATACATGTTAGATCCAATATATGTAAATATATTTATAAAATTTTCTTGTTGCACAAGAAAAAACAGATCAAAAATTTTAAAAATGATAAAGAGAATAAAATTCAATCAAACCACAACAAAAAGAGTAAAAATGCTATGATGTAATCCACACTCAATTACCACAGTCCTCTCTCTGGGTGTAGATGACTTTCTTAATCGCAAGATCATTAGATCTTGTGGCCTCAGTCATCTCATTGTTGAAAAGAGCCACCTCCATCAGAATCGATAGTTGTATAATATTGTTGTTGCTGTGTACAATGATCTCCTGGTTCTGCTCATATCACTTAGCATCAATTCATGCAAGTCTCTGCAGGCCTCTCTAAAATAATGCTGTTGATCATTTTTTAGAGAACAATAATATTCCTTAGCATTCATAATATTCCTTAACTTATTCAGTCATTCTCCAATTGATGGGTATTCACTCAGTTTCCAGTTTCTTGACACTACAAAAAAGGGCTGCCCCAAATATTTTTGCACATATGGGTCCCTTTCTCTCCTTTAAGATCTTTTTGGGATATAAGCCCAGTAGAAACACTGTTGGATCAAGGATATCAAAAGTTTGATAAATTTTTAAGCATAGTTCCAAATTGCGATACAGAATGGCTAGATGCAGTCACAATTTTACCAACAATTGTATTTGTGTCCCACTTTTCCCAATTCCCTCCAACATTCATCATTATCTTTTTAGGTCATCTTGGACAATCTGAGATGTGTGAAGTGGTATTTCAGAGCTGTCCTAATTTGCCTTTCTCTGATCAATAGTGATGTAGAGCACCTTTTCATATGACTACAAATGTTTTCAATTTCTTCATCTGAAAATTATCTGTTTATATCCTTTGACCATTTATCAGTTGGAGAATTGTTTGAATTCTTATAAATTTGTGTCAATTCTCTCTATATTGTAGAAACGAGGCCTTTATCAGAATTCTTAAATATAAAAATTTCCCAGTTTATTGCCTCCCCTTGTAATCTTGTCTGCATTAGTTTTCTTTGTACAAAAACTTTTTTAGCTTAAGATAATCAAAAATTTTTATTTGGTGTTCAATAATGAGTTCCAGTTCTTCTTTGGTTACAAATTCCTTCCTTCTCCATTAATCTGAGAAGTTAACTATTCTTTGTTCTTCTAATTTGATTATACTCTTTATGTCTAAATCATGACACATTTTGACCTTATCTTGGTATATAATTTTAGGTATAGGCCTAGTTTCTGCCATACTAGTTTCCAATTTTCCCAGCAGTTTTTGTCATTTAGTGAGTTCTAATCCCAAAAGCTGGGGTCTTTGGGTTTGCCAAACACTACATTGCTATAGTCATTGACTATTTTGTCCTGCGAACCTACCTATTCCATTGATCAACTACTCTCTTAGCCAGTACTAAATGGTTTTGAAGACTGCCACTTTATAATATAGTCATACATTGATTCATTGTTGGTGGAGTTGTGAACGAATCCAACCATTTTGGAGAGTAGTTTGGATCTATGCTCAAAAAGTTATCAAACTGTGCATACCCTTTGATCCAGCAGTGTTACTACTGGGATTATATCCCAAAGAGATTATAAAGAAGGGAAAGGGACCTGTATGTGCACGAATGTTTGTGGCAGCCCTTTTTGTAGTGGCTAGAAACTGGAAACTGAATGGATGTCCATCAGTTGGAGAATGGCTGAATAAATTGTGGTATATGAAAATTATGGAATATTACTGTTCTGTAAGAAATGACCAACAGGATGATTTCAGAAAGGCCTGGAGAGACTTACACGAACTGATGCTGAGTGAAATGAGCAGGACCAGGAGATCATTATATACTTCAACAACAATACTAGATGATGACCAGTTCTGATGGATCAGGCCATCCTCAGCAACGAGATCAACCAAATCATTTCTAATGGAGCAGTAATGAACTGAGCTAGCTATGCCCAGAAAAATAACTCTGGGAGATGACTAAAAACCATTACATTGAATTCCCAATCCCTATATTTATGCACACCTGCATTTTTGATTTCCTTCACAAGCTAATTGTACAATAATTCAGAGTCTGATTCTTTTTGTACAGCAAAATAATGTTTTGGTCATGTATACTTATTGTGTATCTAAGTTATATTTTAATATATTTTAACATCTACTGGTCATCCTGACATTTAGGGGAGGGGGTGGGGGGTAAAGAGGTGAAAAATTGGAACAAGAGGTTTGGCAATTGTTAATGCTGTAAAGTTACCTATGTATATATCCTGTAAATAAAAGGCTATTAAAAAAATATATATATAATATAGTCATAGGTCTGGCACAGCTAGGCCACCTTCATTTGGATTTTTTTTTTCATTAATTCCCTTGAAATTCTTGGCTTTTTGTTCCTCCAGATGAATTTTGTTTTTATTTTTTCTAGATCTGTAAAATAATTTCTTGGAAGTTTAATTGGTATGGCACTAATAAGTAGATTAATTTAGGTAGTGTTGCCACTTTTATATTTGCTCAGCTCACCCATGAGAACATGATATTTTTCTAACTTATTAGATCTGACTTTATTTGTGTGGAAAGTGTTTTGTACTTGTGTTCTTATAGTTCCTGACTAGGGAAAATATTCTGGTAGACAGTTGTTTAACTTCATGGTCCCACCTTCTGTGGAGATCATGGGCAGTCCCACAATGTCCTGTCAGAAATCTGTCTATGGCCCATGTCATCTTTGCTGTACCCTCTTGGGTTAGTCTACCATGATACTCTACCTCATGGTATCTTTCTCTTCACCCTCCTCTTCCCCTCCCTCCCCTGCAAAGCCATACAGTGTCTCCCCTCTCAAATCCCACTATTCCTTATGGTGTCTTTCTTTTTTATAGCTAATTAAATCTTTTAGGTGCTAAATTCCTTTTAGAATTTGACCTGTCAGTTAAAGGCACAGTCCAACCTCATGGGGTGCTTCTTTTTTTCCTTATCAATTGTGAGTTCCACTGTGGAACTTGCCATTTCTGTCATTAAGTGTTAAAATCCTTTCTCTTGCCATGTGCTCTCCCCTCTATTTCATATTACCTATTTTTGGTTTCTATTGAATCTCTTAATTTTGTCTGTAACTTCTTTTACCCTTTTGCCAAACTCCAATCTCTCTGCTAATGAAAAGAAATGTAAAGACATTATCTTTTTCCAAGTTCTTTCTAAATGAACATAATTTCCGTGTCAACTTATAGTAGAAGTAGAGAATCTAGAATACATATATATATATAATGTCACCATAGAATACCAGAATTCACCATGAATGAGTCTATCTACACTCATCTTGTTTGATATTCAGACAGCAGACTCATTATGATGCCAGAAAGAAATTCAGTCCTCTACTAGAATGGTAGAATGTGTTAGAAGATATAGTCAACTGGTATAGTCTAGGTTCAATAGAAAGAAGCCCACCTCTCAATATAGAGGACATAGGTTGAATTCTCCCCTTTGATTCCAAATGACCTTGGCCTTCCTCTCTCTAACCTGATTTTACATTCTTCATAATTAAATACAAAGTATTAGACTGGGTCACAATGATTCCTTATAGTTCAAACTCTTTGAGAACTTGGAGTCACTATTATGTCATAATGAACCATTAGAATGTACTTCCCTCTTTTCAAAAACATAAAGGATTCTCCTCTGGGGTGAGGAGGAGGAGGAAGAAAAAAGACATGGAACAGTCATATATAATATAATTTAAATATAATCAATGTTTAAAGAACTACTGCATTCATATTCAATGAGATGGAAATACCTAGAGATCAGTCTCCACTATACTGAAAAGAACATCTATGGCAGGTAGAGGAAAGAATATAGACAAAATCCTTATTAGGTGACAAGCATAATCAATACTAATAAAAGGAATACCTTTAGAGATGAGATCATGGACTCTCCAGAGCCATGGATGAGAGAATCTTTTTTTAAACAGAATTACAATCACAAAAGCATACTTTTAGAGCTGGAAGAGATCTTAGTGGAATTCTTGTTCAAACCATATCCTAAAAACAAACCCACCACCACAAACACAATATGTAGCCATTCAACTTCAGATAGAAAACTTCCAAACAAATGGAGCTCACTATTTTGAGTTGCAGATAACTTAAATTATTTAATGATTTTCTGCATTGCTTAAAACAAACTTGCCCAGAATTGAAAAACTAAAAATAATGGAAGAACCGAGATATATATTTGGGACATAATATAAGGGGACATAAGAGAATTTATATGAAACTGAAATGGGCTGCCAAGGATTTCAAAGTATTACTGTTTAGTATTGAGCTGGGAGAAATTTATATCTACTCTGTTTTTTAATAGCTTTTTATTTACGAGTTATATGCATAGGTAATTTTACAGCATTAACAATTGCCAAATCTTTTGTTCCAATTTTTCCCCTCCTTCCCCCCACCCCCTCCCCTAGAGGGCAGGATGACCAATATATGTTAAATATATTAAAGTATAAATTAAATACAAAATAAGTATACATGACCAAACTGTTATTTTGCTGTACAAAAAGAATCGGACTCTGAAATATTGTACAATTAGCTTGTGAAGGAAACAAAAAAAAATGCAGGCAGACAAAAATTATATCTACTCTTAAATAGTAATTGTTAATTTTCAGAGTGAATTTGTGTACTTTTTGAAAAGGGCAAAATGACTTAATTTATTATTTTTTAGATTTACTATTTTCTAGACTTAAGAAAGGGACAGAAAAAATGTTAATAATACAGATTAAACTTAAAATTATTTTTCCTGACTTATTTTCCTTTTTCCTATTGGAGAGTGAGTTGTTAAATATTTACCAGAACATTGTAGTTTACATCATAGAGCATGTGTTCACAAGCATATCATGTGTCATGGGTTGGGTAGAAGGAGATTCTTGTGTACATAAAGACAGACTCAATGGTTTCTGCAGTTCCTGTAAACCTATTACTTTGGTGTACAGAAACACAATTTAGGAGGAGCATTAACAAAACCGAAGCTCATCTAGAGGATGTGATCAGCATGGAAAATATCCTTATTCCTCATGATAACTTTTCTAAACTTTCTCTCTCCTTAATCTCTCCAACCATAGTTTGACACTAAGGTGCCCTTTTAATTCACCACAGAGAACAACATGGTAAGTGAGCAATTTAATAGTTTATCATTTATTCATTTTAATTCAGTTCAATGCAATTTGACAATACTTATTAACTACTCATTTTAGGGTAGGTCATTGAAGAGACTTCCTACAAAGCACAATTCCCCCTAAGCTCCAAGGTCAAAGCCATCATCAACCAAAGGCCTTTGTTCTGGACCTCTGGCTTCTCAGAGCTTCCCTATCAGGCTAGAGTTAACATCTAGCCTGGAATCCTGCACTCTAGGGTCTACTTTATTTGACTTCTCTGCAGTTAGAACTTAAAGGAACAAATAAAACTGCAAAAAAGCCCAAGAACAATTTTTAACATCAGACACACACACACACACACAAAAAAAAAAGGTGAATCTTCTCAGCCCAGTTTATTACATTGTATTCCTACTATGGATGAACAATACTTTTAACCTCTTAATATTGATAAAAAAGAGGTTTATCTCATTAAGATAAATTTAAAGATGCAGTCAGTTCTGACTATTTAGCCAATGGTCAAAGGCTGCTCCCAACCACATGAGAGGGCAATGCAAATGTAGGTCTTTGGAGTCTCCCCTATGAGTGTCTACATCTTTGTTGAGCTGAGAACGCATTAAAGATTCATTATTCTATCAAAATTCTACAATGGCATTGTAGATTTGGCTGAATATTTGTCAGAGCTGGTATAGTAAAAAAATTCTTATTCCAGATAGACTTGAGACTCCTTGAGACTCCTTCCAGTGCTGAGATGCTGGGACTATCTATTATCTGGAACTAGTCCTATTCTCTACATGATTAGTTTTCTTGAATTTTTACCCCCTCTGTTATCTCCTAGCTTTGACCTTATATATACTGAGGAAGGTCTAAAGCAGGTTGGAACAAACTAAACAAAATACAAAGTTTATTTAGCGAGGGCACAGAAAGGATAAGCACCAAAGAGAGTCTTTGGTTTATCCGGGTATAGATTTCCTTCTATGTATTTCCCAAGGTAAGAAGCTTGTAGAATAATGTGACAACTTCTCATCACTACTGTTTTTCTTATATAGATCAAGAGAATACTATGTCAATAGCCAGAATATTAGGCCCTTTAGACTATTAAATTGAATGCTATTGAAAGAAAAACTATCTAAGCCTGTTTGAGGTATGGCTCTAAAATATTGCTTTTGCTCCAGCATGGTTTTCTATCTATTTTAATGGATAGGTGTGCAAAAAATACAAACACACAGTGTAATGTATCCACTAGGCTTTAATTACACTAATGAGATAGTACAGGTAAAGAGATTTGAATTCAGGTCTTACTAACACTATGGACTGCAACACTTAGATGCCTTGTATAAATATTAGCTATTATTATTCCACACTTCTCAAAAAGGGAGAAAGTGAAAAAGAGACAGAGAGACAAGATAAAGACAGAAAAAGAGAGAGAAGAGAGGGAGAGAGGGAGAAAGAGAGAGAGAGAGAGAAAGAGAATGTTTTGCAAACCTTAAAAAGCTACAAAAATGCTAGCTATTATGATTCTCAAGCCAGCATTATCTCTTCCCTGTGGGCTTATTAATTTTCTACAATCTCCTAAGCTTTCTTTTTTAATTCCCTCATCAAGAAGAGAAAAAGCAACAAACAGCTGAGGATTGTCATTTCAGAGTTATCCTTGATTTTACCATCTCATTTCTCAGTGACATCCAATTACTCACCAGGGCTTGTTGATTCTACTTCTGCAATATATCTCAAATTCAGCCTTCCACTTTCATTCCTACAGTCATTATTCCACTAACTAAAATTATTGATCATTATATGATAATTGATAATATCATTCAGGTTGTAAAAGGAGCTAAGAAATATGCTAAGTCTTCATTAGCATGGTGTTATGGAAAGAGCTCTAAATTTGAGATCAGAAAGATAAGTTCAAATGCTAGCAACTGTAGAGTCATAGACAAGTCGCTTAACTTTTTGAAGCCTCAGTTTCCTCATTTGTTAAAAGAAAGATTCAACTAGATGGTCTCTAAAGTCCCTTTCTACTTTGTCTATAATAATACAATACATAACCTTCCCTCTCATATGAGCCACTTAGAATCTCCAAATAATATAATTTAAAATAATTCTTTCAAAGATTTCTGCTGTACATGTCATAAATTCTGCAATTCTCATTTTTCTTTTAAACTACTCATGAGTAGCATGTTATGTTTTAATGTTCTCCTCTAATCCCCCAGAGTACTCGGTCTTATTTTGATTTTTTCAGTATTCATTTGTAGATGTTGGGAATGGTTTACTAGATCTGGTAGCCATATTTCTTTATGCTGATAATATTTTCAGTGTTGATTTATCTGCTTAAGCTCAAGATCTTTGAGTTTTCTTCTTCCTGAGAGCTTGATTAATTTCAGCCTCTTTCCCCCATTGCTCATTTTCTGACCCCCTCCTTTCAGTTAATGCTCTCCCTGTGATCTAGATCTCAATGTTTCACTCTCCTACCATGTTGGCCGATTCACAGTTTATCAACTTAGATTTCTTTCCTGAGTGACTTTTGGAGGAACAGAACTGGCCCTGATTGGATGCTAAGCTCTTTTCTCTCAGGCTTAGTAGAGTACTACACAGCCTGCCTCATTCAGAATCCTTTCCCATTCCTTTTGCATTTCATCTCTCTGGCCCAACAAAGTAGAGAATGGTCACATTGGTGCTATTATAGCTGGTCCTAATTTCTTTACTATTTGGATCTCCTAACACTGGGAAGGAATTGGTAATTTGGATTTTGAAATTGAATTTTATTTCAAGCCCAGGTATGACATACATCCTGTTCCTTTCACTCTATCCTCCAACTTCTCACAGAGATCTTTTGTAATACAGACCACTGCCTCAACCCTGACTACTGAGAACTCAGCAAATTTCCTTGAATCCTAAAAAGCCAGAGAAGGCACCAAAATATGAGATTGCATTTTTATTGCAAGCCTATGAATTGGATAGATCACCTAGGGCAGCCTTGTTTTATAAAGTGGTAAGAAATGGGGAGGGGATAGTTTGTGAATGAGAAGGTAACTTTATTTCTGAGTTTTTACATTTGTGGGGGTAAAAGTGTGTCTTAAATCGGAGATATCAAACCTCTTGCCCACAAAACTCACAAGTATAAAAATCAGATAAAAATTTAATTAGAAAATGTTTAACAAAATAAAGATACAATATACACAAATAACACGAATTTGTGGTTTCCTAAATCAATGTTTCCACAGGTATCTTTTTTCTTTTTGAGATTGATACAGTTGGCTTAAGCTATGGAGATATATAAAGTTGCTTTATCTTTGGTGTATAATTTCTGCTTTAGAGAGATTTGAGAGATTAGAAGAATCAGAGAAAATGTCTAGTCCTCCATTTTATTTGTTATATGATCCAATTAAAGTCTGCGAGGCCTTTTGGTGCTCATCTAATTTGTCTCTTCATTTTATAGAAGATAAAGCTAAAATCCTGAGAGGTTAAGTGATGGAACTACGTCCAGATGGCTTAATAAAGAGAGTGCTAAATTTGAAGTCAGAAAAATGAGTTTTAGTCCAACTTCAGACCCTTAGAGGATTTGACCAAATCTTAACCTCTCAGCCTTGGTTTCCATATTTGTTAAATGGAGATAATAGCACCTCCTTTATAGGACTGTTGTGAAGACTAAGTGAAATAATATTTGTAAATGACTTAGCACAGAGTATCATATTAATATTAATTGTTATTGTGAGAAATAAACGAGATAATTTGTCAAACACCTTATATACTTTACACTGTTATATAAATGTGAATCAGAATGATTTCTATCATTATTATTAAATGATTAGGTCAATCTAGCTATCATATCACTCCTGTTTTTTTTTTTGTTTGTTTGTTTGTTTGTTTGTTTTTGCTGAGGCAATTGGGGTTAAGTGACTTGCCAAGGGTCACACAGCCAAAAAGTGTTAAGTATCTGAGGCCAGATTTGAACTCGGGTCTTCCTGACATCAGGGCTGGTTCTCTATCCACTGCACCACCTAACTGCCCCTACTCCTGCTTCTTGACACGCATGTACACAATCAACCAGCTCTTTGGTTCCCACACTGGGCCATATTGACTGTTTTAAACAGGGTCTCTATATCTAACCTAGACTGAAAGTGCAATCGATACTAATGAGTTGAATCCCAATGTTGATCAGCACAGATGCTTCAACCTGCTCCATTTCTTTCCAGGTTATCCATCCTTCTTTAGCAACCTGGTGACTCCCCATTCTTGGGAGTTAATATTATTGGTTCTAGACTTAAGCAGATCAGAACTCTCGATTCCAAGTATTTCATCAGTGAGAGCCACTCCAGGGATTATGGCACCAAGTCTAAGAGTTTACTGTGTTTAGTTCCCTCATACTATCTTCCTGCCATCCCTCCTTCTCTCCCCTGTTCCCAATTAACCAGTCATCCCCTCTTGTTTCTGGGATTGATAACCCAATTCAAAAAGCACTACTTTTGTACCTAGAAAGGACATTTTCTCTGTGGGTCCACTTTTCTCTTACCATAATTCACTCCTCTAAATGTATTGTCTATTCTTATTACAATGTATGTTCTGTTATTATCAGGTCAGTCTTTTATGCTTATATTCCAATAATTAGCTCAATCTCTATCACAAAAAAGAACACTTAATAAATGTTTATTCATTCATTCAAGAATCGTCCTTGGAGATAAGTGAGAGAATTTGAAGTTGAATTCAGGACTTCTGACTCTGAATTTAGTAGTCTTTTCTCTACTGCATATTCTTTATTGACCCAATGGCTCCATGTATCCCATCAACAATGACTGCACTAATTTTGTCAAAATAAAAAAGTAACATGCCACTGACTAGTAATTTTACAAGATACTAAATTTCCTACAGAATAAAATCAATTCACTTTTCATTTATTAATTAAGGTATCCCACAATCAAATTCTAATGTCAAATTCAATCATAATTTGGAAGCTGATTTCAGGATTCATGATGACCTTCTTAAATTGTGACATAGAGAACAAAGTGAAACATTCCAGATAAATGGCAGCAGTTCTTATTTTGCTTCCTTCCAGTCAGTATGCTTCTATCAAATTAACCTAAGATTTTATCCAGTTTGGGTCTGACATGTTACACAAGGAGCTTTTAGTCTGCTAAGCTTCAGACATTTGTCAGTTAAAGTAATATCCAGCTGAGATGGTCCATTTTTAAAGAACTCCCTCCAAAGGATAGACATAGGCAGCTGGGATGAGAAGGACAGAGCCCGCCCTTGGCTCTGTCATTTACAATGTGGCTTGACCATGAATTTTTCCAAGGGTTCTGTTTCCAATTAAAATCTCCCTACATTAAGTTATCAGAGAAGTTAATGAAGAATGTAAATATCTAAGACAGTAAAACAGGCCATATTGAGCCTGGGTGGTTGAGATGACGAATAATGATTAGCCAGCCAAGAATGGGAAAAAATGTCAAAGACAAAATGTCTCATTGTGGGGTATATTGGAGCATGTCAAAGAGGAACAGAGTCACAGGCATAAACAATCACTTATTTACTGAGAGACACACAAAATTTGTGAAAAGCAATCTTATATTTTTAATCTATTCCTGGTGCCCTTTGCTAAAAATTTTTCCCACTTCTGAAAACATCCATCTTGTGTGAAAGCCACAGGATCAAAATGAGCTGGAAGCCATACTTTCAGGGGTCTTTTACAGTCATCAGGTATTCAGAATTTGCTTAGCAAATAGTCTATCTGTCCAGAATGAAACCAATCTCTTGCTCCCCTGGGAACCTCTCTAATTGTCTTACTAAATTGAGCCACTTATTTTCTTCTTTTTTTTTTATTCCTTCCTTTCCCTTTCCATTAAAGTACAATAAAGATGCTTGATAGACAGTTTATTATGAGGGTAATTGGAATCTAAATGACGAGTCCTATGGCCCTTACAAGTAGGCAGACTAGGTTGAATTTAATGCAAATTCAAAAAGCATTTAATATGTGTTTACTGCATAGTACCACTTTTCTAGGCACTGGAGATATAAAGACAAAGATAAAATAGCCTCTGTCCTCAAGAAATTTAACATTTTAGCAAAGGAGATCATATACATAGGATGTAAACTTCTTGATACAGTAGCTGTTTTTGTCTTCCTTTATATATCACGAGCATAATATTATGATGTCTGACTATAAGTACTTCATAAATTCATGTTAATTGATTGATTAGCCAATCAGCCACTAAAGTGCAAATCCAACCACATTACCTGCCATCTTTCTTAGTAATCTCCGGTGATTCCCTATTGTCTCCAAGATGAAATACAAAATTTTCTATTTGGCATTCAAAGCCCTTCAAAATTTGCCCCACTCTTAGCTTTCCAGTCTTCTTACATTTTATTCTCTGCCAAGTACTCTACATTTCAGTGCCATTGGCCTCCTTGCTATCCCATGAACAAAAGGATCCATCTTCTCAACTCCAGGAATTCTATCCTGCTCTGGCTCATGCTGGGAATGCTCTCCCTGCCCATCTCTGTCCATGTGCTTGCAAATTTGATTCAAGGGCCAACTAAAATCCCATCCTCTACTGGAAATCTTCCCATATCCTTGTAATTCTAATACATTACTCCTCTTGATTATTTCATATTTTTCCAGCACATAGCTGATACGTATATATTGGTTTATTCATTTATTCATTATCTGTCCCATTGGATAGTGAGATGTTTGGGGATCATCCTTTGCTTCTGTTTGTATCCCTAGTTCTCATTTCACAGTGTTGGCAGGTAGGAGTTTAATAAATGTTTTTTGACTTATTGACATACAGAATCTCTCTCAGCTCACAGAAAGCCACAATTATATATATTTTTGAGAATTTAAAGAGACCCTGAAGTCCGTGCAATTGAATTTGTAAATAAATGCTTGGCAACATAATCACTAAGTGTTCACTTGACCTCTACTTGAATATTTCCAATGAGAAAGAACACCCTCCCATCTAAGAAAACTTAGTCCTCTGATTTTAGGAAACGTTTCTCAGAAGTAAGATTAAACTGGTGGAGAGGGACCATTTTTTGTAACTTCCTACCATTGCTCTCGATTCTGTCCACATACATTTGATCCCTCCCTAATATAACAGCATTTCTAGTACTTGAAAATAGCCATCAACTCCATCCAAAACCCCTGAAGTTTGTTGTTGCTATTGTTGTTGTTTTTACTGTAGCCTAACCATGTTCGGGTCCTTCAAAAAACCCTCAAATGGCATGATCTCCATGTCCTTTACCCTTCCGGTTCCCTTAATTTGGCTGTTACTCCACTTTAGCAGAGCCAGAGCAGGACAGAATTCCTGGAGTTGAGAAGATGCTTCCTTTTGTTCAGGGGATAGCAAGGAGACCAACGGCACTGAATTGCAGGGTACTTGACAGAGAATAAAATGTATGAAGATTGGAAGGGTAAGAGCGGAGCAGATTTTGAAGGGCTTTGAATGCCAAATAGAAAATTTTGTATTTTGATGACAGGAAAAAATAATGATGATTGTTGGAGGGGATGCGGGAAAACTGGGACATTGATGCATTGTTGGTGGAGTTGTGAACGAATCGAACCATTTTGGAGAATAGTTTGGAACTATGCTCAGAAAGTTATCAAACTGTACATACCCTTTGATCCAGCAGTGTTACTACTGGGATTATATCCCAAAGAGATTATAAAGAAGGGAAAGGGACCTGTATGTGCACGAATGTTTGTGGCAGCCCTTTTTGTAGTGGCTAGAAACTGGAAACTGAATGGATGTCCATCAGATGGAGAATGGCTGAATAAATTGTGGTATATGAATATTATGGAATATTACTGTTCTGTAAGAAATGACCAACAGGATAATTTCAGAAAGGCCTGGAGAGACTTACACGAACTGATGCTGAGTGAAATGAGCAGGACCAGGAGGTCATTATATACTTCAACAACAATACTATATGATGACCAGTTCTGATGGACCAGGCCATCCTCAGCAACGAGATCAACCAAATCATTTCTAATGGAGCAGTAATGAACTGAACCACCTATGCCCAGAAAAAGAACTCTGGGAGATGACTAAAAACCATTACATTGAATTCCCAATCCCTATATTTATGCCCACCTGCATTTTTGATTTCCCTCACAAGCTAATTGTACAATATTTCAGAGTCTGATTATTTTTGTACAGCAAAATAATGTTTTGGTCAGGTATACTTATTGTTAAATATATTAAAATATAAATTAGATACACATCTACTGGTCATCCTGCCATCTAGGGGAGGGGGTGGGGGGGTAAGAGGTGAAAAATTGGAACAAAAGGTTTGGCAATTGTTAATGCTGTAAAGTTAACCATGTATATATCCTGTAAATAAAAGGCTATTAAATTAAAAAAAAAAAAAAGAATTTTGTATTTCATCTTGGAGACAATAGGGAATTCATCTATTCTCAAACAAAGGTGTCTAACACAATACTTCATATGTGATCTATTCAAGACAGAGAGCACTGGACACTTTACGTTCTTATATGTGCAAAGTAGGTCATTCATTGTAGTCCAAGATCCCATCTACTTTTTTGACTATTACTTCACATTATTGGCACTTGATAGACTTGTAATACATTATAATCCCCCAGATTTTTTTCAAACTATCATTCAACTATGTCTTTTCTAGAAGTTCAGTTTCTGAACACAAATGTAATATAACCAATATTCAGCTCCATTGAGTGTTGTGACAGGAGAAAACATATGTGAGACAAGTCAAACCATCACTATATAGATTAAATCCTCCCCCTTACACTCATGGAAAATAGCCTAGGGCTCACATCCAAGGGCCTTGTGAAAAGCCTTCAGTCTCTTCCCCCTTCACCACTGCATGTTCACCAATCTAATTTCTAGTTTAGTACCCAGAACCATCAAATCACCACTACTAATTGGACCACTATCTCCCTTCTGCTATCCCAAAACTTTAAAGCCAAGAATGTTGAAAATGGTGCTTCTAACCCAGTCTCTACAACCATTATCTAGGTAAACAATCCTTCTACAATTGTATTCTAACAATTTCTTCTGTAAAAACACACAAAAAAATCTCAAAGTCCTTTGATATCAAAATTAAAATGATTTACATAAGTAGAAATAACATTAAAGAAAATAGATTTTAATTTATTTTGCTAATTTAATAGAACATTTGAGTCATGGCCATCATTTCCTTTATGTGTTATTCCCCTCGATAAGAATGTAAATTCTTTGGGGGGAAAAGGAAGAAAAAGAGGTAGAGGAGGAGGAAGACAAAGGGAAGGAGAAGGAGACCCAGATCCAACACATTATCCAATAAGCCACCTAATAAATAGTGCAGGAACAAGTACAGATTTCTGGGATAAGTCATTGGATATCTCTTGAGTCCTACACATTACTAAAACCATCATGGACATCTCCAAATGATGCTCCATATAATCAACTACAATATAACTAGAATATAATTCATTATCTTTCTCCAAAAGCTTCTCCCTTTTCCTAATTTTGTCATTTCTATCGAGTCTTAGAATCACCTCTGATTTTTTATTTTACCTAACCCCATTTTTAACCTTATTGATTCTGACTTTACAAGATCTGTTATATTTTTATCTTTATCTGTACCCCCATGTATATCATCCTAATATTTCATAATTGCTTGTCTCCTATTGATCTCCTTTATTCCATTTTCTTACCTTTCCCATCTATTCTCCACATTAGCTAAAATTCCTAAAATACTGATATGAGCACATCACTCCCTTGCTCAAGAAATTTTGGTAGCTTCCTATTATACTATAAAATATAAATTCAATTATTTGCAATTTAAAGTCATTCCTTTATTCTTCAAAATTCATTCTGTATATTCCCCCCATATGCATTCTATCTTTCAATCAATCTGACCTCCTTGCTGCTCCAAATATATCAAACATCCCCTTTCCTGGCTCTTTTCCTTTGCCCAGTCCATTCACATTCATAAAATGAACTTTGTGCCATTCTTGGAATTTCTAGTTCCCTGCAAAATTAAATTCAGATGTCATCTCCTGCATGGGCTCCTGAACCTCATGGTTGTGTTTTCTTTACATATTTTATATTTAAAAATAAAATATTTTTTTTTAAAAATGGTTTAAAATACCATTACAAAGATAAACATTTAAAAAGGAATTTGTAAATTATAAATTGCAAAGGAAAACATTAAAGAAATTATCAAAATTTAATGTTTATACAATTTTAATGTTTATACATGTTTTAATAAGTTCTCAAGTCCTAGTTAAACACTAAGGCATAAGAGTTTTCTGTCTCTCTAGCTGTGTGCATTTGCTCTTCAACCCAGGTGAGATACCAATATCACCAGCCTTACACCTCCACCGTTTTCTCTTAGTTTTTTTTTTTCCCTTTCCATTACCCATTTTTTTTTGTGTGTGTTCATTTTTCTCTTTTCCTACCAAATTTTGGTGTTTGGAATCATCCCTTCCTAAACAACTTAGCCCCAATTTTTCTTTCAATAACAATGACAGTTTTAAGAATAATGATAACATTTTCATTTGTCACAAATAATTGCCCTGAATGAGTGCCTAATAATTATTTAATGTTTTCTTTATAGATCTTGAGAATATTTTATAATCAAATTTTCCATTGAGTTCTGGTCTTTTTGTTATAAAAAAAAATCTTTCAGTTTATCAAATGTCCCTTTTACATTCAGAATCATTTTTAACTTTTCTGAGTTAGATATTCTTGGACACAACCCCAGCTCTGTAAAATATAAAAGTCTAAATCATATTGTCTTTTGGTATAGAAGCTGCTAGGTCTTTTTAAATATATTTCCAAAGATTATTAAGGAGAAAGGAAAATAACTTGTGTATTCTAAAATCTTTGTAACATCTCTCTTTGGGGTGGTGAAGAACTGGAACTTGTAAAGATGCTCATTGAGAAAAGCTGAATAAATTGTGGATCTGATTACGATGGAATACCATTGTGCTATAAGAAATGGTAAGCTCATTTATTTTAGAATAACTTGGAAAGACCTACATGAAATAACGAAGAACTGCATCCAGATTACGTACTTTTGGTTTTTATTGTTGTTCAGTCATCTTGTTAAAGATACTAGAGTGGTTTACTATTCCCTTCTCTATTTCATTTTACAGATGAAGAACCTGAAGTCAAATTGGTTAAATGGATTAGCAAATGTCATAGCTAGTGAGTGTCTGAGGACAGATTTAGACAGATTTTTGGACCCCAGGCCCAGCCCTCTATTCACTAGCTGCTCCATGGTTGCTGTTGTTCATAGATTCTCAATTTTTTATAGATATGTAATTTCATGAATGTGAGACTTCACTCATCCCTGTAGAGACCATTTTTCTCTTCACTTTAGTAGATGGTCTTATGGGAGGGAAATATTATAGTTGGTAACAAGTTGGTAACAAGACTGATTTTAGCAAGATTACTTGATGACGACCATATTAGAAGAGCTACACAATAACGAAGAGCAACTTAGAATGTAAAATGATATAAAATTATAGAACCAAAAATGCCTTTATCTTAAAAAAAAATTGAGTATAATCATCCCATGGACAAAATGGATCTTTGAATAGAATAGAGGATGTTGAGCATTTATGATGATACAAAAAAAAAAAATAGAGCTGAAGATTATTTTTAAAGTTCAAACAAGGGAGTCAAGAGAAACACCTAAAGGTAAACATGAATGAACATTCATGAGGAGCTAAAAATGAACTACTTACATTATAGTATAAGGAATCAATATATGTCCCCTCTGAATTCTGTGATCATCGGTGGAAGGCCTGGGAGTGATTTTTTTCATGTTTTGGTGAACTTAAAAGAAGAATGAAAAAAGAGGGTAAGATGAATATACCGATAGAAGAAAAATTGGTTAGAGAATTCTCACAAATATAAATCTATGCAAACAAAGAGGAAAAAAGGGGAGTGACTGACAATTAAACCTCAGGCAATCCAAATTTATCTAAGGAGAGAAGAATATATACCCAACTGAATACAGAAATATATTTCAAATCAACAAGAAAATTTGAGGTAAAGAAGAAATGAGGAAAAGAAAGAAGGAAAATATATTAAGACAGGGATTAGTCCTAAACAAAACAAATTTTAAGAATCTACAATAATTCTTATAATTGAGTTTTTGGTTGTTATTTTTTTTGAGATTGATCATTTATTGTATATGCTACAAGGGGCATTCCTATTCAGGTATGGACTAAGCTATATCAGGAATTTTACTAAAAAAAAAATAAATAACGTATTTTTTAAATATATGCAAAGATAGTTTTCAACATTCACCTTTGTAAAACCTTGTGTTCCTTCTCACTCTCTCTCCCACTTCACCATCCCCAAGATAGCCAGCAACCCAATATAGGTTAAACATGTGCAATTCTTCTAAATATATTTCCATATGCATCATGCTGTACAAGAAAAATCAGATCAAAAGGGGAAAATGAGAAAAGAAAAGAAAACTAGCACACAAAATTGACACAACAAAAGATTAAAACAATATGTTTTGATTCACATTCAATCTCCATAGTTCTCTCTCTGGATGTGGATGGTACTTTCCATCACCAGTCTAAAGGAATTATCTTGAATTACCTCATTTTTGAAAAGAGCCAAGTCCATCACAGTCGATCACATCATTTTATCGTTACTGTGTAAAATGTTCTCTATGTCAGAGATTCTTAAAGACTTTTTCCACTCATGACCCCTTTTCTCTCAGGAAACTTTTACAAGATCCCAGGTATGTAAGCATATAAAATAGGTATAAAACTCAAACATTTACTGATAATAAATCACAATTTTGCAACTTCCACATTCAGTTATGAGAGACCCCATATGGGATTGAGAACAGTTTAAAAAGCTGGGTACTAAATGACAGCTGAAATCCTTTCCAACTCTGAAATTCCGAACTTCTCACTTATTATGAAAATCAAAATAGCAATTTATAAGAGCTGGCATTATTTCCTCAAGAATAGAGGAGGTCATGTGATCTTCACTTCCTTTATGACAGATTTACTAGATTGTCAAATTAAATGAAGGCCATAGGTACATTTTATCTATTTCAGCAAAATATTCTATGCCATCTTTGTTGACAAGATATGGGAATGTGACAGATTATTTAAATTGGTTAAGTAGCTGGACCCCAAGAGTAGTTATTAACAGAATAATGTCTCTCACATTTAAAGATACAAAGTTCATGTGTATAAAAAAAAGTTAGATGACAGTCACTATTCAAACACTACATGATTGGTTAGAATGATGAGCCATTGATCCCATAGAGCTTTCTCTGACAAAATTTAGCTTGTAGGAATAAATTGTGAAATGTCTTTCAAGAAAACTAATGTGACATTTGGCTGCATTAAGAGAAAGAGCATCCAGGACTAAACTGCTCTTTCTCCTCAGTAGTGACACTTTGTCTTTGGAAAGATATTATCAATCTAGAAAGCATTTCAAGGAAGTGATCAGGATGCCCAAGGGCCTTGGGATCCTATCTGTTAGGTGAAGAAATGGAGAAGGGTCTGGACTTGAACTTAGGAAGAACTAAATTCAAATTCTGCCTTAATTGTTTACCTTGTGACCTTAAGCATCCCATAACTATGCTAGATAAACTTGATTTCTTCTCCATTAATGAATGATAATAATAGTTTCAATAGTTAATGTTAATGATAATAAATGACACCTACCCCTTCATATTTGTAAAGCATCTTAGCTGTCATCTTGTTTGATCCTCATAATAATCTTGGAAGTACAAAATTATCCCCAATTTACAGATGATGAAACTGAGGCTGAGAGAAGTTAAATGACTCATTGTCTCACTAGTCACTGGATGATTTGAACTCTAGTTCAAATGGAAGATAGGACTGGAGCCCAGGTCTTTCTAATGTTCAAGAAGTCTTCCTAAGTGAGTGTCTGATGTAAAATTTGCACTCAGAATGACGAGTCTTCCTAACACCAGACCCAGCCCTCTATCCATTATATCACATAGCTTCCCATACATAACATAGAGTAAGTGTTTAATATTTATATTGGATTATATTAGATTGTGTTGAATCAACTGTATCAATCAAGTACTAACTCTGACCAAATCTTCTAAGATGGAAAGGCTTTAAATAAAGGCCAAGTGATGGACTAAAGATCTGTTTCAGAATAAACCTAGTCAATCAAGCAATCTGAAAGGCTGGTTCAACTTAAAGCAAATCAATGCATCAAGTTTTTTTTTTTTTTTTTTTTTTTTTTTTTTTTTTTTTTTTTTTTTTTTTTTTTTTTTTACAGAGTTCCTACAAAGCACTAGAGACAAAAACAAAAGGCAAGACAGAAATAAAAATAAAATCATCCTTGTTCTCAAGGAAGTTATAAGGAAGAAGGTTTTGAAGATACACCATATACACAAGTAAGTAAGTAAAAAAATAATATAAATACAAATAAATCAAAAGCAAATTTGAGGAGATATCATTAATCACTGCAAAAATCATTACCCAATAATGCTAGCCATTTTTCAATCATAATAACTTTCACTCATTATGTCAAAAGAGGTGTCAGTCTTCATTGGTGAAGGGAGTACACACACCACAAAATCTGTGATCATTGACACATCCATTTACCAATCCAATTGGCAATCCAAAATGAATGAGCATTCTCAGTGCCAGATATTATACTGTCAAGAGGCAGGCACTGAAGACATATGAACATGGAAGTAAACACCTCTAAGTAGTTTGACTCTGTGATCCCATTTGGGTTTTCTTGGCAAAGATATTGGAGTAGTTTACCATTTTCTTCTCTAGCTCATCTTACAGATGAGGAAACCAAGTCATTAAAAATGACTTGGTCAGAGTCACACAGCTAGCAAATGTCAGAGGTCAGATTTGAACTCAGGAAAATAAGAGTTCTAAACTCTAGGTCCCTGTATCAATGGCTACACCTCGGTCCCCCTTCTTTATTTTGTCAATCAACTTTTCCCTTCCAGACACAAAGAGATTCATAATTCATAAACAGATGGCAGAGTCAATCATCTTATTCACATAAGTTTTGCTTAATTGTTTGACTTTGTTATAAGAGAAGAGAAGTAGGGATAGACGTAGGAAAGATCAGGAACAGAGGGAGGACCAAAAAAAGCTCACTTTTGAACAAATTGAAATGGAGATGTTGATAAAGATATCAAGATGGAGAGGCCCAGAGGCCTGGACCTCTGAGACATAGACATGCTTTTCTTTATAGCTAGAAGCTCAGCTACCATGATCTAGATACAATAAAGACAATTTTGCAAAGTTTGCGTTGCTTTCATTTTGACAGCTCTGTCAGAGTTCAGTATCTCATGAAATATATTTCTACCACCTCGTATTTAGCATCAAAGTCTAATTTGTAATTTAGATGTTCCTGTTAACACACCATTCAAAGATGAATAGGGAATCATCTCAAGTGATTGCTGTAAATGAAAAGAATAAAAATATTAAAACACCAATCAAGCCTCTCTATGAGCTCACCAACTATAACTAACATGATGATCATTGAATATGTCGTAAGGCATCTTTCCCTCTACTCTTAATATTCCATTTTATCTATAGGAGAGCAAGCTTAAAAGGTGTTTATGAGAGGGAGGCGATCGTGGCGTCATATAAAGAAGAGTGTATTTGTACCTAGAGATATGGATTCACAATTCAATCTTGCTACTTCCAATATAAGTAAACTAGAGCAAGGCATTTAAAGTCCCTGAACCTCAATTTCCTCTTTATAAAATGTATATATGTCCGTATATTTATAAACACAGGGGTGTGTGTATGTGTGTGTGTGTGTATATATATATATATATATATATATATATATATATATATATATATATATATATATATATATAAAATTTGTCTAGTACCTACTTCTATATCATTAACTTTCTTTTTCTCTCTCTGTCTCCGTTTTCCCTCTCTCCCTCTCTTCTTTCTTATCTCCCCCTTTGTTTCTCCTTTTCTTTCTCCCTTCCTAATTCCCACCCCACAAAAATTAAAAAAGATGTAATAATGTGACATGAGGAGTAGGGTCCACTTGCTGTGTTGGTAATGAACACATATGGTCAGATGTGGTACAATCACTATGATATACTGCTCAGCTTGGTGAATTGTAATTATAAATTAGTTCCAAGCTTCAGAGATCCAGGTAAAAGAACATGACATCATGAGCTCTGATCTCTTCCATGTGTTTCATTACCAACTCAAACGACCCTACTTCTTGCTTCTCAGACTTGGCAAACTTATTTCCATGACTTTTCCTTGGCTACCCACTTTGTCTACGATGTTCTCCCTCCTTATCTTCATATCTTAAAATACCTGGGATTCTTCAAGACTCAATACAGAAATGACATTTTGGAAAAGATTTTTCCTGCTCCCTCCTGTTGCTGGTAGCTTCTCTTAAAAGTTTTCATATATATACTCTGTCTTGTATGTTCCTATAATATAAAGAAGCATTGAATAGCATAAAGGGATGTGTGCTTTCCTCATTATCCCTTCCCAACCAGAAAGATCTCAGGCTAAGAATTCTGTGATTTCCTCTTTCAAGAGCTGCTGGGAGACAGGACTTTGTCCTCCAGTCCCTCCTAATTACCCTCACTGGATAGAAGGAGCAGAGTTTAACATCCTGGACACGTTTCATATCATTCATGATACTTACTATGGTTTCATTCATTTTTCTAAGGGAAATCCAAGGATACACTTGCATTAGTTCTGAAATGAAAAGTTATGGGATTGTTCTTAAAAAATAGCCTGTTTCTCAGTACTCTCCTGGGAAGCCTTCGAAAATCTCAAGCAAAAAAACGTAGGGTTCTTATATAGTAAAGGTACAAAATTAAAAAATCATTCTTAGAAGTTATATAGTCCAATTTCATCTTACAGTTGAATAAATGAAGGCCCATGCTAGGATGTCATCCCAATTCCTTATTGGTTCTAGGAACGTGTGTTGCCTTCTAGAAAGTTATATGTCTCTGATACCATCTTAGGAAGGAGTATATCTTTAGTGTTACAGTGGGATAGCACATCCATTTACTAAGAACCAATGATGGTTCTTGTAATGTCCAGGCTAGCTCTCTAGAAGACCTCGGGATCAGGCAAAGTCCTTGGTCTTAGGATAGGGAAGTGAAAGAGACAGGTTAGTCGCCACGCGGTTGGTCCAAGATGGAGTCTGAAGTCTGGATCTGGAGCCTGAAGTCTTCCATGGCTGAGAGCTGCTGCTAAGAACTGCGGCTGGGAGAGAGCCCTCTGTCCCTTGGACTCCCCTTAAATACCCCAGTATGATTATATCACTACACCACACTGGGTATATGAAGCTATAGAACATCACATCACCACATTAGTATACACCAACTAGATTGACCACATCATTACATTACATCAAGTGTGTGCTTAAAGAACCACCATCTCCCACTGAGTAGGTACTTAACTGTACCCTGCTGTCTTAGATTCAAGCACACCCTTTCAGAGCTTTGGCCTCCTACAGGTTCCCAAGGCTGCCCACCTCAGAAAATCATAGGGTTTGTCCATCATACCTGCTATACATTTAAGTGACCTCTTCAAAATCATGGGAAAGGCAGGCAAAAGTCAGATGGCAAAGGGGTGATTATCAAATAGATGATGAGTGAGTGGAAGAAGACTCAAGAACTTCATCAGAATTTACTTAGCATGAAATAGTATCAACCCCTTCCCCTCCACCCCAAAATATGACCCCCACTTGCTATCTTGTTCATAGTTAATAAAAATGATTCAGTTTTACCCCTATTAAAAAGGAGCAGGGGGGGCGGAGCCAAGATGGCGGAGAAGACACACGCATCTTTCTAAGCTCTTCTCTTACCCTCTTTATCAATAATATATCAAGCCTCAAAAATAGTCTTGACTGCTACAATTCGTAAAGATAAGAAGTAGAACAACTCACCAGCCGAAAAAAATCTGCAGTCTCGCCAAAAAAGGTTGGTTCCGGGGCCAGGGGGGAGATCGGCGCAGACAGGGAGAGAAATTAGGTTCCGAGGAGAGTCTCAAACCGAGGGTGAAGGCACAGATCTCAGCACAAGCGTGCAGCCCCAACCCGCAGTAAGGGGCTTTTCCTTGGGGCAGTTGTGATCCTACACTGCAGGAGGACGCAGCCAGGGTTAGCCTCCAATCTGCGCAGGGGGGAGCTCGGCTTGGGGCCATAGAGCTTTTTTTTCCAGGGCCGATTTGCATCAGGCAGAGACACTGGGCAGAGTTTGTGGCTGTCTGCGTTCTGCAGTCAGCTGCTAATACTCACAGTCCCACAAGAGGCTCCGGCCTGGGCAGTGACACTTTCACCACTTAGTCTCTAGCCGAGGGCAATCGATAATCCACTCAGCCCTACTAAGCAGTTTGATAGCTCGGCCAGTGCTGAATCCACCTCCTGTTGGGGGAAGGGAAAACTCTCACACAGAGCACTCCCATACCTTGGAGCCGGAAATCGGTTTACATCTCTCCCTATTCTGCAGAGGAAGCTGGTAACCCCCTTGCCTAGGAGACCTACCCTAAAGGCTTTAAAACATGAATAAAAAGATGAAAAGAACAATCGACAGCTTCTATGCAGAAAAGAGCAGGTCAGCAAACCTGAAGAGACCTCAAACAGCAAAAATGCATCAGACTGTCCTCCTTTACATAATGCTCTCATAGAAGAGGCCATTAAAAGTCTCAAAAGAGAGTTAGAAGATAAATGGGGAAAGGAAAGAGAAGCCTTACAAGAGAGCAACAACTTCCTGAAATACGAATTGGAAAAAATAAAGAATTCACTACAAAGTAGGATTTGTGATTTGGAAAAGACAAAGAACTCGCAAGAAAGTAGGATCCATGAATTGGAAAAGACAAAGAACACGCAAGAAAGTAGGATCTGTGAATTGGAAAAAGAAAATAATTCACTAAAAAAAAGGAGCAGAAATTGCCTCTGATTATTGCAGCCTAAATCAGGTGTCCCACTATGTGTAGCCAGACAGCTGGTTTCTCTCTTTATTTTACTACTGTCTTAATTGCAACAGAATTTTACTGCCAAGACATGCATGGCCTTGCCTGTTGGAGGTAATGTAATTAAAGACAAATCTCCATCCAGTTTACCCTAGAATGCTTGATGCAGGAATGACCTCTGTTTCATTACTACAACCAGATCCTGGGTAGAAATGATCTCATAGATTCAATTCAACAAATATTTATAAAACACCTGCCGTGTCCAAGGCTTTGGGCAAGGGTCACATAAATTATTTTAATTATGATCATAATTATCATAATATCATTGTTGTCGATAGAACATGGAAATTCAAATAAACACTAATTCCAATTTTAAGGCACTTGCCCAATAATACAGGAAGGGATAACGTGCATCTTTGGCAGTGTATTAAGATCATTGGCTCTGAATTCAGAGGGCTTGGGCACCAATTTAGAATAAGCTAATGCTTATAACCTATGGATCCTAAGGGAAGTGACTGTTTTCTCACCTGCAAAATGAATTGAACTCAGTGGCCTCCAAACTTTCTTCCAGTTCCCAAACTTTAATCCTTTAGTTTGCGCAATGTTAAAGAGAGATTTTGATGATCTGCAAAGGTAAGGTCCAAGAAAAGGGTGATAAGAAATCTGAGGTGGGAAGAAAAGCTTCTTTCACTGGAGAAGAAGCTAGAGGGAAGGAATCATGGCAATGACAGTATTAGAGTTGAATCTTAAAAGAAACAGAGAGAGAGTAAGTAAATTTACATTTACAATGGTATATACAAAACCACCAGAAAAAAGCTATTTATATTTGATTAATGGACAAATATGTCCTCTCTGTTGGGGAAAACCTGGAACCTTACTCTAGAAGATTCAACATCACGATCAGAAGAGCTAACCCCTAAGTCACATAAAGTCCCTATAACTCACTTATAAAACAGTGCTGTCACCTTGGTCCTCTTCGAGAGCAAAGGACAATGATTCTAATTGTTTCTTAAACATGCCTACTTCATCTCCTGAATCTATGTGTTTTTTATAGTATCTAAAATGTTCTTTCCTCCTCACCTCTGCCTCTGGCTTTCCTGGCTTCTTTAAGACTCAAGGCAATCTCACTTTCTGCGAGAAGCCCTTTTTTGCCTTGCCTCTCTATACTGTCTTTCCTTTGAGGCAATCAACCATTTTTTTTCCAGCATAAGCCTTTGTATATTCCTATTTTTGGTTTCCTATTAGGAGTCAATGGAGATATTTTACATTGTTTTTCTTTGATTGTTTTTTGAGGAAATATGAATTGCTACTCACTCAGAGTCACAGAGCTAGTAAATGTCCAAGGTCTAGATCTAAACTCAGGTTCTCCTGACTCGGACAGTCAGCTGTCCTGCATTGGAAACATCCTTTTGAACATGGCCAATTAGAGAATTTGTTTTATTAGATGATGTATTTGGTGTTGATTTTTTAATTTTTTTTGAAGGTAGAGAGAAGGGGAGAAAAATAGGTTCTTGTTAAGTGAAAGAATTCAATGATTTTTTTAAAAGAAATAAATAAATGAATAAATAAAGAGATAAATGAGAAACTGATAAATGCTTTTGTTAAGATTTGTTATTAGAGAAGCTTAGTTTGAAACAAAATCTGCAGTTTACTAACTGTAATCTTATTCAAATCACTTAACACCTCTGGGCCCTCAGCTTTTCACCCTTGTAAAATGAAGATGTTTAAATAAATGCCCTCCTAAGGCCTCTCTCAGCTCCAATCTATGTTTGCATGGGCATGAAGAACTTGCCTTACATAATTCCATTCAAAATGCATTACACATCTTCTTGTAACTACAATAATACACTAGTGTTTCTATAGCAGTCTGCAAAATGCTTTACTGAGAAGTTAGGTGCACTTACTAAGACTGATTTTGGTAATCAAATATCTTTCCTCTCCCACACTTTCCCTTCAGTCTCCCAAACATTGAACTAGTTGTTTTTTGTTTGTTTGTTTGTTTGTTTTGTTTTGCTGAGGCAATTAGGGGTAAATGACTTGCCAGGGTCACACATCTATGAAGTGTTAAGTGTCAGAGACCACATTTGAACTCGGGTCCTCTTGACTTCAGGGCTAGTGCTCTATTCACCATTGAACTAGTTTTGTTAATGCATGTGTTAACCTCATTATCAATGTAGACATTCATGTATACTACTACAGTAAATGAACTTAACAACAGGATTCAAAACTTCACCAACAATTGTTATAGTTATTGATGGTGTGGGAGTGACTGATGGAGTATCTGTGTTTTCTTGCTGTTAATCAGGTTGTTGTTAATTAACATAAGCAACAAAGAGCTAATCCATACATACTTTATTGCATCTCAACTTCAAAGGCTGCATTGAATGAATAATAATCTGCAAACAAACAAACAAAAATGTACCAATACTCCTACTTTAGTTTTGGCTTGTAGCTAAGGCAAGTTGAAGAAACTACCATCAGTAAGGTAATTGACTTTGATGCCATGTTTATCCTTATTGAAGGCATTTGACAATATGGCTGAAAACATCATGCTAAAAAGCATGAGAACAAGCACACGACCTTGTTTTATTCCTCTGGTGACAGGACAAGTTCAAGAGCATTGTTTACTGTCCAGAACCCAGGCAAGAGCGCCATCATGAAACTGATGTACTGTATTGATGAACTTCTCTGGGCACACCAATTTGGACATTATTTTCCATAAGGCCACACAATTGCCAAAACCAAAGGCATTGGTCAGATCTACAAATATTGTATACAGAATTCTTTTCTGCTCCTGGCCTTTTTCCTGGAGCTGAAACATCACATCAGCTGTTCCTTGTCCACTTTTGAAGTCACATTGGCTTTCATATAAAAGACTTTCCAAAAAAAAAAAAAAAAAAAAAAAAAAACACTTTCTTCAGGTGTAGTATCAGTCTATCAATCATGACTCTGGCAAGGTCTATGGAGCTATTGTGCTGATCTCATTATTGTATGTCTGTGGACACAGACAGCATAACAGCCCCATTTCAGGAAACTGATTCGCTTCCATTTGAATTGCCTTTTGGAAGACTCCTGTCAGATCACCTGACAGGAGAAGGTACCAGACACTGAGATCCTTTCTCAAACTCTCCTATAGAGAGCTCAATTCCACTGGATTGGCCACATTGTTTGAAAGCCAAATTTGCACTTGCCAAAAAGATTATTTCATGGTGACCTCACATATGGCAAGTGCTCACAAAGTGGTCAGAAAAATCCATGCAAGGATACTCTCAAAGCCTCACTTAAGAATTTTAGAATTTCACTCCAGCATGGAGTGCCCTCATCAGAGAAGGTGCTATGCTCTAAGAGCAAAGCAGAATTGAATTACCTCAGAAGAAATAAAAGATGCCAATTAAAGAAGCCTGTGACAGCATTCTGAGTTTATATTGGTCTGATCAACCATAACTCAATTCTAACCTAGGGATGTTATTTTGGTCCTCTTTGAAAATAAAATGTAATGACCAACCAATCGACCAACCATCCACCTGACAGGATTTAAATTTGAATCACCCCTAAGGCAAACTCTGCCAAATAGATTGGGTCTCTCTAGTCTGTGATTGCAATGAAATTGCACCCCACATCCTCCCTTCCTGCATTGGAGGTAGAATTGGAAGGAATGCTACCTAGTGGTTTATTCTGAGGACATCCCACAAGGTGAATGAAAACAAGCAGTTTAAAAATGGCCCCATAAATCCCATTTTATTACTGCATAAACCCACTTGCAAAGTGTTGGTACTTGTTTTAGTAATCCCCCATCCTTCTGTTGTCAAACTGATCTCCTTTTAATTAGCAGATTTGGCATCAGCCAGTACTGGCACGGTCTACTCCCAAATTCAATTACCGAATGGTAATTGTGAGCAATGGCTTATTATTGTCAGCAATAGGAGAATGGGCCAGTGGGCTCATTTATGGATTGTTTGTAATTGTCTCCACTGGTTCTCCAGTCATTACCTCAGCAATCTTATCAAAAGGTATAAAATGACATGAACTAGATCACTTTCTTTTTTTTTTTTTTAATTATAGCTTTTTATTGACAGAACATATGCATGGGTAATTTTTCAACATTGACCTTGCAAACACTTCTGTTCCAATTTTTCCCTTCCCTTCCTCCACCCCCTCCCCAGATGGCAGGCAGTCTCCTACCTGTTAAACATGTTAAAGTATATCATAAATACAATATATGTATACAAATTTATACAGTTTTTGTTGTACTAAAAATAGATTGCTTTCTACAAGTGCAAATATTGTGTGTGAAACACAAAAAGGAGTCTTTCCCAAGAGATTTAGTTTCTAAACACATATGTATTTTTAAAGTGGTGACTTGGGGAAGGCAGGCAAACACTAGGAAGGGCACTGCTGGACTTTCCTTGTATAATCTATTAATAGTGGCAACAATTCCTGGATGCAAGTCAGCTCAACCTTATTCACTGTGGGCAAAAGTGTGAACTGCTTATCCTAACTAACTGATAAAAATTAAGGTAATAACTACTGGTATTCACCATTGAGAGGCCCAACAGAACATATGTATGTAGGTATACATACATAACAAAAACTTTTAAAAAAAACTATAAAAGTCATCTGTTGTAATGTATACTATTCTATAGTATGTTGAATGGGAACTTGAAATACTAAAGATAGCCTGTAAGATTTGGGTTCAAATTGTGCCTCTGTTACATATTGATTGTATGAACCTCAGCAAATAATTTCTACTCTTGGTGTACTAGGAAAGTCTCTACTGTAAATTGAATATGTGTTGACCTCTTTTAGTAATTTCCTTACCTTTCACTTCCCTTGAAGTGAAATAACAGGACCAGTTCCTATCCCTACATAGTATATTAATATAATGTGCTTTCCTCCAAAGTCAAGTCAAATGATCAAGCACTCATTAAGGACCTGCTATATTCCAGACACTGTGTTAAATGCTGGGGATACAAAGAAAAGCCAAAATAATAACTATACTGAAGGTTATCTGATTAATGGGGGAAACAACATGACTATGACTATGACTATATATATATATATATATATATATATATATATATATACACACAAAACCATCTCCAACTCAACAAAAAACATCTCCAGCTCAACATGACCCAAACTGAAGTCCAAAGGATTTTGTTTGATTTTGTTTTATTGCTTTTACTCTTACCTATTGAGATACAGGAGCCACCTGCCAGTGGCTGCTGGAGAGCCAACTCAGACCTGTAGAATGGATCTCTTCATGGGAGAGGATGACGATGACGATGACGATGCTACAAGGAGCCTGAAAAGCAGTTGCTTTCTCTGACCTCTCCACTGAGAGGCAGTTGTGTTCTCTGACCTCTCTCTTCTTCCCTCTTGCCTCCAATTTATTTCATTCCCAATCCACAAGGAACATCTGGGAAGGCTGCTTTGCAACTCCTTCAAGTGTTATGATCCACAGCTGTGGAGGATCTCAGAGAATTGACCTGCCCCTTCACCTAGGCATGGTCCTTAACACTTACCTTCTAAAGCAGTGGTTCTCAAAGTCTGGTCCAGAGGATCCTGGGAATCTCTGAAATCCTTTCAGAGAGTCTACAAATTCATAATTAGTTTTTATTTTTAATGTGATCAACATCTATAACTATAAACCACATAAACAAAAACTCTTTGGACAGATCCTCAATCATTTTTAATAGGATAAAGATACTGAGAACAAAAGTTTGAGGACTACTGTTAAATTAACCCATCCTAAGGATCACTAATCTTCAAGTTTTCCAACAAGGTTCACAACCTTGATATCGAGTGCCATCTAAAGTTTTTTTTTTTCCTCTCCTTTGTTCTCTTTGATCAATCAGTTGTGTTAAGGGAAGAGCAGATGATGAGGCTGAAAAAGCCATATTGAAACAGAGTATGAAAAGCCCCGAATGAAAGACAATATGGTTTGAAGATGACACAGAAGGCCATAGAGAACAATTCTAAGCAGAGGTAATATTCACATGTCCAAATCTATGAATAACTACAATTGTTGGGATGCATCCCTTTAAAGAAGATGCTGATTGCCTCCAGAATAATTCATTTTTTTCCTGGTTAAATCCATATTCCTTTTATATCCTTCCACTGCTAAATCAATAATTCTAAGAGAACCTATAATAGGCCCAGAAGGAAACACAATGTAACGGGCTAATCATAGCTAACCATTTTTGCAGAATTTTTACAAAAGGATTTTTCCCAATTATTATGCAAAAAAGATGAATGTGAGAGGTTAAGAATGATATTCTGGAAAGACAGAGACTCAGTCCAATATAGAGAAAAGAGAAAAGGACAGATAAGAGAAATGAAGTTTAAGCTAGAGAAATAAAATCACAAGTAGATAGTAGAAGAGAAGGATGACATAATAATTAAAGAATAAAGCAAGCTCTTTAAAAAGCTGTGAAAGGGAAAGAAACTTAAAAAATCAATGAGAGGTTTTTTGTGTTTTTTTTTTCCAAAAGTGAAATGAAACAGAGCAAAGACAAAATTTCTAGATATTTTAAAACTTCTTTATTAGCATCAATGTAAGTGGTGAAATTAAAATTTGATTCAGGAAGCCAAAATAAGCTTATCTGAGGAATTAAAATTAATAACCCAGAAAATCTGAGAACTACCTTCAGTTTATTAGTTTTAGTAGTATACTCAACATGCTAATTCTCATCAGAGTGGAAATGTAGAAGTGGTCCTTCTAATTCTGAATTTGGAAGTAAGATACCAGAATGGAATACAAGGTCTATATTTCTTAGCTTTCAGGGTTCAATGTGCCTCTTGGTTCCAATCATCTCACACTTGAAATGTTTTTAAAAGAAAAAAAATTAAATACATTTTCCCCCAAATAGAGTCCATTATGGTCAGAATGTATACCAAACCACTGCCCTCACATCCTTTCTCCCTTCCCCACCCTGAATCTATGGTGCTCTGGGATAAGCCTCCATTAGCAAAGAATATCATAAAATACAACCAAAAATATATTCTGAGCTTCTTTTGTGTTCTGAGTTCCATTTTGTCCTTTGGATTAGATGCTGAGATTAGAAAAAAAATGTTTCCATCATCCCACCATGGAGCTGCCAATCAATAGAGAGATAAGACATTGACATATATCACCAGGATAGAGAAAATAACATGGTAAATTCATGAGAGAGGGAAAAAGCCAATTCTGGGTGAAATCTGAGGAGGAAGGTTCTTATTTATCTAGACAGATCAAGGTAAGTGGGATTCAAGTTGATTTAATTTTCATTCCCTTCCTTTATTGTCAATACTTTATCCTTGTGACAAGTTTTCTTTAAACTACTTTGATACAACTCCAATCCCACAGACTATCTTTCTACTATACACACATACACACACATGCACACACACACACACACACACACACACACCTTCCTCTCTCTTTTGTCAAATCTTTCCCTAATTTGGAAGTTTCACTTAAATTATTATTTTTCTACTTTTTTATACAATAATCTATTTCTTCTCCCCTTCTGTCCCTTCACTTCTCCCTCCAATTATGTGGCTAGTTCACAATCTCCTCTATTATTTTCCTCCCAACTTCTTTTACACCCTAATTTTCTTTTTCTAAGAAGCTTTTTTCTTTGTTTTTCCCCCCAATAACTCTTTCTTTTTACTTTATTCTATAATCATATTGCCTAATTCATGATTCCTGTTTCTTGTTGTTCAGTTGCTCAGTCATCTTCAACTCTTTGTGACCCTAAGAACCACAGTATCCATGATATTTTCTTTCTAAAGAGACTGAAGTAGTTTGCCATTTCCTTCTTCAAATTCATGCCCTTACCTTCATTTAATTCTTCTTTAATTTCTCTTATACTCCATGGGATTACAGCTTGTATTCAGAAAATTTTAATGAATATTATTTTTCCTCTACAAATCTTCAGTGTGCCTCTTTTTCCCCTTTAGGATATCTGAAATTCCGTTTCTGATTCTCCTTTGCTAACAGTTCCACTCCCAAGATTGTATTGTAGACTGCCTCAGTCGAAGATAGAGGGTTCATTGACCAAAATCTTGTTTTCAAGGAAACTTGTAGAGGAAAAAGGAAGCACAATGGGCCCCATCTAGGTTCGTCTCTTTTTTCCTTTAGATACAAGAATCTTCCGTGTTTTACCCCTTGCTCCAGGTCTTCTTTTGATTCTCTTTTTGGTTCTCTGTTCCAAATAAATAGGATGGGGAACTGAATTGGACAATTTCTGAAGCCTTGGGGTGAGGGATGGGAGTAGGAGCCTGTTTCAAAGTTAAGACCAGTCCCAGTCCCATGTATAAGATAGCACCCTTACATACATATACACATATGTCTCACATACATACCCCACATGCGTGTGCACACAAAATTTACACAACACAATGCATGCACACATAATACATGTCTTGCACACATATGTACACACACCACAGCTACATGTGCCCACACCTTAGTGGTGGTAATAAGCCACAGAAGTTATATTGAGTCGGGGAACATGCATATAGCACATGTGTCTTCCATGCCACATGCATGTGCACACACAACACACATGCACATATACGCACTTGTATTCACATACAACATGCATGCACACATACACACTGTGGCTGAGGGAAACCAGTGCTTGCATTTTGTTGTAGGCTTTGAGGTGTGCAGAGTAGGGTATATCAGCAAGTCAAAAAGCAGAAGGTGAGTTCAATCTAGGCCTAAGGCACAAGTTGTAGGGTCAGTTTGGGAGTCTCTAGGGGAAGCACCTATTACTGTGTGAAGTCAAGAATGTGATGAGCATATTGAGAATTAATGCTATCCAGTGTTAATTCTTAATTATCTTCTCTCATTTGGGGGGACTCACTTCTTTCTCCTATGGATTCAGCTGTAACTTTTTGATAAGCTGTATAATATTTTCTGAAGATTTGAAGATTTACTGGGGGGAGGGAGGGAGTGGTTGAAAATATCTCATCTATCCATTATCTTTCTGCTCCTATGACCTAGAAGTTTTTGAGTTGAGTTTTTTAAAAGATCAAATTGAATGAACAATATTAATCATCTACTACACGTGACAAGCATTTGAAATATCAAATTGGGGAAGAGAGGAGTTACTGATTCTACTGGTTACAAATCTACACATAAAAATTCTGCATCAAATGCAATCTTCTTAAAGATAGAGATTGTTTCATTTTTTGTTTCGATATCTCTAATACTTGATACAATACCTGGCACATAGGACATGATATACACATAATAATTTGAAAAGAGAGAGACAAAAAACATCTAAAGGAATCAGGAAGGTATTTTTGAGTAGGGAAAAAAGAACAGTTGAAGTTCAGTTTTGGAAAGTTGTGAATTACAAATTAAAGATGTTGATTTTTATTTCAGTATCCAACAGAGAGCTTTTAATGATTTGGGGATAGAACAGAAGCATGATCAAAACTTTGCATCCAGCATTAAATAGTAAATATACAATTCTGTGTTGCTTAGGAGATACAATAACTTATAAAACTCCAGATACTTCAATTCAATGGTACTTAACAGTGTATACTTCTGTGATTATGATACAATAGCTTATACGATTTCAGATGCTTCAATTCATGGTATTGACAGTGTATACTTCTGTGATTATGGTTTTACTATGCACTAGCCATCATTTCCTCATAATAAACACATTGTCATCAGCTTCCAGATCATTCAGATACTTAGAAAGAACTGTTATTAGAGAGAAAGCTTTTAGTCTAAATTGTGGATGTGAAAAGAAAAAGACTGAACACCTGAAGAGTGAAAGATTAAATCATTTTTTCCAGTCTCATTTTTGATAGCACTTTAAACATTCTTATGCTTTAAATTGGAATTTAGAGATGGAAAAAGGCAAGTTGAATAAGCTAAGGAACACAGCCTCCTAAGCAAACAAATAAAATTGAACAGGTACCATTAGAGTGAATTGGTGTTTTTTTTTTTTTTTTTTTTTTTTTTGGCCCTGGCAGGTGACTCAAATGGCTTGTGATTGAGTGTCACTTCTTTCCATGATACAGCCAATGTTCACTCTGTCTCTGATAAGAGCCACTTAAACATTTCTCTACTTTGTTCATTTATTCCTTGTGTTTTGGCTTTATTCAGATGAGCCATTCAATGAACATAAGCTCCCCAAAAGGTCAGAAGGAAACACAAATGATAATTACACCTGATATTTTATTTTTCCACCAATGGCTTTCCCAATCCCTACTCTTCTGTAGAACAAATCTCCATTCCCTTCTCAGTAAGTTTTGAATGTCACAATCATCATTTTCAGAGTAGAACCATCATTTAGATCAAATTTAAGCTGATTATCTTCAGTTTCAGTCCATATAGGCAACTTCCATCCAACAGGGTTGATTGATACTGCAAAAACATGACTTTAGATGAAACAAAATCTCCAAGCACATGTGCTTCCCTTAGGCCAGTGTTTATAGACATGGAACTGAGAACACACAAATGATCAGGAGACTGAGGATAATGGAGTTAATGTTGTTGGGGTATAAACACTAGTTTGGATAATATCCAACTACCCAATGCTTAAATTGGGCGATGTAATGAGCAAACTGATATCAGAATCAGACACCTGAGATGCCAGCTTTTCCAGTTGCTCTGAAACAGGCTTTCCTTTATGCCATGTCTGCTGGTATACATGGATGAATGAATGAATCATTGAATGAATGAAAAAGTACTTATTAGCAATTAATGGACAATAAGCACATCCCTGTTTGGGGACCATTTGGCAACTGCTTGAAGACCTCCATTAGGTGGGAAAATACTATGATTCAAAATAGCTCTGCTTACATTTGGAGAGCTATTGTTTTAAATTTGGGAAGGTTTTTGTTTGTTTTTTCCTCATGAAAATATAAATTTGCCTTTTGGCCACTCTCACCCACTGCTCCTGATTTTTTCCCTCTGGAGACAGATGAAACACATCGAGTCCCTCTTACCCATGGAAGTCATTCAGATTTCAAAGACAGCAACCACATAATCCCCTAGATTCCTCTAGAATTTTATTGTTGTCTTTGGTCATTTCAATCATGTCTGACTCTTATTGGGCCCATTTGTTTTTGTTTCTGTTGTTTTGTTTGTTTTATATTGAAGTGGTTTATCATTTCTTTCTCCATTTTCCAGATGAGGAAACTGAGAGAACCAGGATTAAGTGAAAATTTTCATTAAGTTCATTAAGTGTCTGAGGCCAGATCTTGATTCCAAACTTGGCACTTTATCCATTGTGCCACCTATTTCTAGAATAATCATCCTCAGATTCTTTGATTGATTTTCATATGGTTGTTCATGATTCTGATTGCTTCATGAGGACTGTCTATCAAAATCCTAGTCATCCTGCAGAGCTCAATTCCATTGCTTTGTCCTCTTCAGAATCTTACAATTCTAGGGAGCATTTATATAGCTTAATTTCTCACTCAGTTCTCCTTCTGGACTTCATCAGAATCTAAACCTTTCAGAAGATTACATCAACTTTGAAACCCAGATCACTTTGCTACCCCCTCTCCATGGGGCCCATCATTCTTTCTGATTGGAAAAGATGATAAGTGGACAGGAGAAAGCTCCTTCACTTAATAAAGATTCCCAGGACAATCAAATCAACTCATCATTTCCCACCAGTTGGATATCACTGAATTTTAGTACCCTCCTCTCCATTCCACCCTCATTTTCAGCTTCTAAAATGTTGTCTTCCTCCCCCCCCCCCTTATATTGTGAGTTCTTTGAGAATAAGGGGCAGTCTTTGGCCCTTCTGTGTATATATATATATATTGCCTGGCACATTGTAGATGACTAATGAATGCTTAATGACTAACAATACATTCCAGGCTGGCTCTGCAAGTTAATGAGTACTGAGAGAAATCTGTTATCCTGTTCCCATCTACTGGAGTTATGAGTGATGTCTCTCTGTGGGCTGAGTAGCTCCAAATTATTAAATGATCACACTCTTCACCTGGAATCACAGCAAATGAAGCTAATGGTAACAAATGGAACCAGTCAAAATTAGGAATAATGGGTGTTCAGTCCATATTGATAATGAGATTGACACACACACTGCCAGAACTAGCTTAGTGTTTGGGAGGCTCCAAAGGAGACATAGTACACTGACTACCAACTGAAAGACTACAGGGCTGTTGTGTTGACCTCATTGCTGTAGGCCTCTGAAACCTGGACAGTTTACCAGCGCCATATTAGGAAACTGAGTCATTTCCATTTGAATTGTCTTAGGGAGATTCTGAAGATCACCTAGCAGGAGAAGGTTTTTCTCAAATTAAAATGCCAAACATTTCATCTCTACTTCAGAGTGTAGAGGGCTGGAACTCTGTAAAGGTGTACTTGAATCAAGGACAGCAAGGTGCTTATAGTTAAGTACTTACTCATTGTGAGATCATGGTTCTCTAAACATATACTTAATGTGATATGGTGATGTAATGGTTGCACATGCTCAGTTGCTGTAGTGATGTAATCATACTGAAGTATTTAAGGTCTGGGAGGACTGGGAATAAATCTCTCAGCCACAGACACAGACACATAGAAGACTCCAGACTTCATCTTTGACCATCCATCCTCATGAGTCTCCTGCCTCCTTCACTCTTCCATTCCTTCACTCTTCCACTGTATTTGTGTCCAACCTGCGGCAGAGCATTCTGAGCTCATATTGATCAGCCATCGTTGGGCACCCTGTAACTCTACTCTGGGATGGTGATGTCATTTTGGTCCTCTTTGAGAATGAATGGTACCAACCAACCAATCTGAAGTCCCCATCTATTGGGATCATGGGTAACATCTCTTTGCAGGCTTATTAGCTTCAAATGATTAAATGACCACATCTTTCACCTGGAATCACAACAAATAAAGCAAATGGTGACAAATGGAACCAGTTCAAATTTGAAGTGACTCTCTCTTCCTTCAGCTCCTACTCTTCCTTCTTTCTTCCTCTGCTTCCCCTTGGGTATTCTGACAATAAAGTAGAATAGCAACACTTGGCACTTGCTGAAGTCTGCTGAGCAGTGTTTATAATCTATGACAAGCTCACAGAAAGATTCGGGGATAAACGTGCCATTGTTGCTCCCTGCGATCACTGTAGAGGCCAAAGAAACAGCCATTGAAGTGCATCCAATAAAGTGATAAGGATTTTAATGAAAAGCAAAGGGAGCCTGCAAGTTTACTTAAGCCAAGAAAGAATCTGTTTCCCACAAATAGAAAATTAGAGATTGCTGAGGGGTGAAAATACTGACTTCCTAGGGAACAGAATAATCAGCCCCTTAGGTTGTTCAACAAGCAGGACATATGGGGAAAAGTCATGGACCTAAAGGCAAGAAAACTGACTTTTCAATACCAGGTTTGTGCTTTCCTGCTGAGTGACATTGAATCACTTTTCTGGGTTCCATATTCTTCATCTGGGAATGAGCATGATGACATGTAGATAACCTACATTACCACATCATTATGAGAAACTCAATTGCATAAGAATATACTAATGTGGAATACTTGGAAAGTAGTCAGTAGTCAAATGACCTGGGCTCTAATGCCTGTTTAGCCACTTACTATGCTGGATTTTGAACATGAAGGTAGGAAGATCTGAATTCAAATCTTGACTCAAACACTATCTGGGAGACACCAAGCAAGTTAATCCCCCTTAGTTTCAGTTCCCTCATTTATAAAATGAGGGTAAAAAACTGCACCAACTTTCCTTGGTTTTTGTAAAGAGCAAATGAAATGATATTTGGAGATGTTTTGCAGATCTTAAAATAGTACATAATTTCTTGCAAAAGTCATTACTTTGATTATTTTTTGATATATGTTCTTAGAAATAACAGAAAACTTCTGCAATTTATTGTTCTACAATCCAGCTCAAAGCTGGACTGTAGAAAAATCACATTGACAATTGTATTTAGAATGGATTAGAATGGGGAAAGGTATGATGAGGCAGATCAACTAATTAGGAGGGTTTTTCAAAAAGACAGGAAAAGAGGAAATTGACCCTGAGCTAGGAGAGTAGCTATGTGAGGCACTGGCAACTAATTGAATGTTCAGGTGAATGAGAGGAGTTAGGGATGTGAATCTAGGTAGCTAAAAGAATGAAAGAGCCCAAACAACAATAATAAAATTGGGACAAAGCTTGGGAAAGATCTCATTCCCAACTATTGAGCATATCAGGATGAATGTAGAGCAAAAGAGAGTAAAATAAAGCAAATAGACAAGCAGAAAAGTTTAGATAGAATCACAAACATACAAAGAGAAATTGTCCAGGACAGGAAAGTGAACAACTTTGGCAAAGGCAGTAAAAAAATTCAAAAAATTGAAGGATGAAAATGGACTTTTAGATAGGCAACTAGAGAGAAAACGGTTTCAGCTGAATGTTGAAATTTTAAGTCAGACATCAGAGAGTTAATGACACAATAAAAGAAGAAAGACACTGTGGATTACTTGTTCGAAAAGTTTTATTGAGGAGGAGGCTGGGGGGGGGAGGTTGCTTTGTTTTTGATGGAAGACACATGCATTTGGCAATAGCAGAGAAGGAACCAATTGAAAAGAAGAGATTAAAGATTAGAAAGTGGAAATTATGGGACAGGAGGAATGATGGGAGAGTCTTTGTATTTAGTTAGTAGTTGGTTGATTAGTTATTGTCCTTCATTCTTGAAGAGGATCAAAATGACATCACTATGTTAGAGTCTGACTATGACTATCAGACTAATACTAGCTCAGAATCCAATTCCATAGGTCAAACACAAATGAACATTTTGGGTTGCTTTTCTAACTGTGTATCTTTTATTTTTTCTGAGCTAACTCAATTCTGTTTTATTCATAAAGCACAGCGCCTTCTCTAATGAGGGCAAACCATTCTGAGTTGTCCTGTACCAGTGTCTCCCATGTCATGCAATGAATTCAAAAGTTCTTAAGAAAGACCTTGAGAGTATCCTTATATTGCTTTTTCTGACCACTTTGTGAGTGCTTGTGAGTTTTCCATAAAATAATATTTGTTCCAGTTGTATGTTCTCAACGTCAATCAGAGTTTAACATCCTTGAGGGGAAAGACAGTTTCTTATTTGTCTTTGTAATCTTAGCACTTGTCCAAGAATCTGGTAGAAGCTAGGTATCTAATAAATGTTTCATGAATTAGAGCTACCCTCAAAGTAGCACAGACTGCCTCAGAAAATAATGTGTGCCTTGTAATTCTAAGTATTCAAGTAAAAGCTGAATGACCAATATGTTGAAAGGAAAATATTTTGTAGACCTGTGATGGAGAGAGCCATTGGCAAACCGAAAGAACTGTGGGGGCTGAATGTGGATCACAACATAGTATTTTCACTTTTTGTTGTTTGCTTGCTGTTTATTTTCTATCTCATTTTTTTTCCTTTTTGATCTCATTTTTCTTGTACTATGATAAATGTAGAAATATGTATACGAGAATTGGACATGTTTACCTTAGATTGGATTACTTGCTTTCTAGAGGAGGGAATGAACTGATGATACTAAGTGAAATGAGCAGAACCAAGAGATCATTGTACATGGCAACAGCAAGACCAAAGGATGATCAATTCTGATCAACATGGCTCTTGTCAACAATCAGATGATTCAGACCAGTTCCAATGGTCTTGTGATGAAGAAAACCATCTCCACCCAGAAAGAGGACATGTGGATCATAATGTATTATTTTCACTCTTTTTTTGTTTGCTTGCATTTTGTTTTCTCATTTTTTTTCTCTTTTTGATCTGATTTTTCTTGTGCAGCATGAAAATTGTGGAAATACGTATGGAGGAATTTCACATGTTTAACATATATTGGATCACTTACTGACTGAGGGAGAGAGTAGAGAGAAGGGAGAGGAAAAAAATAGAACACAGGGTTTTGTAGAAGGGTATATTGAAAATTATCCATGTATATATTTTGAAAATAAAAAGCTTTAATTAAAAAATTATATTGTTCAGACCAACAGTCCTTCTTCCATTTCCTCATGCACATTCCATTTTCCATTGTTGTTCCTTTCCATAGTTTATGCCTGGAATGCACTTTCTCTTTAATTCAATCTATTGGAATCACTAATTTCCTATAAAACTCATTTCAAGTGCTAAGTTCTAAATACTGCCCAACCTAATTTCCCAAAACTTTATGGTTTCTTCAGTTCTATCCTACCCCCTCCCTCCAAAAAACCACTTGTCTTTATTGTGGTGCACGGATCAAAGTTGGCCTGACAGCCAAAAAGATCTTGATTCACCTAAAAAATCTTTCCTTTGTAAGTATTGGACTACTCTGCTCTTGTAAAGGGAATTCCTTCATCATCCACAGTTAGTTACTTCTATCAGTTAAGCCATAGACCTAATTTCTCTTCCTATCCTAATAACACACACACACACACACACACACACACACACACACACATGGGTGGATGGATGGATGGATAGATACATGTTATGGGCCAGAATTTGAAACAAGGTGCTAAGTCAGTGGAATTGATAGAGCCAATGGTTATTTAGCATGTTACTTAAGAGTTCTCTAGTTCAGTACATGTACTTAGTACTTAATACAGTTCTACAAGATTCACACCTTTGATAAGAGAGAATATAACTCAACCAGAATGAGAACTGGTGGCAGGCTGTCCTCCTTTGCTTCTCCACTGAAACCAAGATCCGGAAGGCCTCCAGAAAAACTAGCCGAGCCCCAAGTGAAGGTGACAAGACTTTGAAGGAGGCAATAAAGCATTTGGACTTTAACCCCTGGCTACTTGTGTGGTGATTACTGAACTGAAATGAAGCCTGCTCTCAGAGACCCCAAGAAAATTTCAACAGAGAACATTACATTTTAAAGAGAATATTAGAGATAGATAAATAGAAGGATGGATAGATAGGTGGGTAAATAGACAGACAGATAGATAGATAGATAGATAGATGGATAGACAGATGTAATGTTGCCTCTCCTAATAAGTAGAACATAAACGACATGAATATAAGGATCTTTTCTTTCCTCCACACTAAGTATGGCACCTGAAACAGCATAGATATTTCACAAAATCTTACTGATTCTAAAATTCTTTCCTTCTTTTCATATCCAGACTTATATACTTACTAAAAGAGTGATCACGATCAAGTCAATAACCTCTGTCAAGCTCAATTTACTCATCTGTTGAATTGGAGTGATAATAATGGCATCTATCCCCCAAGTATGTTATGGGGATCAAATGAATAATATTCATAAAGCACTTTGGAAACCTTGAAAAAATATGTAAATTTTAACTATTATTATTATTTTATTTTTTGTTTCTTTATGAGGAAGGGAGTAAAAGGCTACAGTGGGAAAAGTGATTGTCTTTTTGCTTAAATAGACCAAGAAGTAAATGCAATCAGAAGTTTTTAATCAGCCACAAGAGGATATGAGCGTGCTTAGTAAAAGTCACTTGGCAAGAATATAAGAATGAGTTTTATAAATATTCATAGGCATTCCTCAATTATCCCAGCATAAAATTCATGATGCAGTCTTCCATGGTTTATTTGATAACAATGAATCATTTAAACCATGAAAATCATTGAATTTGTAGACTGTTAAATACAGAGTAAGTCACCAATACAAATGCCTTCCAATAAACTCTTTAACTGTGCTGGCATCTCCTATTAATGCAGCTTCATTCAGGTCTGTGATCCAATGGCATTACCTTTCAAGGCCCGACTCAAATGCAGTTCTCCCATCCAAGTAATCTGCCCCTCACTTTTTGCTCCCCGTCACCTGAAAGAAGGATTATTTGATCTCTTAGAACTCTAATATTTTCTGTGTTCTCTGTTTGTATCACCTTGCATTGAATGTACTCCTCTCTCTGGATATCAATTTTCTCCATCCATAAAAATCTATAAAATGAATAAAACTTTAATATAGTACATCCATATTTAAATGGACACAATTCTTTGTATCTTCTTTCTGTTGATTATCTTCAATTTATTCTGATTTTTTTTTTGGTACATAGACCTTGCTCTATTTTTGTCTCCTCTCTTCTGGGATTACCTCTATATTTAAGGTGGAGCCACAGAAGGGAGATGTGTGGAGTTTACATTGCATCCCAGGAGGAGATCCAGCAAGAGGACAGATTCCTTGCCACCTCAAGAAATCTATTATCAGTCGCTTTAACTCCTGCAAGACACAACCTCCTGCCTCAGAGGACAATCCCCTTTTTGTCTCTTGGGCTCAAGAGCTGATGTGGCATGCAGGCTACATGGCATATCTTGGAGAAAGAGGAATTCTCCTAATAATCACCCTTTCTAAAAGCTAATTAAATGTAACTAGTTAATTGTTACCAACTGATAATCATAGGCATAGACAGGAAACATGCTGATGGGGGTTAACAAATTGTAGCATAAGAAAACCATCCTCTAACCTCTCAGTGTTCTCCTTAGAACTCTGAAGGGAGATGTCACCTTATGAGGACTCAACCTAGAATGCAGATGAGATTAAGAAGAGTAGCTCTGAGAATATCAAACTTTGTCTCAACTAAACCAAGCGAAGTCCCAGATATAACAACTTGTTGGGGAAGAAGTCCTGGTTCCCTAGATCAAGGCTTCTTAAAACTACTCCATTCTTGACCCATTTTCAACCAAGAAATTTTTATGGGACCCTGGGTATATAGGTTTACAAAATAAGTATACAACTCAAAATAGATTTATTTGTGTATTCCTTCCTTGTGGTAATACATGATAGCAGGAAGTATCAGAGCCTAGATAGTACTCCCCATGCAATAAGTATTTAATAATAATTTGTCAAATTATGTTGAGTACAGATAGAAAAATAGAGATCCAGATATATGAAATGATTTGCATGAGATCTAAGTGGACCAATGTCTAAGATTTTATAAATTAATGACTTTGCTAAACAAAAGAGTGAGCTCTATGAGAAACAAAATACTGTCCTACTGTCTCTTAGTTCAGGGTTCTTTGAATTATAACTGATGTTAATATTGGACTTCAAGGGTTTGGTTTGATTCAAATTTCCTGTTTATTATGAACTTAGCAATCATCAAAAAAAAATGAATATTTCCAAATATGATGACTAAAAAGAGGATCCATAAAATCACAATCTTTATTATATTAGTTTTAAGTGTAGATTTCACGTTTTGAATAAACTTCCCCAACTATTCTGTCCTCACTTCTGAACTTTTTGGATGTTATTTTTAATGTTGCATCAATGCCCTTTTCTTCCTTCTATTTATTTATCTCTGACTGCCTAACAACTTCCTCTACTCTAGCATATTAATGCAAGTTGCATTACTCTAACAAAGTTCTTTAACTTTTTTTTTGCTTTACTTTTCTCAACTGGAAAATAGGGATAATAATAGCACCTTCCTCTCAGAGTTATTGTATCAATGAGAGAATATTTGGAAAGCACTTGTAATGGTCCCTATTACATAGTAGACAATGAATACTTGTTTTCTTTCTCTGCTCATATATGAAGCCTTTCCTGTCTAAAATTCCTGTAAGATGTAAGACTTGATTCTCTGCTCTCATTTGAGCCTAACAATAGCTCTGTTCAATAGTTACTCTAGATGTCACTTCATTCTGCAAATGAGAAAATTAAGGCGCCAAGAACTGGCCCAGTTTATTTTTGATGGCACGCTAGAAAATGATCATTAATATTTGAACCTATGGCTTCCCATATGTTTATTGTGGGTCATTTTGCTTATTTAAGCCTTCAAGGTCATAAAGACAACTTATAATTGGAAAATATAAATGTTCAGGTCACGTTGCAATTAAATATAAAGGAAGGTTCTAATCCTGCAGCCTGGAGAACTATACCTCAAACCTCACATCCTTTTTAATATTATTTTCTATGGTCTTTTCTGGGGACTTGATCTTGGGCTCTCCTCTCCACTTCTAAGCCACAACTAGAGTTCTGCAGCTTCTCCAGTAGCTGGAAATTACAGCTGTTCTTTCTTCCCTGGATTCTCTACACTTATAAGGACAGATCTAAATAACTGGAGACATTAATTGATTGTAAGTCAAGTCAACATAATAAAACCATAATAGTGGCTATTTATTCAGTGCCATACCAAACTAATAAAGGATTACTTTAAAAAGCTAAAAAAATTAATCTTGCATAACAAGAGGTTAAGAATATCAAAAGAATAAATAAAAAAGGGACAGAAGAGAGTTTAGTAGCATTTGATCTCAAACTATACTAAAAAGTTATAATATTCATAATAACAAGGAAGGAAGAAGAGAGGGAGGGAGGGAGGGAGGGAGGCAAATCATATATTAGAAAATTAGTATTATGTGATCTACAAAATAATATGGTTGGATATCTTTTTTTTATTGTAATGGTAACAACTAAAATTCTAATATTTATGGTTGTCAAAGCTTCTTCTTGCTAACTGTCCTACGAGGTATATTGAGTTAAGCATTTATAGTATTTTCTTTAACGATCCCCTAGTTAGACAGTTAGAAAGAAAATTTAATTACTAGCCACCACTCATACAGCACTTATTATGTTCTGGCCATTGTGCTAAGAACTTTACAATTATGTCATTTATCTTCACAACAACTCTGGGAGGTGGGTGCTATTATTATCCCCATTTTACAGCTGAGGAAACTGTGACAAACAGAATCTAAATGACTTTCCCAAGGTCAGACAGCTAGAAATTGACTTGTCCAGAGTTATAATTGCTGCAGCATGTTTATTAAAGGTGAGTCAATGATCAGAAGAGAAGCATAAATTAGCTTAGGATTCTGAAGGAGCTTATTATGTAGTTAGAAATTAATACGCATGAAACAATTCAAGGAAAATTCAAGGTTGTGTTATTTAGAAGGAATATCTAACTTGATTATGTTAAATCACTGAGCCATTCCCTTGGTGGTTTATAGGAACAGGGAATTTAAAATTACAAAGAGCATCAAAGAGCATCTCATGTGATCCCCCAGTTTTACAGCTGAAGAAACAGAGGGCTAGGAGGTTGAGGAAATTTTCCTGGATCAAATTACATGATTACAATGTTAAGTTACAATGATAAGTTAATGTCTGGATGGCTCAATGGATAAAGCACTGGATCTATAATCTGGAAGACTGAAGTTCAAATTCAGCCTCAGACACTAACTTTGTGATCTTGGCCAAGTCATTTAAGTACTGTTTACCTCAATCCACTGGAAAAGGAAATGGTGAAACACTACAATATCTTCATCAAGAAAACCCGAAGGATAATGTCACCTAAGAAGGCACTGAACAACTACAACAATCTCTGATTTCAAAGCTAGCACTCTTTCCACTGAATTAGCTAGTTATCCTTTATCACAAGTAGATATATGTGTCATATATGTCCTATCATTAGGTAGATTTTAAACAAGACTATAACACTAACCCCTAGTACTGATGCTTGAACCTTGTACCTATTCAGACTTCAAAGGCCCTATTCCTCTCTACCCTGAAGACTCCTTCTAGAAATACACTCAGCATTGAAAATCAGATATTGAGGAAAATTTATTAAAGAAGAATCTTAAGAAATTATCCAAACATTTCTGGCCAGAAGTGAGTCCCACTCCTCTTGGGAAAGAGGGAGCCCTGAGTACTGGAGTGGGAGAAGCTTTATACTTGTTAGTTTGGCACAGTCCCTTCAGAGAATGGATTGGTCTATTTCTTCCAGGGTACAATCTTTCTGATACACCCACTATGTTTCCCCGAAATATGTATAGACATGTTCCCACTCCCTCATCATACATCCCATGTTCAAAAATGGCCAAAAATTCCACTTTCCGGAAATGTTTTTAAATATTCATTTAGTTGAGTAATCAGGTGGAATAATGATTTGGTCAAGTCAGGTCATTGACCCCAATGGACTGGACTGGACTGAAACAGCTATTATCCTAAGTTGGTAGTTTTCTCAAAACCACAAGACTTTCTGATTGGCTAAATCCACTTGTGCCTTCCTAACTCCCCAATTTCTTGTTTGCTCAGGGCTTCTATTTCTATTCTATACAAACTTAACTTCCCTTAACCTCTCCCATTCTGAAAATCTCTTAGTCAGTGGTACCCACTCTCCCATACTACCTCGAAGCTTACAACCCTGTGGAAACCTAACTTTTCAGCATTTTTCTCAGTGGTATAGTATACTGACTGACATTTTCACTAAAAAGTCAAGATTACTTGGTTTTCTATCATTTAAATGTTGTATGCTCTTCAGGAAGTTACTTCTCTCTGAGCTTCATTTCCCTCAGCTGTAGAATGGGGATGACAATAGCACCTACCTCACAGGAATATCTAGTAGAATAATACAAATCTTTTAATTCTATATACATGTGAAATATCTTCTTTCCTCTTTCTTTAAGGAAATTATTGAAACAATCATTTAAATCTCATGGCGAATCAATTTTAATAATTTCTTTATCCCAATTAAATGTCCAAAAAAGCAGTAAAAATTACTTTCCTGTTAATTTTTAAAATCTACCTGTCAAAGTCGGTTGCACTTGGAATAGGAGAATCTTTTTGATCGGATACTTGTTGGTGGGGGTAGAAATCACAATGCTAAAGCTGGAAGAATAATTGGAGATAATTTAATTCAATTTTTTCACTTTTACAAAGATGAAACTGGGGTCCAAAGAGAGGGAAAGGGCTTGATGAAGATCACATAGCAAGTTTGTGAAAGCCACAGTGCTTGAATTCAAAACTGTTGCTTTTAGCTCCATCTTTGATTGGTTTCTATTATATCTTGCTACCTCTCATTACACCAGATGGAAAATCTGAAGTAAACAATTTATTACCCAGATGGAAATGTCATGCAAGCAAGTGGGAAACAGAACATCACTATTGATCTAGCCACACAGATGTTCATGGCTTATAATGTGTAGGTAAATTAAGCTTAATTATTAATGTCAAATTCACTATTGTTGTCCATTTCAAGTTCTTCCCCCCTTTTTCTTTTAGCCAGTCAAATTCTACTTCAATTCAGAAGCCCTCTGTTATTTTGTAACTTGCACCTATGTAACATATAGCATATTTTCTTTAACTGTTGCATATGTTTTAGCCTTGACTCTCTAACCATATTAAAAACACATTCTGGATTGTGAATTTTTCTCAAGCTTCTAATTACATTGCCTCTATGGAGGCACTAGATACAGAGAGACCATTCAATAACAATTAGTTGAAAGATTGGATGGATGGATGAGGTAATAGAATATATGATGGATGTATGGACAGATAGAGGAATAGGTTTATTGGTGGATCAATGAAGAATAGGAAAGCCAATTAGTGGGAAAAAGGAGAGAGAAGATATGTGACTGAATGGATCAATGCTGTCTGATAAATATGGATGGATGAATAAATCAATTATTAGGTGAAATAGTAGGTGGATGGCTACAGCATTCAGACCAATATGTTTCCTATCAAATTTTTGTGTCAAAGTGATTACTGGAAAGATACTTTCCCAAAATGGATAAAGAAAAAGAGAATACTAATTTAAAGTACCAGAAAGTTTACTTTAAAAGCCAAGGAAGAAAATCCTTATCTCAGAACACTCAAAATGATGATAAACTGACTCAAAAATTTTTTTTGAGCAACCACTATGTTCCAAGTGCTGCCCTAAATTATCTGTGATACAAAGAAGCAAAAATTGTCTTTGTTCATAAAGAGCTTGCAGTCTAATGATGAATAAAACAAAGAAACAATGATGAGCAAACAAGATATATACAGGATAAATAAGTGATAATCTCAGAGATAAGGCACTAAGATTAAGAAGGACTAAAAAAGGCTTCTTTACAGAAGATGGGGCTTAACTGAGATTTGAAATAAGCCAGAAGGAGGGAGAGACTTCTAGACATGACAAAAATGCCAATGAAAAAACCAAGAGCTCAAAGATAGGAAATCGTCTGAGGAGAACATCAAAGAAGTCAATAACATAAGATCACAGAAGAGATGAGTAAGATGTCAAAAAAGTAGAAAGTAGGAATGGACCAGGTTATGAAAGCCTTTATAGACCAAATAAGATTTAATATTTCATTCCACATATAATAGGCAGCCAATGGATTTTGTTGAGTACAGGAAAGAATATGTTAAATAAAGAAAAGTGAAACATTAAACAAATCCTTTAAAAATTAACTCCAATACTTTGTTTTTCTTTTTTATAATAGTTTTTTTTTTATTTTTAAAATACATGCAAAAATAGTTTTCAACATTCACCCTTGAAAAACTTTATGTTCCAAATTTTTCTCCTTCACTTCTGCCCTTCTCTCCCCTAGACAGCAAATAATCCAACATAAGCTAAATGTGCAATTCTTTTTTTTGTGTGTGCAATTCTTCTAAACATATTTCCACATTTATCATGCTGCACAAGAAAAATCAGATCAAAAAGGGAAAAAATAAGAAAGAAAAAAAGCAAGCAAACAACAAAAAGGTGAAAATATTATGTTGTGATCAACATTCCAAATATTGTATATTATCTACAATTATTTTAATTGGAATTTCATTTCTCTTTCTAACTCTTGCTGCTGGAATTTGTTGGTAACTTATAGCAATGTTTGTGATTTATGTGGATTTGTTTTGTATCCTGAAACTTTGCTGAAGTTGTTAATGGTTACTAGTACTATTTTTTTTAGTTGATTCTGTAAGATTCTCCAAGTATTCCATCATATCATCTGCAAAGAGTGATAATTTTGTTTTCTCATTACCTATTCTAACCTTCAATTTCATTTTCTTCTCATTGCTAAAACTAACATTTCTAATACAATATTAAATAGTAATCATAATAATAATAGTGGGCAAGACTGTTTCACTACTGATCTTAGCCAGAATAATTATGTTTTATCTCCATTACATATAATACTTGCTGATGGATTTAGATTGATGCTACTTATCATTTTAAGAAAAAATCCATTATTCCCATGCTTTCTAGTGTTTTTAATAGGAATGGATGTTGTATTTTGTCAAATTTTTTTTGCATTTATCCAATAACTTTAAAATAAAAATCAAAAATGTGACATAATAAATACATGATATAACAAAATAAATCAAAATACTCATATCAGAAATAATGAGGAGGAGGAGGAGGATGGTAACAATAATGATGATTATGATGATCTGTTTTATATTTAAAAGTTTATAATAGCATTTGAGCCAAGCTTTAAAAGCAAGGAATTCTCAGGCATGTAGATGAAAATTCTCATCACATTGATTACAGTGAATGCACAGGTAGGAAAAAGTGATATGGAGTGCGCTGTATGAGAAATGGCAATAAAATTGTTTGCATGGCCAATAAGAATTATGGAAGGGGATTAATGTATAATAACACTTGAAAAGAAGTTTGGACAGGAGAAAAGTTGTAAGTGTTAAACACCAAATGTTTGAAGATTGTAATAATGCTCCCTTCACCCAAGTCTTCCTTTATTCCTCTTGTCCAGTGGTGACAAATGCACACAGTTGCACTGATAAAATTCCTCTAATGGAAATCCCTCTTATGCTAGATTTGAGCCCAAGTAGTCAATCTCCAGAGGTTATGTATTTTTTACTATACCAATATTAAATGACAATAACATTTTTTCTAATTAATACATAGAAAAACAGATGAATCATAAAATCCATATTTTATGCAGATTTCAAATACTTCTTTAGATTTTGTCTTGCTGTTTTCAGGGAACAGTTTTTTTTTTATTGAAAACCATTTAATTAAATGATTTTTGTCCATTTAACTCACTCAAAATATAGCTGCTGAGAATTTTCTATGGTATTCATCTGTGAGATATCATTCTTCATGGTCCAACTGAGGTCATTTACTATACATTGGTGCCATATTTCCAATGTAGAGATTTCTCATCCTTTATTAATTTCAGAAAGCCTCAAGATTTTCTGGGAAAAAATCCAAATCAAACAATGGACATTGAGTGACATATTACATAGTATACCTTTAGAGACTTTGAGAAGATCATTGATAATTTCTTAGTAATTTTCCACCTTGTAGTTTTCTAAGAAAGTTTTAGGTCAATTTAAAAAAATGATTTCTATGTAGTTCCTTCAAATTCATTCAACTGTTCTTCAAAAAGTGCACTTTTTCATCACTTCCCTTGTTTGAGGAGCCATCAATATCACCTCTTTGATTTTAAGCTTCACTGATTCTTGGAAATTTATTTTTCAGATTAAAAAAAACCTATACCATGCTCTTTCATGGCCTTGAGAAAATGTTTTATTTAATAAAGCTTAATGTACACATTAACATGTGTGGCCGGAAAAAAAAAAAAAAACATAGGCAGATCATGTAGTGAAAGCAAGGAAAAAATGAGCCGATGTTCCCCATTGGTCCCAACAATTCCAAAAGAAATAGTTCCAAGATTTTTTTTGTGGACCCATTTTGAAAGATTTATGGGAAAACATAAAATTTCAAGGCATTAGCAGTCATGAATGGGATGCTGGAGAGACTATCTTCATTTAAAAGATCACGGATTGATCAAAATATTCAAGTATGAATGTAAAAATTCAAATCAAGTTCACCAAATGTTCTTTAGTGACTACACAACTCATTCAGTGGCAATTAATGTCCAAAATGTAATTACTGCTCAAGGACAAATCCGTTGACTCTCCAAATGCAAAGTCAGATGCTAGAAACCCTCCATCAAGCTGAATCTCACTTCTCTCTTGGAAGCAGGTTCTCTGCCTTTGGCCATAGAAACTCAGCAATTCACTCTTCCTACAGCAGTTCAAATGCAGATCAAAACCCTATTTCTAATGAAATGTCATGTTCCTATCCTCAGGAAGTCCTACACAAGCTGTTTCTCACTCCTCAGAGCAGGAAGAAATTGTCCCAGGTGAAAAATCAATTATGTCATGCTATCAGGACAAAAAAGGGGGGGGGGAGGAAACATCTGTGTTCAGCCAGTTAGTGTATGCTTAAGTTTAATTCATAGAAAAGTTTCTCTTTCTAGGAAAAATCATACAGGCAGCTATTCAACAGGAGTAATATATTTAGAGTACATAGAGGAGAAAAAGTTCTTCATAATGGACCTCTGAAAGTCTGATTTACTTTCTTTATCAGTCTCAGCTCTTATAATTCATTTCTACAAATCTTTGTGAGATGTGCAAGGAAATATAATGAACACAAGAGGATAAAAGGTCAAAACATCCCCTTCCTTCATGAATCTTCCATTCTACTGGTGTATTGTAATATATTCTCAAATAATAAAATACAAAATAATTCAAAGAGGGAGACATGAATAGTGACTAGGATAAGTCACAAAAGTCTTCATGAAGCCCCTACTTGAGCCTTGATGGAAGAGGGATTCTTAAAGGCAGATATAAGTAGGAATTACATTACAGGCATGAAGAATGGTCTGTGTGGAAAAACCCCATAAGTTCAGGATTCAAAAGAACTGAAGTCTAGTTCTTCCTGTAACTAGCCATGGGACTTAGAATACATCACATGACTGTAGAATTTGAAAATTGGTAAATTATCCAAAGATTATATATTCTGATGTTTTCCTTTTGTAAATGAGAGGTTAAGATCTAAAGTTGTTAAGCCATCTGTCCAAGATCACACTTGGTTGCAGAATGGGCATATGAATCAGGTCTTCTAGCAGCCTGGGAATTTTTTTTCCAGTGACCATAATCTCTCTGGGCCTCATTAGTCCTAGTTTCATCCTTGGTCCTAGCAGAATAGCGGTAAATCTTCCAAATGTCACACTCCAACATGCTATGGACTTGTTTCTTCAAGGTGAATTGTCTGTGGGCATTTGAACCTCAAGAGAAGCAAATGCTACCTCAAGTTCAAGAAATGTTGTAGTGAGTGACAAGTGATATTAAGTAGACTAAGTTGTCTCTTTAGAAAATGTACTCAAATGATATAAAAAAGATTAGTTATGAAGCATTCTACAAATACCCCAAATCCTACAACATAGCAAGAATGGGGGAGAACAAATTCTAATCTTTAACTGAAAGTCTTATGGTCACATAGAACATGTTTAAGAAATTCATGTAACCAAGGACCCTAGATGATTTTTCTTTCTCTGTAGAATTCTCACAAAGTTTGTGCTGGGACAGTGCAAAGAAAATTAATCACTTGGACTTGACTGGTTCCCTCCCTTCATCTTTACTCATTGGGTCAAGCAGATCACTCAGCTGGTAGATTGACCCTTCCAAACCATAGCTGCTTCCAGGCTGAACTAGATAACTTAGCTAGTAATGAATTGGCCTTGTCGAGGATCTTGACTACTGAGCTATCATCTTCTATCTCGTATATAGGTCAATCATCTGGATTCAAGGATCTCACCTGACAATAGGAAACTGCTTTATTCCCCACCACCAGCTTCAAATCAGCTGAATGCTATAATGATCTTTTCAGCTGGATGTCTCCTATACTATTGAAGAAAAGATAAAGGACTTTATCCTAGACAGAAGTCTAGTGTTCCTTGGGATCCTAAATTTGATGATTATTCATCAGAGAAAGTCTGTTGGAGAAAAATAGCCTCTCCTATTCAATAATTCTTCTGGACTCAGAGTTGAGTTTCCTAAGTAAAGTGGAATGACATTCTAGTTAAATTTCCCAATTTCCTGTTGGGTATTATACATGAGTGACTGAGGACAAAGACAGTTGTGATCTCTGTACTGGTATCCCAATGTCCTTTCATGTTATGTTTGATCTTTTGAAAGGTTCAAACCTATTCTAAGGTACATGATGCTTCATTTGTACCTAAAGAGCCATATCCTTATATTTTCTTTTCTCTTCCTTGACCCTTTAAATATTCAATTTTCCTGAAGATTTGAAAGGGCACATTGTTGCACAAATAACATACCTTTAATTATTTGAACATGACATTCATGCCCCCTTCAAATCTTCTCTCTTTACTGTTACACATCCTCAAATCTTTCAACCATTCCTTTTATGGCATTTTTCTAATCTTTTACTATTTCGGTTGTTCTCTTTTGTATATGGCGTAACCTAGTTCTAACCAAGGACTGAGTATTGTGAACACTACAAATGTGATCTGACAATGATAAGTGTGTTCCAATACAAAAGGCATTATATTTGTAGTCTAAGGAACTGTGGCTCTATGGTTTTCAGTCTGAATAAGATGGGAGAAGTCATTTCTCTGAGCCTCGGTTTCTTAATATTTAAAATAGAGGTTTTTGATTATTTGGTTTCTAAGGTAACTTCCACTTCTAAATCATGATTCTAGGATCCCTTTTATCTGTTGGGTTCTTACTTGTACCCTTCTGTTTTTGGCCTAAAAGCATGTTAACTCATTTAGTTACATCATAATATTCTTTACTGATACTCAGTCAAAGTCTGCTAATGCCCACAAGTATTTTTAAATAAACATTGATCCAGCCACTCTCCCATCTTATAAAGATGATTTTAAAAAATCTAAACATAAGACTTTACCTATAGCCCAATAAATTTTATTTATTGCATTTTGCCCATCATTCTGGTCTAGGGAGATTTTTTTTTTTTGCATTCTGATTTTATCATATAACCTATTTGTTATATTTCATAATATCATAACATGTTAATTTAATTGGGACTTTGTTTATGATTTATCTAACTCATTAATAAAAAGTGTTGAATTTAAGAGATTCATATATTGAATCCAGGACTATCCCATTAAAGATTTCCTTCCACATTGATACTAAAAAGGAGGGGGGGGGGCAGCTTGATGGTGCAGTGGAGAGAGCACCAGCCCTGAAGTCAGGAACTGATCTGAGCTCAAATCAGGCCTCAAATACTTAATACTTCCTAGCTGTGTGACCCTGAGCAAATCATTTCAGCCCAATTGCCTCAGGAAAAAAAAAGAATATATATATATATATATATATATAGATAGATAGATAGATAGATAGATATAGATATAGATATAGATATATATATAGATATAGATAGATAGATATAGATATAGATATATAATATAGATATATTATATATATATATAAAATCACCCAATTAATCATTGGGTCCAATCAATCACCCCCTTCCAAATCTAAGTAAGTGTTCTATCAAGTATCCATTTCTTCAGAAATATAGAATTTCCTTGAACTCACAACATAATAACTTTATGAGGGAGATCTGAAATTATTTATTGTTTGTGAAACCATATTGGTTAATATTGATCATTACTCCCTTCTGTAATTGCTCATAAACCTGCTCTGTCATAATAGAGTCCTGAATTTTGACATAGATCAAATTCAAGCTCAATGATTTATTTTTTGAAGGCTCCATTTTCTTCGTCTTTGTAAAATTCACAATGATATTTTTCTCTCTCCAGTCTTGTAGCACCTCTCCCATTCTCCATAATTTTTCAGAAATCACTAATGATAGCTCTATCTATTTGCTCTTAGAGCATCCTAGATGATAGAGTTTTGAGGCTTGACGTTTTAAACTCAGTGATGATTACCAGGTGCCATATTCTCACTTAAATCAATTTCTACTCCCTACTGACCATTTTTGTTCTATCCATCCCATTGAAAGAAATGTTGAGTTGGGTTGAAAAAACAAAAGCAAAATCATTTTGCCTTCTCCCCATCTTTTATTCTCCATGTAGGTAAATGACAGTGTGCTCTGTCACTGACTGATTTATGACGTTTTAGTCATAGCACTACAAATCCTAAAAGAGACAGCTGTTTTATCTCCACAAAGACAAATCATTGGTCATGGCAGAGACAATATGGGTAGGCAAGATTTTGTTGAAGTAGAAAGAGGGGTTACTGACAGTTTATACATCAGCCCCACAATTCATGACTTAGTCTGAGACAGAAAGAAGAATTTCACTTGTTGAAAGAATATATTTACCATACGATACATTTGTGGCCTTAGTCTCTAGAAGCCATATCAGGACATTTGTGCAAAGTACAGCAGAGATAGGCCAGCATATCAGAAAGCTGTATACTGCTCTTGATTCTGATTTTAATACTCTGTGTTCTATAGGTGCCTCACTTTATCTCTCTGATTCTTTGTTTCTTCATCAATAAAATAAGGTTAGACTAGAGAAATTATAACTTTCTGGCTTCAATGAGCTATGAGTTCTTTATATGAAGCTCTTGATAAAACTCCTCTGGGCAGTGCAGATTTACCAAAAACCTAATGGCATTGTCTCAGTTCTTGGACTTATAGTCATATCCCCATGCTTTGTTTTGCTTCTTTTTAAGAGATGTGACAATTTTGTTTCATGATAGCCTTAGTCTTTGACATTGAACTCCAACTTTCTCTCTGCCTCTATTCTGTTTGATGTCCCCAATGTATTTTCAAGGGTGATTAAATGTCTTTGAAATGATGTTTGTGCATAAGAAATCAATACTCATTGAAATGAAAAGATGCCAGAAATTCCTGAACCTTTCACCATGGACAATTTTCTTTGTTTCGTGGTTTTATTAAATCAATTTAATTATAATGCTGCAAAATATAAAAGAAAAAAAATGTTCACATCATTAGATAAACAGTTTAAGAGTTCTGGGAACACTTGAACAAAACAATATGACAATTAAAGAAGATATGTGTTTGAGAGGGGGTGGTCTAACTAAGCCTGAGCCAAAATCTGATCTATAATGAAAGAAGTTCACTAACTAAATCAATTAAGCTTTCCCTTGATAGGAGCTGTTTAGTTTACTCACTCTTGGTAATACCATGACAACAGCTGGCAGCTAGATTTTGGGAGCTAGAGAGAGAGGGAGTGGAGAGAAAGGTTGGGAGATTCATAAAAACTCTTCCCCCATTTCTGAATAAGAACAATAGGCAGACCCTAAGATACTCATGACTGGATTGAGTTTTGTTAATAGGGCAGGATCCCCTTAATTCAAAACTATTTACTTGAAAAGAGTAAATTTCACCGATTCACAAGGCTTAGAAAGTAGGAGGCTTAATGATGAAGGTTAATTATACAACCCTCAAGAAAGGTGAGGAGCATGCTAAATTTTTAACAAAAAAGACCTAACCATATTACATTAAATAAGGAAATAGACATTAGTTTTCTGAGGAGACATTAGGGCATCACTCCTTGGTTCCTGGTTTTTTCCTCTCTGGGAAAAGAGAACATATAAGTTTCTACATTATCTCTTTCCTAGATAGGCTGGCAGGCATAGTACCAGGCTCTACCAAGGTAAACAGCTTCCTTGTCCAGCTTGTCTCCACTTGCAAAACAAACACTTATTAGTAATCTATTTTTATTCACCTTTTTAGGAATACATTATGTACCACATTTTTATGGTGTCCATTAAGGATAATAAGTCAATTTAGATGTCATTTGGACAAATTGGTATACTTATACTAAGTTAGAAATGTGCTTCCAAATCTATGTGTTTTACTCATTCCCATTAACCATTTCTTTATCTTTGCCTTTCTATCCTTCTACCTGCCTGTTTGTGCCTTTAACATTGCTTCTGTCTCTTTTTCCATCAACATAGAATTTATCATGATAAAAAAATTTTCAAAGGAAATGTAATTGGGCAAAATCACAAAGGATATCCACTACATAGCATAATCTTTAATAGTTCTATATTTATATCAAATATATTTTTGTCTGAATGCCTTTCCCCTTGGAATTAAGTTCCTTCCAGTAATTCATTGTTGGTGGAGTTTTGAACTGATCCAGCAATTGTGGAGAATGATTTGGAACTATGCCCAAAGGGTTATAAAACTGTGCGTACCTTTTGATCCGGCAATATTGCTACTCGGCCTGTATCCGAAAGAAATCATAAAAAAGTGGGGAAGAGGGAGAAGAAGGACCCATATATACAAAAATATTTTAAGCTCTTTTTGGTGGAAAAAATTGGAAACTGAGGAAATGATCATCAGTTAATGAATGAAGAAATTGTGGTATATGAATATAATGCAATTGTTCTGTTTTTTTCTTTTACAACATGGCTAATGTGGAAATATTCCATGACTGTACATGTATAACCAGTATCTAATTGCTTGCCATCTTGAGGAAAGGAGTAGGAAAAGGAGAAAGAAAAATTTGGACCTCCAAATCTTTGAAAAATGAATATTGAAAACTATCTTTACAAGTAACTGGAAAAAATAAAAATAGTACATGCAAAAAATATTAAGCTCCTTCTTTGGAAGAAGAGATTGTTTATTATTTTTTCTATTTGTACAACCAGCCAAAAAGTGACTTTCACATAACAAAAACTTAATAATTACATGGCGATTGATTGCATGAATATTTAATAGCATGGTATAGTGTACAGCTTCTTAATATTTTCCCACTCATGATTCCTTTTCACCCAAGAAACTTTTATGCAACCCTGGATATGTAAAATAAGTATAAAAATAATGATTTACTGATAATAAATCATAATTTCATGACCCCTCACATTCTGTTACATGGCCCCAGATGGGGTTGCAACCCACAGTTCAAAAAGCTTTGGCATAATGGGTAGAATGCTAGACTCAAAATCAAAAAGACATAGGTTCAAACATTTCATCTGCCTTTTGCTAACCACTTGATCATGAGCAAAATGCTTAAGTTCTTCAAGTCTTTTTTCCTCATCTATAAAAAAAGGATTAAAAATATCTACAGAAACTGTGGAAATGTGGTAAGTTTCAAATGAAATAATTCATATAAAACCTCTCTCTCTCTCTCTCTCTCTCTCTCTCTCTCTCTCTCCCCCATATCTGTCTCTGACTCTCCATTTTACTTTTGTTGTCTCAATATGTCTGTGTCTGTGTCTGTCTGTCTGTAGCTTTCTCCATCTCTGTTTCTCTTTGTCTCTTTCTCTGTGTATTTCTCTCTACATCTCTGTTTCTGTATTTCTATCTCTCTGTCTCTGTCTTTTTTCTCATTTCTTTCTCCTCCCACTATGTGACCTTCCCAAATACCTAAAACCATTACCATGGCTTAAATTCACCAAGGTAAACCCTATCCTCCTGTATTTTTCATCCTGTCTTTTCCTTCTTTTCTCAGCTAAGGCCCTTGAGAAAGCCAATTATCTATACTCAATATTTCCACTTCCTCTTCTCTGACTCTTTTCAGCTCTCTGCAATCAAGCTTCTGATTTCATCACTCAGCTGAAATTGTTTTCTCTAATGTCATCAACAATCTCCTAACTGCCAAGTCAAAGAGCCTTTTCTCAATCCACATCCTTCATTGTTCTACTTTTTTTTTTTTCTTTCAATTATCAGGCACTTATTTTTCTCTCCCCACCCTGAAAAAAAAAAAAAGAAAAGAAAAATCAAATCTTTATAACAAAAAAATATATATTTGAGCAAAACAAATTCTGATCATCATCAATGTCCAAAAATTCTTTTCTCATTATACATATCAGTTCATTATCTCTCTGGATTGTATTCTTTCCCATCAGTCCTCTAGAGTTATGCTTAACTATGGTGAATTGAGAAGCATTTTTAAATCTTTCAAAGAATTCTTTGTGACATCTTTATATAAATCCATTGTCTTGATTCTGCTCTTCTTCCTTAAACTTCCCAAGTGCCCTAGTAGTGGTGTCAAATTAAACAGAAAGAGATCTGTGTTGCGTATATTAACTTAGAAAACTACAAAGCAATATTATCTATGTAAAAGAAGTAGGTACTGTAGTAAATTGGAGCCTGGAATAATGACTTTAGATATTTTCTATCTATCTAATCTTGTGCAAGTTATTTAACACTGTTTGTCTCCATTTACTCATCTGTAAAATGAATTGGAGAAGGAAATGGCAAACAAATCTACTACCTTTGTCAAGAAAACTGCTAGTGGGATTACAAAGAGTTGGACACAATTGAATAAAAACACAAATGTATTTTTATTTTGTTAAACATTTACCAACTTCATTTTAATCTGCTTTAGCTTCACTTCAGTCACATTGAATATGAGTTTGACACCTCTCTCCTTTATCAATTTTAAAACTAAGCCTCTGGTTATTGTCTACTTGCTGACCCAGTGATATGCAGGCTTTATGCAAATAATTTTCAGATTAATTTATCTAGCACTAAGATCTCACCTGACTTCCAGTCTTGCAACACCAACTGAATATAATGAATTGGATAGTCAATTGAAATCTTTAACTCAATATATCTAATACAGAATTGATTATCTGTCTCCCTGCACCAAGTACCATTTGTGATCTTGCCAATTTTTTGCACATTTCTCCTCCGAGATTCTTTGAAATTCACATTCTAATCCTGTTTGCAGCAACTAGGTGGCACAGTGGATATTGTGAGAGTTCAAATTTGTCCTCAGATACTCACTATTAACTGTGTGATGTTAGACAAGTCCCTTGACCCAGTTTACCTCAGTTTCTCATCTACAAAAATAAGCTGGAAATGGCCAAATACTCCACTATCTTTGCCAAGAAAATCCACAAGGTCATGACTAAAACAACTAAACAATTTTTAAAATATCTTTAAATTGCTTTGCCTCAGCATGTATTTTTTCTGTATTTATGTTATCAACTTCAGTTGCTTTTCCCAACTTTATCTTAAGCACTACTGATTGGTAAGTTCTCTCTGTCTACCTCTCCCACAGTTTCCTCACGAACACCTTCAATGACCATAGCTTAGAGAAATGCCCCCCAAGATCCCATTGTTCTTATTAATACTGTTTTTTTTTCAGAAAACTATTTCCTGAAAATGTTTATGATCCAACAACCACTATAATTGGGCTCCAATAGTGGATGACATGATGTACCATGAATAAATGAAAATGTATTTGTTAGGCACTTACTATGTGCCAAGCATTTTTCTAAATGTTGAACATCTAGACACAAAAGTAAATATAGTATCTACCCAAGGACTATCATTTCAGGCAAGTCCCAACCATGAAGATTCTTTTCCACAAGTCCGAACAGTTTATTTGGTCTCCTCACAACCATTATTCCATTGTCTTCTGATTTTTTCACTCTTCCCTGTTCTTTTCACTTCTAGAACCATGAACCATGATCAATCATTTCTGCCATAATTCCTAAATAGGATATAACAGCCTAACTCTTTAACTCTACTTCTCCCTTTAATTTTGACAAAAATATCTCTCCCTGACCACAGCTCTCTCACATGTGTACACCGCATAAGAATGTTGATTTCTTGAGAACAAGGACTATATTTGATTTTGTATCTGTATCCCCAACATTTAGCAATGTTTGACTAATTGTCCCTAATAAATTAATTTTTCTTCACAGTACATCAGTTTATTGATGATGGAACCCAAAGGTAATGATTATAAGATTGCCACCAACAAAAATATTTTGCTTTAAAATCACCAGCAAATATCTTCCATTTTATTGATGTTGATGTTGTTTTTATTGTTATTGTTTTGGTTATCATTGTCTTTCTGATTTCATCTATCAATGCCCTCAAGATGATCTGCCTTAGTTCAGTCTCATGTCAAACTTTCTTCAGGTTTTTCTCTTTGCCTACTTTACAGTCATTTGCAAATAGACTTTTCTTATTACCATCTCTATCTCTCTCATGGTCCTGCCTAAATGACTTGGAACTGTAGTTTGTTTTTGTTTTGTTTTGTTTTGTTTTCTAGATCTTTGTTTTCCAGAATTCTTCACTTGAACAGGAGATCATGTACCTGTGCTAGATAAGTTTATTTATGTTAAGCAAAGTTATTTCATAGCTCCTACTCTCTCTACAATGTTCCTCATTAATGTCTATTGTTATTTCCCATTCACAAGTCATTTTTGACACTCTGCTGCACCCTCATTGTGTTGAATATCCTGTAATGGTTAGCCTTCCCCAAGAAATGGGAATAATAAAAATCAAAGAGTGAACTTTTGCCATTTTTACAGTTGACAGACTATTTAAACATAATAGCTTCAAACCAGTCAAATTGTGTTCAATATTCTTTAATCGTATTGTTTCTTCTAATTTGATACTTTCTTAGTTTTTCATTCTAAACAGTCAATAATACAACTACATCCAGGTAGGTGATTTCCAAATCATTTCCACATTGTTATACATGCATATCCTGCCCATCAAAAAATCTCCATTTCATTTTTATGATATTATTTGGTGTTACCTATCCACATCCATATACTTCAACATTCTTCTTGAAGAAAGTACACATGATGTAAGGACTCTCTAGGTCTTTATCCTTTTCATTTTTTGATCTTCAAGTATATTGTTCAACATTGGTTCCCCTATTTATCCTCCCCATGCTCATTTTTGAATTCAAATGATAGAATATCAAAATATATCATGGGGTAGTTTAAAGAACCTTATCAAGTTTTCCACAGATTCCACTTGTTTATTCTCTGGACCACCTGTTGCTCTATAAGTTGCAATTAGTTCCATGGTGGCCTGTATGATTATGTATGCAAGGCAAAATAGCCAAGAATTTCATAAATTTCCTGTTATCCTAGGGTTTTGGATGAAACCGACAGCCAACTCCTTTATTCTTCTCTCCTAAGAGAATTGATAAGCTGTTCTCAAATTCACTGACACTTTCTTTATAAACCCTCCTTTCCTTTATTTTGAGAATGTCAGGTCAGATGGAGATCTATTTCCACAACCTGATATTATCTCATCGGTAATGAATGAAAAGAATTCCAAGAGGGGGAATTTGCATGGGGAGATAATCTAAGTACTGGATGATTTTCAGAAATTTTTGTTTCTTTTCTTCATTTGTGCCAACATCACTGCAGCAACCAAAAGAGACCATGTCGAATTATATTTTTGCCTTTTTCATACATTGACTAAGAAAAGTTCAGCTAAGAAAAATTCATTGTTGTGACCAGCCTTCTGAGAATGATCACTTCTATACTTAAAGCCTTTCCATCATGGCAGGACCTGCTACACTTTATATTTCACTGGCCCCTCATTCACAAACACAGAGAAATGCAATATGAACAAAGTTAGAGAGTCCACCCCAAATGTTCACATGGACTATTTGTGCCCAATCTGTGACAAAGCATTCCAAGCAAATACTGGGCTTATTAACCACAGTTGGACACACTATAAATTGATTCTAGAATAGTAATGTCATTTTGGTTCTCTTCAAGAACAAAGGAAAATAAACTTACCACTTCTTACTCATTTTAAACCTATAGGATACTAGAATTTCTTGGGATTTTTTTTTTACTGTAATTACTGTCTTGTAAAAAACTTTATAATTATCTTTCTTGAATTTCATCACATTAGATATATGTTCTTTTAAGTATTCTTTTAAAATTTAATAAGATTTACAAAGCAACAACTATGTGTCAGACACTGTGCTAATCAAATTACAAATATGATATTATTTGATCCTTAAAACAATCTTAATATGTAAAGTGCTATTGTTATCACCATTTGACAATTGAAGAAATTGAGGCAAACAGAGATAGGATTATTTATCCAGGTTCATACACTTAGTGGCTGAGTGATTCTAGGCTCAGTGCTTTATCTACTATTCCGTCTAACTGAATCTGACAAGGTCTTCTTAGATATTGGTTCTTTGATCAATAGTCATGTCTATCCCATGAAAACTGTCTATACCATGAAGCAGATAAATCAGGAAGGCCTTATGTACTATGATAAGGAAGGTGATTAGACAATCAACCGATAAGCTGTTCCATTAGCACATAAATCCTGAATACTACAACAGAAGTTGGCCCAGAATTAAACAAGATGAGAATAATAGCTTGGATTGTCTTTGGGGAATTGGGCAATGATTTTAAAAGACACTGACCTTCTCTAGAAACAAACCTATCTTTTTTTTTTTTTCTTTTCTTTTCTTTCTTTTTTTTTAATTTTTTTTGCAACAATGGTCTTCAGAAAATTGAGGTTCAAGTGACTCATGGTAGGAGAGAACAGGCCACATCACATTTCCAATAACAAACTGGGCTACATGTTCATTAGCAAAGAGGCATATGCCCAATAGGAGGGTAGACTATGACCTTGAAAATGTATTGGGGGGCGTAGCCAAGATGGCGGAGAAGACACACGTGACTTTCTAAGCTCTTCTCTTACCCTCTTTATCAATATTATATCTAGCCTCAAAAATAGTCTTGACTGCTACAATTCGTAAAGATAAGAAGTAGAACAACTCACCGGCCGAAGAAAATCTGCAGTCTCGCCAAAAAAGGTTGGTTCCAGGGCCAGGGGGGAAACCGGCGCAGACTGGGAGAGAAATTAGGTTCCGAGGAGAGTCTCAAACCGAGGGTGAAGGCACAGATCTCAGCACAAGCCCCAACACACAGTACAGGGCTTTTCCTTGGGGCAGTTGTGATCCTGCAAGGCAGGAGGACGCAGCCAGGTTAGCTCTCAATCTGCGCAGTGGGAGCTCTGCTTGGGGCCATAGAGCTTTTCAGGGCCGATTTGCATCAGGCAGAGACACTGGGCAGAGTTTGTGGCAGTCTACAGTCAGCTGCTAATACTCACAGTCCCTCAAGAGGCTCCGGCCTGGGGCGGTGACACTTTCACCACTTAGTCTCTAGCCAAGGGCAATAGATAATCCACTCAGCCCTACTAAGCAGTTTGATAGCTCTGCCAGTGCTGAATCCACCTCCTGTTGGGGGAAGGGAAAACTCTCACACAGAGCACTCCCATACCTCGGAGCCAGAAATCGGTTTACATCTCTCCCCTATTCTGCAGAAGGACTGGTAACCCCCTTGCCTAGGAGACCTACCTAAAGGCTTTAAAACATGATAAAAGATGAAAAGAATAATCGACAGCTTCTATGCAGAAAAGAGCAGGTCAGCAAACCTGAAGAGACCTCAAACAGACAAAAATGCATCAGACTGTCCTCCTTTACATAATGCTCTCATAGAAGAGGCCATTAAAAGTCTCAAAGAGAGTTAGAAGATAAATGGGAAAAGGAAAGAAAGCCTTACAAGAGAGCAACAACTTCCTGAAATACGAATTGGAAAAGTTAAAAAATTCTCAGGAAGTGCAGGGAAACAAAATTGGTGAATTGGAAAAAATAAAGAACTCGCAAGAAAGTAGGATCTGTGAATTGGAAAAAGAAAATAATTCACTAAAAAAAAAAATTAGTGAAATGGAAAAAAATTCCACAGACCAAAACAATACATTCAAAACTCAATTGGACATATACAGAAAGAAGTTAAAAAGCTATTGAAGAAAATAATTCTTTAAAATTAGAACTGAACAAATTGAAACTAATGATTCATTGAGACAGCAAGAATCAGTCAAGCAAAACAAAAATGACAAACTGGAAAAAACCACGAGATTATCTACTTGCAAAAACGACAGACTTGGAAAAATAGATCTAGGAGAGATAATCTGAGGATTATTGGACTTTCTGAAAACTATGATGAAAAAAAGAGCCTAGATACTATTTTACAAGAAATCATCAAAGAGAACTGCCCAGATGTAATAGAATCAGAAGGTAAAATAGGCATTGAAAGAATTCATCGAACACCTTCTGAAAGAAACCCTAAAATAAAAACCCCAAGGAATATTGTGGCAAAATTTCAGAACTATAAGATTAAGGAAAAAATTTTACAAGCAGCCAAAAAAAAACATTTAAATACCGAGGTGCCACAATAAGGATCACCAAAGATCTGGCTGCCTCTACATTAAAGGAAAAGAAGGGCCTGGAATATGATATTCAAAAGGCACAAGAACTTGAGATGCAGCCAAGAATAAACTACCCAGCTAAGCTGAGCATTTTCTTCAGGAAGAAGATGGACATTTAATGAAACAAAATGAATTCCATTTGTTTCTGAAGAAACCAGAACTAAACAAAAAATTTGATCTCCAAGATTAGAATTCAAAGAGATGCAGAAAAGGTAAAATAACTCTTGAGAATTATTTCTGTTGTGGATATAAAAAAGACATATATAATTTGATTTACTGATATAACATAAAAAGGGAAGTAGATATGGAAAAGGATGATGGCAGAACAAAGGTGGGAAGGAGGGATAAAAGAGGAAACCACATCCACAAAGAGGCTAAGAAACTTATCATATCTGAGGGAATTTAGAGGAGGGAGGAACACTGTGTGAATTTACTCTCATCAGAGTTAGGCTCAAAGAAAAAATAATTGACATTTGTTTTAGAAAAATTCTCTGCGCCTCATTAAAACAGGGGGAGAGGAAAAGGGAAAGAAAAAAGGCTAAGGGAAGGAAGGGAAGCACTCAAAGGGAGGAGGGATTATAAAGGGATAAGTATTGTGTATACAAGAGGGTATACAGTTTAAAAGGGAAAGAGGTTGAGAGGCAAGAATAAGTAGCACAATCTGGGGTTATTAGGATGGCAGGAAATACAGATTTAGTAATTCTAACCGTAAATGTAAATAGGATGAACTCCCCATAAAGAGGAGGCAGATAGCAGACTGGATCAAAAAGTCAGAACACTACAATATGATTGTTTACAAGAAACACATTTAAAGCAGGGGATGCATATAGAGTAAAAAGTAAAGGCTGGAGCAAAATCTATTAAGCTTCAGGTGAAGTCAAAAAAAGCAGAGGTAGCCATCCTTATCTCAGATCAAGCAAAAGTAAAAATTGATCTAATTAAAAAGAGATAAGGAAGGTAACTACATCCTGCTAAAGAGGAATAACATAAACAACGAAGCAATATCAATATTAAACATATATGCACCAAGTGGTATGGCACTCAACTTCCTAAAGGAGAAGTTAAGGAGAGTTGCAAGAAGAAATAGACAACAAAACTGTAATATAGGGAGATCTCAACCTTGCACTCTCAGAATTAGACAAATCAAACCACAAAACAAATAAGAAAAGAAATTAAAAAGTAAATATAATATGTAGAAAAATTAGGTATGTTGGATCTTTGGAGAAAAATTGAATGGAGATGAAGGAATATACTTTCTTCTCAGCAGTTCATGGAGCCTATTCAAAATTGACCATATATTAGGACATAAAGACCTCAAAATTAAATGCAAGAAAGCGGAAATAGTAAATGCTTTCTTTTACGAGATCATGATGCAATAAAACTACATTCAACAAAAAGTTAGGGAAATAGACCAAAAAGTAATTGGAAACTAACAATCTCATCTTAAAGAATGATTGGGTGAAGCAGCAAATTATAGATACAATTAATAATTTCACTCAAGATAATGACAATGATGAGACATCATACCAAAATTTGTGGGATGCAGCCAAAGCGGTAATAAGAGAATTTTATATCACTTAGAGGCTTACTTGAATAAAACAGAAAGAAAAGATTAATGAATTGGGCTTGCAACTAAAAAAACTAAAAAAGACCAAATTAAAACCCCAATCAAATACTAAATTGGAAATTCTAAAATTAAAGAAAGAAATTAAAATATTGAAAGTAAAAAACTATTGAACTAATTAATAAAACTAAGAGATGGTTGTATGAAAAAGCCAATAAAATAGATAAGCCTTTGGTAAATCTGATTAGAAAAGGAGGAGGAAAATAGAATTAGTAGTCTTAAAATGAAAAGGAGAACTTTCCACCAATGAAGAGAAATTAGAAAATAATTAAGGAGTTATTTTGCTCAACTTTATGCCAATACATTTGATAACCTAAGTGAAATGGATGACTACCTCAAAAATACAGACTTCCCAGACTAACAGAGGAAGAAGTAAGAATTGCTTGAATAGTCCCATTTCAGAAAAAAAAAGAACAGGCAATTAAACAACTCCCTAAGAAAAAATCCCCAGGACCAGATGGATTTACATGTGAATTTTACCAAACATTTAAAGAACAATTGGCTTCAATGACTATATAAATTATTTGATAAAATAGGGAATGAAGGAGTCCTACCAAATTCCTTCTATGACACAGACATGGTACTGATACCTAAACCAGGTAGGCTGAAAACGAGAAAGAAAATTATAGACCAATCTCCCTAATGAATATTGATGCTAAAATCTTAAATAAGATATTAGCAAAAAGACTACAGAAAATCATCTCCAAGATAATACACTATGATCAAGTAGGATTTATACCAGGAATGCAGGGCTGGTTCAATATTAGAAAAACTATCAATATAATTGGCCATGTTAATAACCAAATTAACAAAACCATATGATCATCTCAATAGATGCAGAAAAAGCATTTGATAAAATCCAACATCCATTCCTATAAAACACTTGAGAGTATAGGAATAAATGGACTTTTCCTTAAAATAACTAGCAGCATCTATTTAAAACCATCAGTAAGCATCATATGTAATGGAGACAAACTGCAACCGTTCCCAATAAGATCTGGAGTGAAACAAGGTTGCCCACTATCACCGTTACTATTTAATACTGTATTAGAAACGCTAGCTATAGCAATAAGAGCTGAGAAAGAGATTAAAGGAATAAGAATAGGCAATGAGCAAGCCAAATTATCACTCTTTGCCGATGACATGATATATACTTAGAAACCCCAGAGATTCTGCTAAAAGTTATTAGAAATAATCCACAACTTTAAAGTTGCTGGTTTATAAAATAAACCACATAAGTCATCAGCATTCTTATATATCACTAACAAAATCCAACAGTCAGAGTTACAAAGAAATTCATCATTTAAAGTAACTACTGATAATATAAAATATTTAGGAATCTATCTGCCAAGGGAAAATCAGAAACTTTATGAGCAAAAATTACAGACCACTTTTCACTACAAATTAAGTCTGATCTACCACTGGAAAAATATTAAAATGCTCTCGAATTGGGAGAGCAAATATAATAAAGATGACAATATTACCTAAACTAATCTATTTATTTAGCGCTATACCAATCAGACTCCCAAAAAACTATTTTAATGACCTAGAAAAAAAACAACAAAGTTCATATGGAAAAACAAAAGGTCAAGAATTTCAAAGGAATTAATGAAAAAAAATCAAATGATGGTGGCTTAGCTGTACCAGATCTAAAACTATACTATAGAGCAGCAGTTACCAAAACTATTTGGTATTGGCTAAGGAATAGATTAGTTGATCAGTGGAATAGATTAGGTTCAAGGGATAAAACAGTCAACAAATATAGCAACCCTAGTCTTTGATAAACCCAAAGATCCCAGCTTTTGGGATAAGAACTTACTGTTTGATAAAAATTGCTGGAAAATTGAAACTAATATGGCAGAAACTAGGCATTGATCCATACTTAACGCCGTACACCAAGATAAGGTCAAAATGGGTTCATTACCTAGGCCTAAAGAATGAAATTATTAATAAATTAAGAGGAACATAGAGATGAGTTTACCTCTCAGACCTTGTGGAAGGGAAAGGTTTTATGACCAAAAGCAGAACTAGAGATCATTACTGATCACAAAATAGAAAATTTCTGATTATACCAAACTGAAAAGTTTTTGTACAAACAAAACTAATGCAAGACAAGATTAGAAGGAAGCAATAAACTGGGAAAATATTTTTACAAGTCAAAGGTTCTGATAAAGGCCTCATTTCCAAAATATATAGAAATTAACTCTAATTTATAAAAAATCAAGCCATTCTCTAATTGAAAAATGGTCAAAGGATATGAACAGACAATTCTCAGATGAAGAAATTGAAACTATTTCTAGTCATATGAAAAGATGCTCCAAGTCATTATTAATCAGAGAAATGCAAATTAAGACAACTCTAAGATACCACTACACACCTGTCAGATTGAGCTAAGATGACAGGAAAAAAATGATGATTGTTGGAGGGATGTGGGAAAACTGGGACATTGATTCATTGTTGGTGGGTTGTAGAACGAATCCAACCATTTTGGAGAGCAGTTTGGAACTATGCTCAAAAATTTATCCAAACTGTGCATACCCTTTGATCCAGCAGTGTTACTACTGGGATTATATCCCAAAGAGATTATAAAGAAGGAAAGGACCTGTATGTGCACGAATGTTTGTGGCAGCCCTTTTGTAGTGGCTAGAAACTGGAAACTGAATGGATGTCCATCAGTTGGAGAATAGCTGAATAAATTTGGTATATGAAAATTATGGAATATTACTGTTCTGTAAGAAATGACCAACAGGATGATTTCAGAAAGGCCTGGAGAGACTTAACGAACTGATGCTAAGTGAAATGAGCAGGACCAGGAGATCATTATATACTTCAACAACAATACTAGATGATGACCAGTTCTGATGGATCAGGCCATCCTCAGCAACGAGATCAACAAAATCATTTCTAATGGAGCAGTAATGAACTGAACTAGCTATACCCAGAAAAAAGAACTCTGGGAGATGACTAAAAACCATTACATTGAATTCCCAATCCCTATATTTATGTACACCTGCATCTTTGATTTCCTTCACAAGCTAATTGTACAATAATTCAAGTCTGATTCTTTTGTACAGCAAAATAATATTTTGTCATGTATACTTATTGTGTATCTAAGTTATATTTTAATATATTTAACATCTACTGGTCATCCTGCCATTTAGGGAGGAGTGGAGGTAAGAGGTGAAAAATTGGAACAAGAGGTTTGGCAATTGTTAATGCTGTAACGTTACCCATGTATATATCCTGTAAATAAAAGGCTATTAAATAAAAATAAAATAAAATAAAATAAAAAATGTATTAGGGGAAAAGTGTAAAGGGCTAAAACTCTGAGTTGATGCACTGAGGTCAGACAGCTGAGCACTTAAGGCTAATTACCAATTGGACAATACTCTATTAGCATGTTAGGAAAACAGCCCTTCCCACTATTCTGTGCTGGTTCAATCTTTTGGTGTATACAGAGAATTGTGGGAAGGATTGGGAGTGGAATAAGACAAGCCAGAGTCACTTTGGCTGTAGACAAGGAAAAAAGGAGGTTGTGAAGATTCTGTATCCATCCAATTCACTTCTGCCCATAAAGACCAAGAATAAAGACCAACGACTTTTGTTTATCCTGACTCTGGCTGATTCTAAGGTATCCAGAGTGCTAACTTGGTCTTCATAGGAAAGTAAGCATAATCTGTACATTTCTTTGGTACTTATGAAGCTTCAAAGGTAAGAGACTATAATTCAGGTGATTCTCCTGCAGCAGATTCATAGGAAGATTTAAACAATAGTTGTGCAAGATGAGCAGATATATGGATTGGATATAATCTTTGTTTTTTTTTTTTTTTCAATTTTTTTAATTTAATAGCCTTTTATTTACAGATAATCATGGAATCAGCATTAACAACTTGCAAACTCTTGTTCCAATTTTTCACCTCTTACCCCACCTCCTAGATGGCAGAATGACCAGTAGATGTTAAATATATAAAATATAAAATTGAATACGCAATATACTCATGATCAAGCGTTATTTTGCTGTCAAAAGAATCAGACTCTGAAATTGTGCAATTAGACTGTGAAGGAAATCAAAAATACCAGGTTGCATAAATATAGGGTTGAGAATTCAATGTGATCGTTTCAGTACATCTCCAGAGTTCTTTTCTAGGCATCTTAGTTCAGTTCATTACTGCTCCATTAGAAATAATTTAGTTGATCTCACTTGCTGAGGATGGCCTGGGTCCATCATGACACTGGTCTCATACTAGTAGTTGTTGTTAAGTATATAATGATCCCTGGTACTGCCATTTCATTACAGATCGTTCCGTTCATAAGTTAATCTAGGTTGTTTGTTAGCCTTTGCTCTTGAAGATGATATCCCGATGTTAGCATCAAGCAGCAAGCTATCCCACTATACCTGATCACACTTATATGATATCAATATTCTCTGCCACAGATTGAACATATATAGTCCACATAAACATTTGGGGTGGGATTTTCTAATTTTGCTCAGTGGATGGTTTTTCTGAGCTACTTCAATTCTGCTTTTCTCATGCAACACAGCACCTTTACTGATGAGGGCAAGTCATACTGGGTGGTCCTGTACCAGTATCTCCTATATTATACAATCGATTCTAAAGTTCTTAAGAGAGACCTTGAAAATGAATATAGTCACAGTAAACTTTGGTGGACTTCGTTTCTACTGTTTGCACTGTGTGAGTTCTCCATAAAATAGTCTTTGGCAAAAATACTTTTGGCATTTGAACAATGTGGCCAGCCTAGCAGGGCCACGCTCTGCAGTAGAGTTTAAATGTTTGTCAGTTTGGTTCCAGAAAGGACCTCAGCGTCTGCTATATTATTTTGAGAGGCAATCTTCAGAATGTTCCTAAAACAATTCAAATGGAAGCAATTCAGATTCCTGGCATGGTGCTGGGAGAATGTCCAGGTTTCACAGGCATGTAACAATGAGGTCAGCACTATGTCTCTGTAGATCTTCTGTTTAGTAGACATTCTAATACTTCTCTGGCCACTTTCTGTAAGTCTCCAAGCAATGCCAGTTAGCTCTTCAAAGTGTACCAACGCTCATATATGTGTATGTCTCTGGAAAGAATATTGCCAAGGTAAGGGAACTTATCCACAACATTCAAAACTTGTCCATTTATTTTGATGCAAGCTACCTTCAGATGCTCTGGGCGTCCTAAACAGAGACTCTGAGAATGATAGCTTCATGTGAGTATATGATGACACAAGAAGACTGAGAGGCAGTTGCTGTTCTCTGTCCTTCCCACTGAGAGACAGAATAAATATTGAGTAGAAAAGCCTTTATTTCATCATGAAGAAAAATAGGATTATAAATTGTAGTGTCCGGACTAGCTCTCTGGAGGATCTCGGGACCAGCCTTGGTCTTAGTGGAGGAGTAGGCAGGAGAGTCCTCAGGATGGTCAGAGATGAAGTGTCTCATTTCCAGTCCTCTCAGCCCTTAAATGCCTCAGTATGATTACATCATTGCAGCACATTAAGCATGTGCCAACTCAGAGAACCATTATCTCATCAATCACACTGCATAGATGATAACTTAAGCACTCTGTAAGTATCCCTTGCTTCAAGTAGAACACAGGTGGCCACGCCCTTCTTGATTTCTCAGGAAAGGTGAGAACATCACAGGGAGGTGGGGAGCCAAACTAGATATTGTCAGCAGATTTCCTCTGGGCTGTTATACCTTACCCAGAGTTTCCCCACTAATTTCAGCCCTCTACAATTTACTATAACCAATGCTTCTACATATGGATAATGTGGTGCTGGCCAGTGGAGTACCTGTGTTTTCTTGGGATTCATTTTTAGATCAAAATTATCCTAAGCAACAAAGAATCAATCCATGTTTTGTTGCATCTCAGTTTCAGAAGATGTACTAGGTATATGATCATCTGCAAAAAAAAAGAAAGAAAAAGAAAAAGAAAAGAAAAATTACCAATACTTATTTGACTTTTGTCTTGTAGCCTTTTCAAGTTGAAGAATTTAATATCAGTGTGGTAGCTGACCTTGGTACCATATTCACCTTCATTGAAGGTATTTGTCATCATGTCTGGAAAAAATCATACTAAAAAGCATGGGGGCAAGCACTCAGCCTTATTTCACTCCATTGGTGACTGAGAAAATATGTATTCTAAGAATGTTGAAGGGTTTATCTACACAGATAAGGTATCAGATACATCCAGGTAATGAAATACTGAAATATCAATCAAGTCACCTAGTAATAAGATTTTGAACATGACTTGTTTTAGAAAACTTGAGCTATTTTCTAATAATCACCATTTTTAGAAGAGGCACTTTAGGATCACTTCTCTATCCAATGGTATATCTTGCCATGATTTAGGGACCCAGAAAAAAGTAAATAGCACCCATGTGCCTCATCATTTGCTTATGTAGTAAGAAATATTGTTCCTGAAATTGTCAAAATAACATTCCTGAATTTTAAAAAGCTTCTTAAGGAAATATGAGTCCCACTTTTCAAAATCAAACTCAAAGTCTGACATAGGTTTGGGGATTAACTTGTAGTAGAAGACCTCTGATCATAGAAAGTTGAAGTAAATTTTAATTTGGTCACTTTCATATTCCAGTAGTTAGTCTCATCCTTTACATATGAAAGCTTCCAATGAGAAAGTAGAGGGTAGCAGCATTTTTTGGTGGTAGATAACTTGTATTATTCCAGTTAATACTGAATATTTGGAACTTGAAAAATATGCTGCGATGTAATACAATGCATTTCAAGCCGTGAGCAATGCAATAAGTCATGTTTAATTTCCTAGCAAAATATGGCATATATTTTCACCAAAACGAAGTCAAGACTCGAGAACTATCTGCCAAGAATGGATGTTTTGAAGTAAAGTCATGTGTTAGGAGAGAATCTAAATGAGATTAAGCTCAAGATTTCTTCAAAACCTGATTCTATTTTCCAGTTGAAAGAGGTGAGATACTCAGCAGGAGACTTCTGACATTAAAAAGGCTTAATTTGGGGACAGAGGAGAGATCAATACAATAATCTTTATTTTAAATATATAGATTCAAAGACACCTGAAACCTGACACTAGTGGAAGCCAGGGAGGGCATCATGTGGGAAGGAATTAGAGTGGAGCCATCAGGTTGAGGGGGAGGCACCTAGAGCAAAACCCTAGGTAAGGACCAAAGATATAGAGCATCTGAAAGCTTCCTCTTTTAGCTAATTATTTTTGCTGATTAAGAACCAAGCCTTTTGTTTCTATGTGTTAGGATAAATTCCCTTTAAATTTGACCACTCAAGGTGACTTTTCTAATGGCCCCACCCTAATATTGTCTCTGATGCTGTTATATTAACTATACATCTCTTGTAGTACATCAAAAATGTCCTAAACATAGGTTTAAAGCTTATAAACTTACTCTTCCAGATGGATATTGCCGATTGAACACTTGGCTGTGAGGATCCCAGAAACACCAAGTGTCAGAGCCTGAAGAGTCCAACTCTAACTTAAATATCTATATCATATATGACAAGTAATCATCTGGCCATGGTGGAGAGACCTCCTGTGAAGAGAAATCCACAAATGCTATAAGCAGACCAATCCATTAGCTTTGCTAGTGTCTGCCAAGGCAACTTAAGGTTAATAAAAATGAGCATGTAGCAGGCAATGCTTTCATTACTCTATCCCTGTAGTAATTTCAATTAATCAAACCAACAGAAATTATTTGGTGTCTAAAAGTGTTTGTTGTCAAGGTTCACCCAAAACTGGTTTCTGATTAATGCAATTGCCCACTGAGTGCTTCAGACAGCATAAAGTCTTTTTTTAAAAAACCATGAAAGTGCTAAAAATCATGACAGATTTTTAATGAGGAAAAAGCCAGGAATTAATGGGATTTTTAAGGCTAACTATTTCATGAGCTGCTAAGCCTAGAAATGAAGGTTGGAAATCCACATAATTTTCAGTTAAATCAAAGAGTATATAAAAATCCAACATCTCTTTGCATTTTTAGTTATAGGGATTAAGTCTTGGAGAAATGTTGAATACTTTCTTTAAAAGCTCTTTAAATTCAAGACCCTATTCCCCTTAAAGGGGAAAAAAATCAAACTGTAAAGACTGGCTTTCAAAGAGAGTTCTCTATTGAAGAGGATTTCATCCATACTACCCAAAGTGTTCTTTGTGGTGTGGTATAGGAAAATCTGGTTTGCCTCTAACATTTACAAGTTACATAATTTTAGATACTGAGCCTCAGTTTCCACATTTGTAAATCAGTAACAATAGCATCTAGTGTTTGTTCCACACTCTGTATATAAAGTAAACATTAAAATATTACATAATTGTCTATTCTTCTTAGGACTATTATTACTGGTTTCAGATCTTTTGTTTCCAAAATCACTGATGTGATTGCCTTTTAGTGACTCCATTTGAGTCAAGGGGAGACAGTGGAGTACAATGGAAAGAGAACTGGTCCTGCAATCAGAAGATTTGGGTTCAAATTCTGATGCATGCTTACTAACTGTGTGAACTTAAGACCTTCAAATTCTTTGGGCCTCAGTTTCATGGAGGGTGAAAGATGAAACATAGGAAAAAAGGTTCAATCTTTTGGGCATATTGATCCATTAAGCAGTTTAGGCTATCAGCCTACAAAACCAGGACCAGACCTCCTCAGCTTAGACCTGAACCCCAAATATAGAGAGGAAAGACATTTATCATTAAAAATTATTAATCAGGCAAGGTTAATTAATTAAAAGAAAATAATGCAATAGGTAATTGTAAAGGGCTGAAACTCTTTGAGTTGATTCACTGAGGTGGGACAACGAAGCACTTAAGGCTAACTGCAGATTAGACAATACTCTATTAGCATATGCTTGGAAAATGGCCCTTCCCACTGTTCTGTGCTGGTTCAATCTTTTAGTGTATATAGAGAATTGTAGGAAGGATTAGGGGGTGGAGTAAGACAAGCCAGAGCCACTTGGGTGGTAGAGGTGGAAAAGGAATTCTCGGAGATTCTGTGTCCATTCCCTTCACTTCTATCCCTAAAGACCAAGAATAAAGTCCAAGGACTTTTACTTATCTTGACTCTGGCTGATTCTAATGTATCCAGGTGCTAACTGGGTCTTCACAGGTAATGTGATTTCTAACTGGATGAAAGATTGGGACTTTCCAAGGTGGGAGGGAGAGAGTAAAAAGTGACAGTTCACTGAATTCAAAAAAGGTAGTGTCCCACTCCCCAAAAATCTGTAAACAATCAAGAAAACATGGAAACAATAGTTGCTTGATCAATAGCAGGCCAATGTTAAGATAAAACATCTCGATTGCTTGAGATTTACAATCATGAGAAAACTCCCTATAAGTCTTTGGATCTGATTTGGTTTCTTGTCAGGATAACCAAAGAACTTGATTAAGAGTCCTTAATTAGCAAGAACAGGAACAGGGCACAGTTCAAACAATACAATAAGGTTTTCTCCCAATTCCCACAATTGAATAATTTTTTTTCTCCCAAAACAGAGCTTAGGTTAACCCCATAATTGAATAGAAGCTCTTATCTTGAGAATCAAGTCACAAATTAGAGCCAATGTGGTTCACTCAATTCCCACAATTAATTTCTTAGTGACCTAATCTTCCCAATTCTCTTGGTTTCCTCATATGGACATGAAGGGAAAGGGAGGAGGGATGCTCTCTAAAGTCCTTCCAGATCTAGAGCCATGATCATCATTCATTCAAAGGACAAAAATCTGCAGCATGGCGGAGAGGAAAGAAATAGGAGTATAGGGTAGAGGAAAGAGCACTGTTCTTGGCTTCAGGAAGACCCGGATTCCAATCCTCCCTACTTGATTTTGGGCAAGTCATTTAGCCATTGTGTTATTTAGTTTCCTTAAATACAAAGTAAAGCTAAACTCAATGACCTGTAAATTCCCTTCCACATCAAACTATAACTCTTGAGTTTCAATTTAGATGAAAGATATATATTTTAGTCACTCAATAAATTATATATGAGGAAGTTGAGGGCCTGAAGAGTGACCTGTTCATGGTCACAGAACAAATCAGTGATAGGCTAACCAATGCAGACAAAATGAAGAAGTGCTCAGAACCTGTCTTCCTATCTGATTTTTATTTTGCATCAGAAAGGAGGTCTCTGTTGTTAAGCTTAGTAATGCAGCACATTACAGAAGCTTCTTTCATATAAGTGTCAAACATGTCCTATGGTGCATCTCCAGGCCAGATCCTTGCTGAGTTATTTGATAAGGAGCTGTTCACTTCTTTCTGAGGGTGCCATGTGCTTCAGAACTGTCTAGTCAGAGTCCATTTGGAAAGGATTTTTCTGAGAGCATTCCAAAAGAAGCAATATGCTAGTAAAGAATAAAAGAGGAGTCCAACTTTTCGAAAACATATAAAACGTTCTTATATCTTCTATAAAGAATAAAACATTGATGATTCCTCATCATAGGGTCAGATTTCATAGTCTGTTAGATTTGGCTGCCACCTAATCCTACAGGCAAGGCTTTGAAGGATAGACAGAGACTCAAAACCATGTTTATATGTGTCTGGCACAGTATCATTCACATCTTATGGTGTATCCCACTGACAAATATCAGTGGAGGAAAGAGAGAGAGAGAGAGTGTGAGAGAGAGGTGAGAAAGGGAGAATACGGGCCATGAAACATAGAAACAAAAGAAAAGTATTAACTAAATAACAAGCAAATAAGCTTTATATAAATTAAGACTCATGATCTGATTCAATTCAGTTCACTACACATAAAATATCTAGGTACTTCACAAAGATAACAATGTCATCATATCTACCTTTAAGTATCTTATTCTAGTCTATTCTAAAACAAATAATTTTAGGGGATAAATAGATAATATGTTTACCAGAGGAAAAATAAATGCAAACAGACATAAAGAACTTGATTTAGTAAGAGAGAGAAAGTCCAAAAACATGTGCACAAACTATGTGAAAAATGGAACACATCATGAAAATGAAATATTTCCCAGAAATCTTAAAAGTCATTCATCAGCAAGCATTTATGAAGCACCTATTATGTACTCAGTAGGTATAGAGGATACAGAGACAAAAATGAAAACAGTCCCTAATGTTTAGGAACTTATAGTCTAGTTGGTAAACATCACACACACACTCACATACACACACACACACACACACACACACACGTATGTGTATGTGTGTATGTATGTATGCAAAATAAAGAATACTGTCTAGGATTTATATCTCTGTGTTTACCAAAGCATTTCATATATGATCTCATTTGAGTTTAATAATAAGACTATTAGGTAACTCATATTATTATTTCTATTTTATAGTTGAAGGTCAAGGTGATTAATTGACTTGTCCAGGATCACTCATCTATTAAGTGTCCAAGATACAATTCAAACCCAGACCTCCTTGAATCCAAATCTAACACTCCATCCATGAAACCATCTAACTGCCTGCACAACATCATTACAAGTTACAAGATGGCTTTGTGAGGAAAGATTTAGCATCTGGAGGATTTAAAGTAGAAAGTGGCCTTTAAACTGAGTCTTGAAGGCAATTAGGGATTCTGAAAGACAGAAATAAAAAAGGAGAACATTTCAGGGCCTAGCAGTCATTGTACAGATACAAAGGTGGGAGATGATATTTCCTGCAGTAAGAATGGTAATTAGATCAATGAGCTCAACCATAAAGTATATGAAAGAGACAAAGATAAAATCAGAGAGGGAAAAAACAATAAAACTGATATGGCAGATGAGAACTAGACTGCAATGAGAAAGGGAATAAGCATTTATTAAACACCTACTATGTGCCAGGCACTGTGTGCTAAGTGCTTTAAAATATTACTTTAGAAATTTTATTTATAATTTATATTGTATTTATGTTATTTATAATATAATTTATATATAATTATTATTATTTATAAGTGGTATCTTTACCACAAACCTGTAAGATAAATACTATTATTATCTTCATTTTACAGTTGAGGATTTTGAAACAGAGATTATGACTTGCCCATGATGCCATCCATAAATAATTGAGACCAGATTAGAACTTTTCTGACTCCATTCCCAGGGTTCTATTCACCATTGTCTCCAAACTTTAAATGTTTTGGACTTTAAAGATCAAATGGTGGTTTCACATTTTGGTCAAAAAGTAATTGAGTTTTTGAATTATGAAATGATATCATCACCTTGCACTTTGGGAAAATCATGTTAACAACTTTGGGGAGTACTGATTGATAGAGAAAAACTTGAGATTCAATGACCAATTGGGAGACTGTTGGAAAAATCGAGTGAGAGGTGATAAGGGCTTGGATTAATATTATAGTTATGTAAATTGAAAGATGGCAATATATGGGGAAGATGCTGAACAATAAATAATAAGATGTATAAACAGATTTGATATGTCGTCTGAATCTAGTATGAAAACCAGATTGCAAATCTGAATGATTAGAAGGATGCATTGAAAGACATAAAGATACTTGGAAGAGGGGTGTGTTTGGAGGGAGAAATCATAATTTCAGTTTTGGGCATATTGAATTTGAGATGCTTGTTGGATATCTATTTTGAAATGCCCACTAGGTATTTGGAGAAGTGGGCTTTGAGTAAGTATCTAGACAAGATTATGCCTAGATAGGTATAAATAGATAGATAGATAGATAGGTCTGAAAATGATTTACTCAGAAATGGTACTTAAACCAACTATTGTATTTTTTTTAATTTTATTATAGTAACTTTTTATTGACAGAATCCATGCCTGGGTAATTTTTTTACAACATTATCCCTTGCACTCACTTCTGTTCCGATTTTTCCCTCCCACCCTCCACCCACTCCCCTAGATGGCAAGCAGTCCTATATATGTTGAATATGTCCTAGTATATCCTAGATACAATGTATGTGTGCAGATCCAAACAGTTTTCTTGTTGCACAGGGAGAATTGGATTCAGAAGGTAGAAATAACCAGGGAAGAAAAACAAAAATGCAAACAATTTACATTCATTTCCCAGTGTTCTTTCTTTGGGTGTAGCTGCTTCTGTCCATCATTGATCAATTGAAACTGAATTAGGTCTCTTTGTCAAAGAAATCCGCTTCCATCAGATTACATCTTCATACAGTATCGTTGTTGACGTATATAATGATCTCTTGGTTCTGCTCATTTCACTTAGCATCAGTTCATGTAATTCTCTCCAAGCTTCTCTGTATTCATCTTGCTGGTCATTTCTTACAGAACAATAATATTCCATAACATTCATATACCACAATTTACCCAACCATTCTCCAATTGATGGGCAGCCACTCAGTTTCCAGCTTCTAGCCACTACAAACAGGGCTGCCACAAACATTTTGGCACATACAGGTCCCTTTCCCTTCTTTAGTATCTCCTTGGGATATAAGCCCAGTAGAAACACTGCTGGATCAAAGGGTATACACAATTTGATAACTTTTTAGGCATAATTCCAGATTGCTCTCCAGAATGGTTGGATTCTAAACCAACTATTGTTAAATCATCAGTGTTTTGTTTTTGTTTTTGGAAATGAGTCACTCAAAACACAATGGAATATTCGTCATGTTCTGACTACTTTAAAGTACTGTGGGACCATCATCTCCTTCCTTATATATGGAAGCCATGTTAGCATTCATGTGAGCTCAAATCACATTTTCTTTTTGATTTTCATGATATATTGTCTATTCATATTTAGCTTACATTTTAGTAAAATGTCTCAGGTTCTTTCCTGTAAATTATTTTCTAAACATTCCTCACTCAAAAAAAGAGAAAAATAAACATACCTTACTCATATTGTATTTGTAATGTTAATTTTCTATATCCAAGCATAAAATTTTACATTTATTTCTATGGAATTTTATTATATCAGATTTGGTCAAATGGATTATTTCCCCAGGTACCCCCTTTTATGCCTTGAGAACTCTCCATCTCTCGAGTATTTTTAAAAATATCCTGGATCTGGAATCTAAAATGTTGGCAATTCTCTTCCTAATTTTTCATCACCTTCAGATTTGCCAAAAAAAAAATCAATATTTTTATACATGTCATCAATAAAAATAGTCATGCATCTACCTCTGAGACACCTGTCAGTATGAATGGTAAGTTTAATATGGAATAGCCTGTTCTTGAGAAAAATTGTAGTTCTTCTCTGGAAGTTCACTAAGTATCCATGTGTTCTAAAATTTTGCTTGGGACACATTACTATTTACAAGTTAAATTTTATTTACTTTTTTATCCCAACAAGGAGGAAATTTGTCATTTGACAGTTCTGTTACACCTCTCCTATTATCCATAAGCTTTAAAATATCACTTAAAATGGCTCAGCAGCCCTGTAGCAGTTGTTTTTTCAATAGAATAGTATGTTGTTTGCTTAGGTCAAAGGACTGAAACTCATCAAGAGCTGCTAAGTACGCTCTTATTATTCACTTGTCTATCTTGGTTGAAAGCTCTTGTAGTCTTATAATAATAATTGGTTAAAGGAAATGGGAATATTAAGTCCAGAGAAGAGAAAAATTAAGGGATAATAGGTATGATAGCTGAAGGCTAATTGGGTAGATGGTGATTTAGATTTTTTCTTTCTGTTTGGCCCCAGAGAGTAAAAATTGGATCAAGGGGTCAGAGTAACAAAAATAAAAACCAATAAACAAAAAAAAATATTGAGCTTGATGTATTGAAAAATGTCCACATATTGCTATCTAAGTAAAAAGAGAATGTACTGCCTTGGGAGAGGTGCCCCACTCCCCTCTCCTATCATTTGAAGCCATCAGATGAAAGGTGGATGAAAAGGTATTGCTGTGAAATCTAAATAAAAAGATTTTAAGACTCTTAAAACAGTTGAGGAAAGGTTAATCACTACCTTTGTTCCTAGTTCTGAGTCCAAGACCAGAGAAAACTAGTTTATCCACTCAGAAAGTCCATAAACATTTATTTAACATTTACTACTTTTGTTTTTCTTACTAGTAATGAATGCTGTTACAGGGATTCTTCTGACCCCCTAAATGATCTATACAGTCCAATAAAGCTCTGAAACTGTATAATGATCTCTGAATCAATTATGAGTTGGAGGTTAAGGAAGGGGAAGTTTGGGGGCAAAGGAGAAAAACCAAAGTTATTTCCATACTAGAAATTTTATCAACGTCCTCTAAATATGTGAATCTTAGTATGTGGAAAGTCAGCTTTCCCAGAACATTCTCAAATCCCAAAATGGGTCTGTAATTTCATCCATGTGGACATTACTTCCCATCATGCAGATCATATTTATGTCTCACATTCAGCTTTTCTTCAGCTCCTTCGATAAATTGAAAGATCAACATCTTGGGCATCTACCTTGATTCCTCTTGACTTTTTCAAGATATCAGTGGTTCTTCCTTCCCTCATTCTAGTCCCATGACAAGCCCAGCTTCTTTTCTAATAATACATTTATTTCATAATTTTCCCTTATACCAATTCTATTTACTCATTCCTTAGTATATTTTGTATCTGCCAAACCTGGGAAAACCAAGTCAAGGAATAATATAATGAATATAAGAATGTTCAGTGCTCAAATTATTTCATCACATGCAGCTTGATGGGAAACTTATGGAAATTGTCCATTAATGTTTCCATATGTATTATATGTATAACTAAACTGTGTGCCATACAGATATGTTGGAATACACAGGAGCCACCTGACAGTGGCTTCTGGAGATCCAATCCAGAATGGATCTCCTCTTGTAAGAGGATGATACAAAGAGACTGAGAGGCAGTTGCTGTTCTCTGACCTCTCTGACTGAGAGGCCATTGCATCATCTGGCCTCTTTCTTCTTCCCTCTTCCCTCTGCCTCCAATTTATTTTCCCAGTCCACAAGCAATACCTGTACCAGTAAAGGCTGCCTTGCAACTCCTTCAGATGTTCACAGTTGTGAAGGCTCTTGGAGAATTGACCTGCCCCTAACACATATATATGTATGTATACATGTATAGTTAACTATATATGTATGTATATATATGTATATTAATTTCAATTCAAATTTATTTCTCCTCTCTGATCACCTAAGATTATACCCTTTGCTCCTAGTTCTGGGTCCAGAACCAGAGAGAATAAATTTATTCATTCAGTCCATAAACATTTATTTAGCATTTACGATATGTAGGATATTGTATTAATTATTGGACTTACAAAGAAAGACAAAAACATAATCTGCTCTCAAGGAGCTCACATTCTAGTAGGGTAGATAATATGCAAGAAACTGCATCTATGAGATATGGACAGGAAGAATGGGAAGTACTGTCAGGGGGAAGACACTAGCACTTAAGGTATCTAGAAAAAGGTTTCTTCTAGAAGGTGGCACTTAGACTTATTTTTTTTTCTTTTTTTTTTTATTTAATAGCCTTTTATTTACAGGATTTATACATGGGTAACTTTACAGCATTAACAATTGCCAAACCTCTTGTTCCAATTTTTCACCTCTTACCCCCCCCACCCCCTCCCCTAGATGGCAGGATGACCAGTAGATGTTAAATATATTAAAATATAACTTAGATACACAATAAGTATACATGACCAAAACATTATTTTGCTGTACAAAAAGAATCAGACTCTGAATTATTGTACAATTAGCTTGTGAAGGAAATCAAAAATGCATGTGTGCATAAATATAGGGATTGGGAATTTAATGTAATGGTTTTTAGTCATCTCCCAGAGTTATTTTTCTGGGCATAGCTAGCTCAGTTCATTACTGCTCCATTAGAAATGATTTGGTTGATCTCGTTGCTGAGGATGGCCTGATCCATCAGAACTGGTCATCATCTAGTATTGTTGTTGAAGTATATAATGATCTCCTGGTCCTGCTCATTTCACTCAGCATCAGTTCGTGTAAGTCTCTCCAGGCCTTTCTGAAATCATCCTGTTGGTCATTTCTTACAGAACAGTAATATTCCATAATTTTCATATACCACAATTTATTCAGCCATTCTCCAACTGATGGACATCCATTCAGTTTCCAGTTTCTAGCCACTACAAAAAGGGCTGCCACAAACATTCGTGCACATACAGGTCCCTTTCCCTTCTTTATAATCTCTTTGGGATATAATCCCAGTAGTAACACTGCTGGATCAAAGGGTATGCACAGTTTGATAACTTTTTGAGCATAGTTCCAAACTACTCTCCAAAATGGTTGGACTCGTTCACAACTCCACCAACAATGCATCAATGTCCCAGTTTTCCCGCATCCCCTCCAACAATCATCATTATTTTTTCCTGTCATCTTAGCCAATCTGACAGGTGTGTAGTGGTATCTTAGAGTTGTCTTAATTTGCATTTCTCTGATTAATAATGACTTGGAGCATCTTTTCATATGACTAGAAATAGTTTCAATTTCTTCATCTGAGAATTGTCTGTTCATATCCTTTGACCATTTTGGTGGCACTTAGACTTAAAGGAAGACTGGAAGCCAGGAGACAAAGATGAGGAGCGAGAGTATTCCAGGTGGAGAGGTTATATAAGACTGGAGGTCAGGAGGAGATTAATAGATCTGAGAATGATAAATATAAAGATGATCATTGAATCCTAAGCATTAATGAGATTACTAGTGGAAGAATAGAAAGGGAGAAGAGAATGAGATAAAAAGAGAATAATGGGAGATGACCCATTAGTGTTAGTGAAAGTGACCTGGATATAGATGCCGCACAGCAGATTGAAAAGGACCAATCAGACAAGTAGTGAATGAAACAGAAGAAAGCAGAAAGACAGAAGAGATTATCACAGAGTGATTGAAAGTATGAGGAAAAGAAAGGCAAGAAGAGAATGTCAAGAGTGAGTATTAAAGAATAATGAGGATTTAGGATTAGGCAATTTGATTTGGAATTTTAGTCATCATTTGTAGTTTTGGAGAGAGTAGCTTCAATAGAATGATGAAATCAGAAGCCAGATTGAGAGAGTTAAGAGGAAAAGAAATGAAGATATTCATTGAATATACCTTTTTCAAAGTATAGACGAAGAGATTTATAGGTTGCTATAGAGAGGGGTTGGACAGATCAAGTAAAGGTTGTCATTGTTTTTTATTTGCTTTGTTTTAGACATGGAGAGTTGAGTTTGTTTGTAGGTAGCAGGAAAGAAACCAATCATTGGGTAAATATAAAAATCAGAGTGTGTGACACATTGTCAAAGAAGAGACAATTATGTTAAAGAGATAGGATAGAATCAGCTAACTTGAATAGATAGATAGGGATGACTTGACAAGGAGCAGAGCCACCTTTTTTATGTGAGATGGGGCAAAAAAGTAGATAGTGACAAAATGTTTCAGTGATGTGAGATGAGGAAAGGGGGAAACAAAAAGATCTTACTGAATAGCTTCAGTATTTTATGTGAAATATGAGGCAAAATTTCTGAATAGAAGAACAAGATATAAGAGGAACTATGGGAAGTCTAAGGAATGATGAAAAACGTTTTTCTGAGCAAAATAGTTAATGAATTTTTGTTGTTGATCAATCATTTCAGTTGTGTTTAACTCTTTGTTGAACCCCATTTGGAGTTTTCTTGGCAAGATATTAGAGGGATTTGTAACCACAGAGTTGTCATATGGCTAATACATGTCTAAGGCCAAATTTGAATTCAGATCTTCCTAACTCCAAGCCCAATGCTCTATCAACTGCATCATCTACCTTCTGGTTAATCAATTACCAAATGGTTTAAAAGTATTGCCTTGTAGTACTAAATATGTAGTTGAGGATATGTAACATAAATTTCTAATGGAACCAATCAGTATGTTTTTTCCCCCTCTCTATTCAGTAACAGGAAAATAAAAGCAAAGATAATAAATAGTGGAAGTAATTCAAGACTGAAACTTGTATGAGTATGATATATAATAGGATAAGGAGGCAAGGTATTCAAGTGGATAGTGTAAGATACACCAAGAGATCCAAATGAGGAAATGAGGAATTTGGTGAGTGCAGGGATGATACTTGGGAAAGAAGTCAGTGATGGGATGTCTACCAAAAGACAAAAAATGTAGTTTGGGTTCATAAGGCGGATAAAAAGATGGGATGATAAAATAGTATGATTAAAAAAAAAAGAAATTTTAGAATTTACAACATTAAATGTATCCCTAATAGGTAGGAACATGATCAAGGGTATGATTTCTCTGTAGGTAGTTGAAGTAGGGTAGAGGAACTGTCATAGATGATGAATGAATAGATGATGAATGAAAAGCTGAGGAACTGGGGAATTAAAATATTTGAGAGAGTATCAATATGTATAATGAAATCTCTTAGTTGATGACAAGAATTGTGGAGAAAGGAAAGACTGTTTCAGGCACTGAGAAAAGAATAAGGTTTACCAGAGGTGAGTAGATAACAAATACCAGAATTTTGATTGGGGGATAAATATGAGATTAAATGAACCTCAAAAAATAAGAGAGGTTATTGAGCAATGGTAGTAGGAATTCTTAGAAAAAACCAATGAGGAATAAGCAATTGTTTTCCTTGCCACTGCTAATAAGGAGAGAAGAAGTACAAGTTAAAGAACAGCTAGTTATGGAAAGGGTGACCAGGTATCCGATATCATGGGATCTAGATCTCATTGGCATAGGATTCCAAAATTTAAAAACAAAAAACATTCTTTACCAATGCAATGTGGCACCTACTCTACACTTTGTAATCTTAGGGAATTACCTAGAACAGAAATATCAGGAATACATGGAAGGTACAACAGTTTTACCCAAATCAGATTTAAATGTAATTGAGAAATATTTACCAAAATAAATAAAACTATAATAAAACCTAAATAACATTACTGTTAAAACTAAATTCATATATAATGTTATAGAATATTTTTGTTCTATAAGAAACGATCAGATGATTTCAGAGAGACCTGGAGAATTTACATGAAGTGATGCTAAATGAAATGAGCAGACCCAGGAGATCATTGTATATGGCAACAGCAACATTATACAATTCTGATGGATACACTTCTCAACAATGAGACAATTCAGACCAGTTCCAATGATCTGATAAAGAGAGCCATCTACACCCACAGAGAGGACTGTGGGAAATGAGTGTGGATCACACCATAGTATTCTTACTCTTTTTGTTGTTGTTTGCCTGCATTTTATTTTTTCTCATTTTTTTCCTTTTTGATTTGATGATTCTTGTGCAATAAGATAAATATGTATGCATATATTGGATTTAACATATATTTTTCCATGTTTAACATATATTGGATTATTTGCTCTCTAGAGGAGGAGGTGGGGAGAAGGGGGGGGAATTGGAAGACAAGATTTTGCAAGAGTTAATGTTGAAAAATTATCCATGCATAACTTTTGAAAATTAAAAGCTTTAATAAAAAAAATAAATAAAAATAGATTCACAGAGACTCTCATGTATAAAATTTTGTTCCCCTCCTGCTTTTTATTTGAGTTGGATCTCATTGGTCTAGAACATTAAGTGTTTTAAGTGATTTTCCCTAAATCACACAGCAGGTGCAATGAACCTGAAACCCCAGGTCTTCCTGACTGTGAAGGTTAATTCTTTATCCAGCACACCTTAGAATTAAACAATAAATGGAGAGTAAACTGAATTCCTCTGGAAAATTTTCAAAGCTTCTTTCATGACCTCAAACTTGTCCCAGAAATAAAGGGCACTCGTTGGAATACAAATATCCTATTTGTGGTATGGTAAACTTGTGAATCCTGGATTAATATGGTCTCCCAGTTTATAGTTTGGGAAAATTCTAACCCCTCTACAATGTATTTGCCTTTTATTAGGGAATTCTTGAACAAAAAGAAATCAAAAAAATAAGCTTTCAACAATCAAAGGAAGTAAATGATAATTACTCTCCACCCATCTCCACATCACTAGAAACTAAAACTCTTCTCCTTGTTCCCCTCATCTCTGCTGGATGACCTTCTTGCCTTATCTCTTCTAGAACCAGACCACCACTTTCTACATTTCTTTACCTTACCACCCCCCACCAACAAAGAGTAGTTTCCTCCCTCTCTTTTCTAAATCTTCTTTTTATGTCATGTTCTCCCACCTAGAATATAAGTTCTTTGTAGGTAGGATCTATCTTAATTTAAAATAAGTTCCCAGAGTTCTGTATATTTCCTGGTACATAGTAAGTTTTTGTTTTTGTTGTTGTTCATTTTGCTGAGGTAATTGGGTTAAGTGACTTGCCCTAGGAAGTGTTAAGTGTCTGAGGTTATATTTGAACTCAGGTCCTCCTGACTTCAGGATTGTTGCTCTATTCACTGCACCCCCTAGCTGCCCCCAAAGTAAGTATTAATAAATGTTCTACTTCTCATTTATATGGTTTGGACAAAGCAAGGAGATAGTTATTTGGGGCAAGGCGCTTTGCCCACTGCCCTCAGATTCATCTCCTGTCCCATCTTTTGGCAAGGCTGGAGCTCACATGTGTTACTTCTCTGTGTCCATCCTTCCGATGATGGCAAATTAATTTGCAAGACTATCTAGCAAAAGACATCTTCCCCTCTGGCAGCAGCCCAGCTGTAAAATGTGTTAAGCCAGAGAGCTAGCAGGTGGCACTCCTCAGCCACCAGAAATCAACAAGCAAAGGGACACAGGGGATTTTTTTCCTCCTATAAAAGTATTTCAGGGATTAATGAGCAGATTGGGGATGGTTCTTCTGGGAGCCACTGAAATCAAACCACAGAAGTGCTGCCTATTCCACCTATAGTAAGGCTCCAAACGAGGAAGTAATTAAATAATAAAAGGGCAAGTCTAAAATGAGAGCCTTGGAGAACAGTAGTCTACACTGAGGATCAGCACATGGATGCTCTGTTCCTGGCTCTGCCAATCACGGTGACTTTGGATAAGTCTCTTCACTTCTCAGTCACTCAGTTTGTTCATCTATAAAATGTGTGGGTTGAAAAAATATATTTTTGAGATTGCTTCTTAATGAGACAATCATATCACCAAGGTTTTGTTGCTTTGTACTTCAATGCTGTTGGATTTTAGAAAATTGTCAGTTCCCTGACTTATCTCAGCAAAGTAACCAGGTAATCAATACAGAAACAGAACTATTGGTAGCCAGAGCTGGTCAAGAAGTGGTAAATGAAATTCTGTTTGGAATTGTAGATAGCATATTTCTGCCTCTGCACTCTGCTGTTCAGCAGCAGCTGGAGCCTGCATCAGAGCACCTGTATCCTGTGACAGAACTAGCATATCCTACTCTTCAGTAATAGTCAAGCTTAATGATTCATGAATATATGTATTAAGTTGCCTGAAAGAGTGAAAGAAATCCAAATGGCCCCAAGTTTGAAAGCAGGGTATCTTGTTAATTCACTTATCAACAGGAAATCAGTGATCTGCCCTAATTCATGCTGGTCCCATGGACAGATTCTCTGAAGAGAATAACTACCATAGAGATAAACAACCAAAGCATATCAGATGATTCAGCTCTCATTGCAGGTCTTAGTCATTCATGAGACCCCCTAGTTGGATAAGTCTGCTGTCTATCTCAGATCTCATATTATGGGGGTCTAAGTTGACTATATTTAATTCAGTTCAACTTGGCTTTATTCGGCAAACATTTATCAAATATATTCTCTATACAAGATAGACTTTTAGGTGCTAGGAATACAAAAACAGATGAAATCAGAGGTGAAATCCATCCAGAGAAAATTTATAGTCTAATGCCTATGTCTCAACAAGGAACTATAAAAGATTTAGCATGGTGTTGTGGATAGAGCGCTGTACTTGGGAGACAGGAAGATCTAGATTTGCATCTAACTTTAAACAACTTTCAAAACAAAACCAAATTTAGCCTTAGATATTTAATAGCTGTATGACCCTAAGCAATTATTTTAAATTCTCAAAATCTCAATTTTTCTCACAAATATTAAGAAATTTAATAGGGATAAATGTAAGCCATATCAGGGTTCAAAAAAATCAACATTGTAATTATACCTGAAAAAGAACTATGGGTGATATTGGACTGGAAGCACAATATGAATCAATAGTATAATTTTGCAGTGAGAAAAGTGAATGGAGTCTTACACAGCATAGCTTGAAGAAATAATTATAAGTGTGGCTACTCCCTCTCCCTTCAGCACACACCTCTATATTCTTCTCTGCTTAATCCATATCTCCATTATTATGTTCATTTCGGAGCATCAGGTTTGATATAAGACATTGTAAGCTGTGCATTTTGTTTTTTCTCATTTTTTTCCTTTTTGAGCTGATTTTTCTTGTGCAGCAAGATAATTGTATAAATATGTATGCATATATTGGATTTAATATATATTTTAACATGTTTAACATATATTAGGTTATTTGTCATCAACAGGAGGGACTGGAGGGAAGGAGGGGAAAATTTGGAACCCAAGGTTTTGCAGGGGTCAATGTAGAAAAATTATTTATACATATGTTTTGAAAATAAAAAGCTTTAATAATTTTTTTAAAAAGACCATGTAAGCCGGAGAGCTTCCAGAAAAGAGAAATAAAGATGATGAAGGGTTCCAAGTTCTTGCTTTATGATAATTGTTTAAAGAAGCAGAGAATGTTTATTTTGGAGGAAAAAAAATCATTGAAAGGATCAATAGACACTACTGTCCTCTACTCTCTCAATGATTGTCACCTAGTTCCCTTGACTCACAGGGCAGAGCAAAGAAACAAAGGTAGGAAACGGAAAAAAGAAAAGAAACTGTAGTCTTGATATCAGAAACATATTCCTAAGGATTGTTGCTGAGCTGTTCTGACTCTCCTTGGCAAAGATCCTGGAGTACCTTGTCATTTTCTTCTCCAGCTCAATGCATATATGAGAAAACAATTTAAATAGGGTTATATTATTTTCCCAGTATTGTAATGCCGAAGAAACTGAGCAAGACAGAGATTAGAGACCAATTCAATAATTTATTAAATGGAGAGAAATACTAGGACCAAGGCATCCATGTTGATCCCAGGGCTAGCCGAGACTATCATCTCAAAGAGTTTAGCCCTGAGTATTGGGGCTGTGAACTTTTTATGGAATAACAAGAACAATGGCATTACTGATATTCTAATGACATCTGAAATGGATAAACCTTATGTCTATAAAACCTTTATCTCAAACATTAAGAGGGGACGGTTATAACCTAAGGCAAAATTACAAAATAGGACAATTGGAGGCACTGGTCACCCCATTAAAAGGGAACTTTGGCATAACAATATCATATATGGTGTCTGAAGTCAGATCTGAGCTCAGGAAAATGAGTATTCCTCCCCCCCCCCCCGACCTAGTATTATACACTGAGTAGTACTCTCTAAAAGTGGAAAGAGTTTCCTCAGGAGAGGGTCTGCTAGCAAAGACTAAATGACCACATATCTAATATGGTATAGAGGGGATTTTCCTTCAGCTCCAACGTCCTACATAAGTTCTACGATTTACTGTGATCTAAACTAGCAAGAAGGTGGGCATCAAAAACATCAGTTGTTAAAATTTCCCAATTTGTTGACCCAAATGAAGTGTTACTCTGAGATGAACTAGATTTAGCATTGAAACTGCTTTGCTTTACCTTGCCAGCCTAATTGGAATGGGAGTAAGTGGATAGTTTTTAAAAGATCACCATCTACTTCAATCTTACAGTTTTTTTTGTTTTGTTTTGTTTTGTTTTTAAGAAATGGACTCTGTCTTTTGATGTGCCTTCATAGGCCAAAGTCCCCAGAAGTCGTTATTTGTGATCATAGTACTTCATCTCTACCATTTGGAGAAGGAATAGATTTCTTAATAAAAGCTGGGAGACATGATTAAAAGTGGTTGGTATATATTTGCATTGCATTTAAACTCTGCACATCCAAAGGCCCCTAAATAGATTCTGTACACTAATAATTATAGTTGATAAATGGGAGCACAGCATCATTATCCTGAAACAGAGGAGTGATTTGGAAATTATTTTTGCTTCCCTCTGACAGTTTATATGTCTGTGGTGGATGAAAACCTCCCCCCCAACACTTCAAGATAAATAGAAAGTGAATTCGATAAAACCGTTCTTCTATAGTTTTGGTGTTTCCAAGTTACATTCATTACAGCAAGGGAAAAAAATGATACAAGGGGAAAATACACATGAGAATCCTCTCTAGTGGAAGAACTGAGATCATTAGGAGCTCAAAATGCAAATGAATTCAGACTTAGAAAACCTAAATCTATTCAGCAGATGCTATCAACCCAGAGATATTTAGTGCTTTATCATTCACAATCTCCCTCCCAGGATCAAAGTCTGATCCCCAGTGCTAAATTTATTAGTGTTTTAAACATCTGTTTCTCTCTTGATTTAATTTACTAGACCTGATGCATTGTTAATTGAAATGCACATATAGGGCATTCAGCATCTTAATTGTCTAAAAAAAAGTCTGATAATGAAACCAAGAGATAAGGGATGGTTTAGAAGAAAGGTGCAGTTCTGAATAAAGATGAATTTGCAGGGCTTCCCAATGAATTTTCTTACCCACTATTTATTCATATTTCATCTTAGTCTCTGATGACTTGAGGAAAAATTAAGCATTGGAAGGGACATTCAGGATATTATTACACTAAATAATGCTTGACCAAAAATAAAGTGTGTAATATTCACGATCAACCAACCATACCTGCAAGTCTCCAGTGAGCCACTAGCTTATGAGGCAATCCATACCACTTTGATATTAGTTAGAAAATTATTTTTGATGTTTTTTTGTTTAAATGTTGGAATGTTCCTCTCCATAAGTTCCCTGCATTGCTCCTAGATCTTCCCATTGATATCACATACAAGATTCACCCATCTTTATCATTTACATTAACTTAATACTCTAAAAAAGAATAAAATCCTAGAGTTGGACAGGCTCTTAAAGGTTGTTTATTTGAATTCCCTGCTACATATAGGAATATCAATTTTTTCATATTCAAAAGATTTATAAAATATCTTCTTTACTCTCTTAGATCACAACCCTTCAGTAAGCTAAGGCACACAGACTATGGAAGTTCCTACTGGGGAAATTGTGACAAAATGATTGAGTGAGTGGTTATGAACAAATTTTGCTAACTGTCATCATCTTGGAACACCCATAAGCAGGACAAACACAGTATAAGAAAAAATGATCATAACAAGCAGAAAAGTGGGGAAAAAAACATTGTCAGTCAATTAGTTAGTTATTAAGCACTTGTTATGTGGAATGCACTCTGCTTCATGGTAGAAAGACAATAGATTATGTATAAATACATATAACTTGTTTTATAAAAGAAATATATAAAGTTGATAAAAGTACTTTTAGAGGATAAGAGGGGACAAACAGCTGGGGAAGGATGAGAAATCTCCTACTTTGAGAGCTGAGCTGAACCTTAAAAAGAAACCATATATTTTAAGAAAGGATGATGAGGGAGAATATTCCAAACCTAAGGAAAAACTAAGGCAAGGGCATGAAAGTGGTAGGGAGGGTTTGGGGTATAATAAAGACAGGATACTTCTTTAAAAAAAAAAAAAAAAAAAAAGGAAAAAGCCTAAGAAACACTTTAAAAAGTATACAGAAAAAAGTTGCTAATTTAATGAATAAATTATATCAATTAAAAGATTTTTTAATGATAGATTCAACTAAATAAATTAATACACAGAAGAGAGACCTGACTATCACAAAAACATTTTGGAGAAGATAAAGAATTAAATAAGAAATATAAGGAAAAATGTGGTAAGTATGAAAATATATAAAAGTACTAAAAGAGCTTACACAGGTAAATGGAATTTGAGGAGCTAATCTAAACTTTTCTTTTCCAGAAGTTAACAAAAGAAAACTGAAAAAAATCCAATAAGTAACAACATAAAATTTACCAGACATATGGGGGTAAAAAGAACAAAGTGTAAATTGACAGAATTCAAAAGCCTAAGAGGAACTCCAAGTTTTATTCCACCAGAAATAAAGCTGTTCAACACCCAAGTTTCAGTTTCAGATAATCTTAGCAGATTTTAGGACAAATCAATTCACATATCAAAAACTATATATGTCAATCACAGGATTATTCAAAGAAAAATCTGGAATATATTATACTAACAGGCAAGGGAAACTGACTTTACACAAAGATTGTATATCCTACAAAATTGAGAATGGACTTTTATAAAAATATAACAATGATCCAGGCAATGCTATAAGTGTCTTACATATTTTCCTTCAGAAAAATAAGTGAACTGGGCAAAAATTTTGACTTGAAAATTTACCTCAAAGCATATATGTTAATAGATAAGTAATCTTTCTGCCAAATCTGGTTAGGTGACAACTCAGTTTGAATTTTGTAGAAAGGGTCACTGTTTCTATAAAGTTGCATCTTGTTGATAGGTCATAAAAATGCTGTGGGCTAGGAATCCAGGGGTGATTCTAATAGAAAGAGAAAGTGTATAAAGAAGTCTAAAGAAAGAAAAGACAAGAGAGAAAATTGATTATTAATATTTTTAATTTTAGGTCCTAGGAGTCAAGTTAAAAAGGATAAGATAATAAATTCAGAACAAGACTAATTCTGGGACAAAAATAACATCATGTATAATTTAGTCAGAGAAGTAGAAAAAGATTATATCAATGAAATCATAATCCAGTGATCAATATCTAATATGTTCTTGGAAGAGGGTATACCTCTGTTTGAGGGTAGATATTAATGCTGGGTTAATTTAAGCAAAGCAAGGCCTTACTGTATTTTGTGCAGTGCTCCAATGGAGCTGTGGTCTTAACAGTATGTACTTTCCCAGTCTAATTTAGTTTACAATCCATCAGTGCCTTTTCATTCTGAATGACTTTTTCAAAAAAATCCTCTAAATTAAGCAAATAAAGACAGCTCTGAAAGGCCATTGCATACCTACCAGATTGGGTAAGATGAGAGGAAAAGATAATGATAAATGTCAGAGGGGATGTATGAAAACTGGGGCACTAATGTATTATTGGTGAAATTGTGAACTGATACAACCATTCTGAAGAACAATATAACTGACTCTTTTAGTACTTTTATCCATTTTTATACATACCACATCTATCCTTATATGTCTTATTTAATTCTTTTATCTACTCGAAAATGTTTTTGTTTCTGCCATACTAGTTTCCAATGTTCCCAGCACTTTTTGTCAAATAGTGAATTCTCATCCCAAAAGGCGGGGTCTTTGGGTTTGTCAAATACCAAATTACTCTAGTCACTGACTATTATGCCCTGTGAAATTAACCTATTCCACTGATCAACTGTTCTATTTCTTAGCCAATACCAAATAGTTTGATGACGACTGCTTTAAAATATAGCTTTAGATGTGGTACAGGTAGGCCACATTCATTTGCATTTTTTTCATTAATTCCCTTGAAATTCCTACCCATTTGTTCCTCCAAATAAAATTGGTTATTATTTTTTCAAGATCTGTAAAATGATTTCTTGGGAGTTTGATTGGCATAGTACTAAATAACTAGATTAATTTAGTTAATATTGTCATTTTTATTATATTCACTCAGCCTACCCATGAGCACTTATTTTTTTTCCAGTTGATTAGATCTGATTTTATTTGTGTGGAAAATATTTTGTAGTTGTGTTCATAAAGTAAAAAAAATGTAAGTTGTGTTCAACTTTATCTTGGCAGATAGACTCCAAAATATTTTATATTTTGGACAGTTATTTTAAATGGAATTTCTTTTTGTATCTCTTGCTGCTGGACTTTATTGATAATATATAAAAAGACTAATGATTTATTTGGATTTATTTTGTATCATGCAACTTTAATGACGTTGTGAATTGTTTCTATTAGTTTTTCAATTGATTTTCTAGGGTTCTCTAAGTAAACCATCAAATCATCTGCAAAGAGCAATGATTTGGTTTCCTCATCACCTACTCTAATTCTTTAATATCTTTTTCTTCTCTTATTGCCAAAGCTAGCAATTGTAATACAATATTAAATAGTAATAGTGATAGTGGACAACCTTGTTTCACCCCTGATCTTATTAAGAATGGTTCTAGTTTGTCCCCATTAAATAAGATGCTTGCTGATGGTTTTAAATAGATGCTATTTCTTAGTGTTTTTAATAGCAATAGGTTTTGGATTTTATCAAATGCTTTTTCTGAAGCTATTGAGATATGAATATGATTTTTGTTAATTTCATTACTTATATAGTCAATTATGCTAACAGTTTTCCTAATATTGAACCAGTCCTGCATTTCTGGTATAAATCCTACTTGGTTATACTGTATAATACTGGGGATTATTTTCTGTAATCTCTTTGCTAATATTTTATTTAAGATTTTTTGCATCAATATTCATTAGGGAAATTGATCTAGAATTTCTTTCTCTGTTTTCACCCTACCTAGTTTAGGTATGAGCACTATATCTTTGCCATAAAAGGAATTTGGTAGGACTCCTTCTTTCCATATTTTTTCAAATAGTTTGCATAGTATTGGAATTAATTGTTCTTTAAATGTTTGGTAGAATTCACATGTAAATCCATATGGCCCTGGAGATTTTTTCTTAGGAAGTTGATTAATAGCTTTTACTATTTCTTTTTCTAAAATGAGACTATTTAAGTAATTTATTTCCTCTTTTGTTAATCTGGGCAATCTGTATGTTTGTAGGTATTCTTCCATTTCACTTAGATTATAATATTTATTGACACATAGTTGGGCAAAATAATTCCTAATTATGGTTATAATTTCCTCTTTATTTGGTGGAAAATTCTCCCTTTTCATTTTTGAGACTTTTTTTTGTTGTTTCTAATCAAATTAACTAGAAGTTTATCTATTTTGTTTTTTTTTTTCATAAAATCAACTTAGTTTTATTTTTTAATTGAATAATTTTCTTCCTTTCAATTTTATTAATCTTCCCTTATATTTTCAGAATTTCAACTTTGGTATTGAGAGATTTTCATTTGCTCTTTTTCAAGCTTTTTTAGTTGCAAACCCAATACATTGACCTTTTTCTCATTTTTATGCAAGTAAGCATCAAGAGATCTAAAATTTTCCTTAATAACTGCTTTGGATACATCCAACCAGTTTGGGTATATAATCTCATCATTCTCATTCTCTTGGATGAAATTATTGATTGTGTCTATGATTTGTTGTTTCACCCACTTATTCTTTAGTATTAGATTATTTAGTTTTCAATTACTTTTTGGTCTATTTTCCTCTGACCTTTTATTGCATGTAATTTTTATTGCTTCAAGATCTGAGAAAAATACATTTGGTTTTAGTTTTGCAGTCTATTTCTTCTTGTAGACCTCTTAACTTCTTCTCTAGGAATCCAGATGTAATACCACTTGGTGCATATATGTTTAGGATTGGTATTGCTTCATTATCTATGGTACCTTTAAGCAGAATGTGATTATCCTAGGCCAACTGAAAATGTTCTAACATGGTAGAGACTTTAAGTCTGCTCCGTTGACCTCCAAGTGTTTGCTTACAAAAATTTGGAATCTAAGAATATAATACATCCAATTTTTAAAAATAAAGTTTCTCCTCTGTCTGCCTATGGCAGTGACCATGCATTCTCCAATACTATGCCTGAAGAGCATGAAATATAAAGTAGCTTGCCAAGTCGAAAGGCCTGAAGCCTTTCTGGTGCTGAATTGAAGATCAGCCTAACTGGAGGAAATACTCAATGATAACAAAGCTGCCATTTTCATTTTGCTTGGAGGAGACCATGCAATACTACCTTTGGGACTGAGAAGTATTGCAGTTTGTATCAGTAAGGGAAACACATACCAGATGATGCTGTAGGCCTTTTGAAATATTAATTATTTCAATAATTATGTTGGATCCATATTTTCCTAAGTGTGATGGGCACTTAGTGTTTGCTATTTGAAGTTGTTTGGTATTGTGTCCTGCTTTCTAGAGCCCCCACACTGGGGTGATTAAGATATACCTTCCTAGTGGAGAAGTGATGAGATGAGACTCCTGAGGATAGTGGGAAAATGGAGTCCATTTATTACAAGGTCTTTCCCCTTTTATAATATAAGAAAAACAACACTGGGCATGCCTTAAGTGTATACTGGGCACTTGGGACCACATAAACAACTTTCTATTGTATGTAGATTGCCACCTGGTATCACTCTTTGCCCCCTGATATCACTCTTCCACCTAGTCTCACTCTGCTTCACAACACAGGTTGTCACCACTCCCCCCTCGACTTCTCAGGAAGGCCAAGAGCCCTTAGTGGAGATGGGGAGCCCATTGTTAGCAGGTTCCCTCTGGGTTGAAGCGTCTTATACCTCACCTAGAGTTTCCCCACTGTCTGTGACTCTCTACAGTTTGGGACCTGGCTCTAGGAAATGGGATAACTAGCATATATATGAGTATTCTGAATTGGCCAACTATATGGTTGGGAGTAGTTTTTTTCATTTGCTTTGTATCATGAAAACTAGTTAACTGACCACAGATTACACTTTTCCAAGTTTTATATCTGTCAGTGAACATCTCTTACTAAGAGAATGAGTTGTAAGGCCCATTAGGCAAGGCCAACTCTATGTTCTCAACTCTATATGGCCTTTAGATTGGGCACAGAGATTTTTTGTTTGTTTGATTTTTCCTTTATGCTTTTCACTTCTTGATTTAAGAAGTGGAGTCTCAGTCATAAGAACTTAAGTTATTAGAATCCAGAAGTTCAAGAATCCAGACTTGGTGTTGCAGCCAGCCCAAAGTGAAGCCATAAGGAACAAGGTCCAGGATACCAGCCATGTAGGGATTTAGATGTGAGCCTACATTGTGAACTCAATCCCCTTCACCTCTTTAGAATCACAGATGGTGTAGGGAGGTTTGTATCCTAAAGTTGTTGAGTGAAAAGTTTGAATTTTTGTCTTTGCTATAACTTGGAAATAAATATCTGTATAAAAGCCATTTCAAAGTTAAATGATTAAATGGAACTGTGGTGTGGGCACTGGCCCTTAAAATAATGAAAACACAGTCAAAGAGTTCTGAGCCAATAAGGAGTATTACTAACTGGATGGCTGTTATTATAAACACTTAGAACACTTGTTATAATCTGTATAGTCTTGAACCGGGCAATTATTTTCTCTGGGCCTCAGTTACCTTGTCTGTTAAATGAAAGCATTGAATTAGCATCTACGTTCCCATGCAAAACGAAGCATATGATTTCCAAAATCTTCTAACTCAAACCCAACAATCATTCCAGACTACCATGCCTCTTTGCTTTCTTGCTGCTTCCTTACTTAAAAAATCTAGCAAAGTTGGTTGTAATTTTTTTTTTGTTGTTGTTTTATTTTGTTTTTAGACTAGGTCTCTCATTTTATTGATGTGGAAGAATTTCTGTCATGGAAACCCTTTCCATCCTTGTAAAGTGATAGTGCACATATATTTCATAGATTTGATACTTTCTCTGGGTGGGAGTGAGGAGGAACTGAAAGATTAAATGACTTACCCAAAATCACTTAGCTATCATGTATGAGGCAGTACTTGAATCTGGTTGGTCCTAACTCCAAAGTTGCCTTTCCATCTACCATGTCCTATTACCTCTCATGTTTTGCTTAGTATGACTTCAATAAATATTTATTGAATCACTGGAAAACCCCAGTCATGTTTATTTCATCTTTTGTGGGGCAATTTATGAAGGATAAAGGAAGGAATCAAACAGAAGTAGAGATTTAATGATGGGTGAGTGTTTCACTAGCTGAGAGAACATTTTTTTTCAGATACATCAAATCATCAAGATAAACAAGGGTCACTGATTTTGGTGCCATGGCTCAGTCTATAGGAAACAAATCTAGACTTTTCCACATTATATGATGTGACAGTTCTTTATTTCTGCTAGATAACAAAGCTAACCTAAGGCAAACAAAGTTGTAGACAGTGTATATCATTTTTGCCACCCCCACTGTTTTAGCATGGAAGAATAAAACGCTGCACCTAGAAACTACTTCAGAGCTTTAAATTATAAGATGCAGAATTGCTGAATTGAAATGAGTCTTAGAACAGAATATAGATTATCATTATTTAAAGGGGCCTTAGAACATAGAATTGGATAGAATTAGAATTAGAATATCAGAATCAGGAGAGATCTTACAACAGCAGTACATAAAAGATTAGAATTGGTAGGGACCTTAAAAGAGAAAATATCAGCATTGGGATTGACCTTAGAATATAGAATAGAATGTCAGAGTTAAAAGAGAACATAGAACATAAATTGTCAGACCTGAAAGATACCTTAGTATAAACTTAAATAGAACCTTAGACTATAGAATATGAAATGTCAGAGCAGGAGAGGCTAAGAATATAGAACAAATAATGTAAGTGAAAGGGATCTTTCAGCATAGAAATTTGGTTTTAGTATTAGTAGTCATCTTAGAACAAACAATATCAGGAATGGAAAAGGCCTTAAAGATCCTCTAATGTTCAACGTCTTCATTTTGTAAATCAAGAAACTGAAACTGAACCTTTCATTCCCTTCTATTCATTACCTGGTGTCCTCTTAAAGTCTGCTATCAGGAAAGGGTCTTTTATTGGATCCCTGTAATCAGAGTTGTAGGCAAAGACTCTGTCTTAGTTCGCTGTCTAGAAATAATGATTAAGTCATATTTACTTCCACTCAATAATATACCCAGCTCCTACGACCTGGGGAATTGTCTAATCCAGAATTAACACGTCGTAATTGACTGACTATGATATAAAGCCCATAAAAGTAATTTACACAGATTACTAAAGCCATCATTTCTCACTTACTTTATGGCCCCCTGGATCAATCATATGCATTTGGATCGAAAAGTAAGTTGGTGAACCTCAAACTTCAAGCACTTAATATCCCCTTCAAATCTTCACCCCCTTTCACACTTTCCCTCCCTTTCAAGCACTATAAATAACATCTTTTTTCTCATTAAAATGTACCAAGCATGTCAAAAACACTGGAGATATACCGTTATGAATCCTTTATTTAATAGATCCTCAGAACAATGACGTATGTATGATATAGCACTGAAGTATGGTCTACCAGAATGAAGATGTCCAAGGAGAAATATAGTGTGCCAGGTACCCCATTATTGATCTTCATGCAAGCCTACCAACTGAGTTGTATTTTTGTCATCAAGAATTCAATTTTTAAGTGAAAAAAAATTTTATATATATATTTATAATGAGGATATGACCCTCTGTGATGAAGTGAAGAGATTCTCTCCTTAGAGATCATCTCTCCCAATTTTTTTTCATGTAACATAAGAGGAAACTGAGGCATTAAAGTCCAATTAGATAGAGCTAGAAAGTGGCAGAAGTAAAATTAAAACTCTTTTATTATGTGGGAAACCAGAATTCTTTCTAATACACTGAATTTCCTCACCATGGCTTACCTATGCTTCAGATTTTTTTTTCTTTCTCTTAAATGCTTTGATTACTAGATTGGTTCACTTTGTTCAATGTCTCTGATATTAGTATATGCTATCATGATTGAGTAGATTATGTCTGTATATGCACCCCCTCCAGACATATTTCTCTAATTCCAAATACCATTTGTGAACTGAGTTCCACAGGTTGGCTGACTACTATACTACCCAAAGATCTAGAAATGGAATTTGATTGAAATTTCTCCCACTTCCTCACATAGAGTACTCAGGAAGTTCCTTCTAGATATAGATCTTAGGTGGCTAAGCAGCTCCACTGGATTCAGAGATTCTGTACCTCTGAGGAATCCAAAGTTGACACATAAAGGATTTCACCCTCTAATTAATTCTTTCTTCTCTCCTGAATCTTCATCCATGTTTTCTGTATTTGTTCTCAGTTTGCCCCTGATATGTCTCTCTCTGTTTCTATTTGAAGAAGGCATCATCTGCCCATCAACTGGAGAATGGTTGGGTAAATTGTGGTATATGAATTTTATGGAATATTATTGCTCTGTAAGAAATGACCAACAGGACGACTACAGAGGGGCTTGGAGAGACTTACATGAATTGATGCTGAGTGAAAAAAGCAGAAGCAGGAGATCATTATATACTTCAACAATGATACTGTATGAGGATATATTCTGATGGAAGTGGATTTCTTCAACAAAGGGAAGATCTAACTCAGTTTAAATTGATCAAAGATGGACAGAAGCAGCTACACCCAAAGAAAGAACACTGGGAAATGAAGGTAAACTGTTTGCATTTTTGTTTTTCTTCCCGGGTTATTTTTACCTTCTGAATCCAAGTCTTCCTGTTCAACAAGAGAACTGTTCAGTTCTGCACACATAGATTGTATCTAGGATATACTGTGACATATCTAACATGTATAGGACCGCTTGCTATCTGGGGGAGGGGGTGAAGAGAGGGAGGGGAAAAGTCGGAACAGAAGTGAGTGCAAGGGATAATGTTGTAAAAAATTACCCAGGCATGGGTTCTGTCAATAAAAAGTTATAATTATTTAACAAAAGAAGAAGAAGAAAACTGGCCCTAGGGTCAGTAGAGACCTGGCTCTGATTCTTATTGGCTGGGTGACTTGAGGAAAACTACTTCATGTCTCTGATCTTTAATTTCATTCTCTGGAAAATGGAAATGATACTACTTGCATTAACTCTTTCATGAGAAAGTTAAGAGGAAAGTCTTTTTTATTTTTATTATGAATTTGACAAATAAAAAATGAACATTTCTATAAAAAAATAAAGAAGGCATCACCTCATTCCAATAAACTTGGGATAGAAATTGCCATCCACATTCAGAAAGAGAATTATGGAGACTGAATGTGGCTTAAAGCATAGTATTTTCACCTATGTTTGCTTGTTTGCTTTCTCTTTTTCATGCTTTTTTCACTTTTAGTCTGATTTTTCTTTACAATGTGACAAATATGGAAACATGTTTAAAGATATATAGATAGATATAGATATAGATATAAGAGAGATTCATTCTCCTTCCCCAGGTGGATTCCCTTCTCAGGGACTTGAATACAAATTAATTCATTAATTAATTAATAACCTGGAAAATTACAGCTCCATTTATTCAATGCTTTTAAGTTTTTGAAGTACTTTATCTGTATTATCTCATATTATCCTCATAATGCTTTGGGATAAGCACTATTGTTATCCCAACTTTACAGATGAAGCAAATGGTAATCATATGATGTGTCCAGCTAGTGTCTGAAGCAAAGTTTGATCTCAAGTCTTCTCATCTCCAAACTCAATGATCCATCCACCAGTTGACCTTGAACTAATAATGTTTATACCTAGTCCTAAAGGTCTGCCTGATTTTTTCAGCCAACCACAATACAGAACCTCTCCCTTAGGGATATATGTATGTGTGTGTGTGTTTGTGTGTGTGTGTGTGTGTGTGCGCACACACACACAAACACACACACACACACAAAGATAATTCCAAGTACATGGAAGGTAACATCAGTAGATCATTCGAGGGATTTCCCTGGAGCTGTGTGAGAGCCATGAAATTTGAGCAAAGAAGAAAACAGATATAAACTGGAATCTATGGAAGGAGAGGTCATGTTTTCCTTCCTAATTAGCTATAATTCCATAATTTAGGGTATATGGGAATGAATTGAGGTCCAGCCTTCTAGAAAAGACTCAATGGCTTCTATAAGTGTTTTCTCGGATATGTGATCCTTGAGAGTTGAACTTACCTGAAACTCTGATTATTGGAACTTGCTATTTAAAACATTTTGGGACTGTTACCTCATATTCTGAGTCTAACTAGATATGATCATCAAGGAATGATATTGAGCCATTGATTCATGAAGTCAGCAATCCTATAGTGATTTTTTTTTTTTTTTGTTTTGTTTTGTTTTTTTTCATGAATGAACAGTAGATGGAGTTCTCATGAGAAAGGCTGGGAGAACAACTATTGCTATGAGCAATAGGGTTAGGCTTAGGATTGTCCTGACTCAATTTCATAAACATGATATTTCTTAAATGGAAAATATCCCACTTGGCTGACTTTTTGTCACAAATCCCTATCTGCAAATGGTTGTGTCCTTGCTACATTGGGGAGGAATTGAAATGCAAGGACCCCATCTCTTTTGCTGAAGTGGACCTATCCCATTTTTTTAAAAGTTACCTATAAAAGCTGGCCTCACTTTGAAGCCATTGCTGCTCTCCATTGATAAGAATGTCAACAACATGATGCTATTTGATGAACTTATAATAAAATATTTTTGATGTGCTTTGCCCTGAGTTTTGCTTTGTAAATAAGGGGGAAGCCCAATTGAAGAATTTTGGTTTCATCAATATTTTGAAGAAAGGAAGGGAAAAGTGAATATTGAAATTCTGAAAATGAGGAACTGCTATCATTGAGATTCCAAAGTGAAAAGAAAATGAAAAGTAAAAGAATAAGTAAAATTTAACTTGGAAAATGCTTCACATTAATTCTGTGAATGATAAAATAGAACTTAATTGCTATTTGAATAAACCAGACATTTGTAAACTATTAACTAGGGCTAGAAATTTAACCATCCCTCACAGGCTCCCTGCTTTGTGTTCTGTGTTACAGACCTATTAGATCTCTGAGTACCATCATCTCTATCACCCCTGAAGACAACTTTTAAAACCGGGGGGGAAATCAACTATGAAAGACTTGGTTCTTCTCAGTAGTAGTTCAATGATCCAAAGCAATCCCAAAACACTTTGGACAGAAAATGCCATTTGCATTCAGAAAAAGAACTATGGAGATTGAATGTAAATCAGCACTACTATGTTCACTTTTTTTCTGTTTCTTTTTTTCCTCTCCCATGGTTTTTCCCTTTTGTTCCATTTTTTTTTTTCCCAACATGATTCATAAAATAATGTATATTAAAATAAATATTTTTTTAAAAAAACAAATGGGGGAAATGACATTATAATTCTATGAGAAATTGGGATATGTGACTGAAATGTAGTGGTTTTATGGTAAATTTAACATTATGGTTTAAAGGTTTTTAAAACTGATAAAAAATACCTTAATGGATTTTTAAAGATTTGCAACTGATCAGTTTAAGAAATAATACTAACATGATTGGCTGATGGATATGATTCCCACTTGAATTCAAATTAAGCCAGGAAAGCAAATATCTCCAATCAATACAAGTTATGTGTGAAGTATCTGTTGTTGAAATATTTAAGGATCTGAGATAAGAAAAATGAGACAGAGGTTCCTAAAAAAGCCACCCATTTACCAATGAATATAATCATGTTTTTTACCTTACGGCATACTTAAAATATCACAGAATAATAGGGAAATAAACATAATAATGAAAAAGCTTGTTGGACATATAATTCTATGAATTAATGAAGCTGACTTTTTTTTTTTTTGTTAAAAAAAGAGTTTCTGTGCAAACAGTTATTTAAAGGAGAGTAACTCATGAACTATCGTGTTATCTCAAAGAGAAATCCAATTTTGTTGTTGTTATTTAGTCATTTCAGTTGTGTCTGAGTCTTTATTATTCTATTTGAATTTTTTTTTGCAAAGATATTGGAGTGGTTTTGTCATTTCTATCTCCAACTCATTTTATAGATGAGGAAACTAAGGTAAACATGGCTAAGTGACTTAACTAAGGTCACACAGCTAGTAAATGTTTGCAGTTAGATTTGAACTCATCTTCTTGATTTATGGCTCAAAACTCTAACTATTGTACCACCTAACTGGCCCAATTTTACTTCTGTTTATTATTAAATTTGGGGTTGTGAGGAGTATTGAGCAGTTAAGTTTCCACAGATATTGTCAAAGCAGGATGAAGGCAAGGGTGAAATATCTTGTTGAGTGTGAGAAATGTCTGGGCATTTGGTTTCCATATTTAGGAAAATTAAATTGGAAAAATGGAATTTAAATTAGAAAACTAAAACCTACAAGGACATCAAGGAATAATGAAGGGTGGAGTTTATCTTTCCCCAAAAGAATATAAGCTGCTGGGGGGCAAGTACTGACTTTTGTAATCAAGAATGGTGGTCTAAAATTTTAAAAGAATCTTTTTGTTCTTTGCCCTTAGCCCTCCTCTGTTACTTTCCTCCTTCTAGAATGTGAGCTCCTTGGAACAGGGATTGGCTATATAATGAGAAGTGGAGATTCATGTCAAGTAACTTCTGAAACATTCAATTAAAGGGGAATTATGGGAGTGACATGCTTCAGGATAGGAAATAAAATGGTGCCTTTGGAGTTTCAAATGTGTCTATTCACCTAGGCACCCATTCCTGAAAGAATGTAAAACAAAACTTTCCTGTATTCATCTGTGAGTCAGTAGAGCTCTTGGTAAGATATTTTGTTTCTCACATTAGATATTTCTAACCAATCACCATGTGAGTCAAGAAACTGGTTAAACAACAAAGTTTTTGACCAAGGGGTGCAAAGTCACAAACCTTTTGACATATACAATGGGTGAATCTGACCAAGTGTAACTTTGATTACAAATCTGATGGAATTGCAACCAATCATAACTCTGATTTTGAATTTGACCAATTATAGCTAACTCTTTTTAAAAAAAATTAATAGCTTTTTATTTACGAGTTATATGCATAGGTAATTTTACAGCATTGCCAATTGCCAAACCTTTTGTTCTAATTTTTCCCCTCCTTCCACCCCACCCACTGCCCTAGATGGCAGGATGACCAATACATGTTAAATATGTAACTAACTCTTAATGTTAAATTCAATCAATCCAAACCTTGAAGGGAGGGGTAAGGAACTGAACTAATAGTATAAAGGTAGCTCTTGGTTTAGTATATAGGGTGTGTCTCATCCATGAGCACATCTGTTTCTCATGAGACTTTCCATAAGAACTTGGTTGTACAGGATGATTTCAGAAAGGCCTGGAGAGACTTACACGAACTGATGCTGAGTGAAATGAGCAGGACCAGGAGATCACTATATACTTCAACAACAATACTAGATGATGACCAGTTCTGATGGACCTGGCCATCCTCACCAATGAGATCAACCAAATCCTTTCCAATGGAGCAGTAATGAACTGAACCAGCTATGCCCAGCAAAAGAACTCTGGGTGATGACTAAAAACCATTACATTGAATTACCAATCCCTATATTTTTGCCCACCTGCATTTTTGATTTCCTTCACAAGCTAATTGTACAATATTTTAGAGTCTGATTCTTTTTGTACAGCAAAATAACGGTTTGGTCATGTATACTTATTGTGTATCTAATTTATATTTTCATATATTTAAAATCTACTGGCCATCCTGCCATCTCGGGGAGTGGGTGGGGGGTAAGAGGTGAAAAATTGGAACAAGAGGTTTGGCAATTGTTAATGCTGTAAAGTTACCCATGCATATAACCTGTAAATAAAAGGCTATTAAATAAAAAATAAATAATAATAAAAAAAAAAGAACTTGGTTGTAACACTATTCCTGGAGTAGCTTGCAACTGGGGAAGCAGGGAACAGCAGCAGCTCTTCCTGGGTTTTCTCCCAAATCCTGCAGAGTTCCATGGAGTTTTTTGGGTTTGGGGGAGTTTGTTTGTTTGTTTGTTTTTAATAACAGGGTTAATACCTGTGGATTGAGCTTCTGAAGTACAAGAAATTTACATGTCGACAGCTCTTCTGACTTACACATGGCTCTCCACATATAATCTGAGATTAAATAATTGGGATTTTTCCTTCCCAAGTTTTTTTATTGTCTCTTGCAACTGGAGTTAAATGAACATCTTTTCCTTGTATAGCTGCTGAACCTGATGGATAAAATTCATATGTTTAAAAATAATGCTGATAGCTATGTATTCAACTCTAGGATCAGTTCCTTAAAGTATCTCATCCTCCTAAGGGAGAATATCAGCTGGAGTGGAAAATTTTGAGACAGCAACAAGATCAGATAATTATATATGTCAAATGTAAATGTTTCTAATGGGATATAGAGGCCTTGAGCACATTCTAATAATAAGTTCTAAAATTTAGGTTTAGGATTTCATAAGCAGTATTGTTGAGTGTCTGCACAAACCAGGCATTTCTGGGGGTTTATTGCTTAATTAACCAAATAAAAAAAAACTTTTAAAGTTCTGCCTTTTGTGGTACTTTAAAATTTTTCATCGTAGGATGGCTAGATGTAGTAAAAAATGAAGCTTTTCTCTTTATAAAGCTCAAATCTGAAATGAAGAAGAAAATAACGGAATCAGTGACAATTTAGAAAAGCACTCTTAACCTTAGCTTATATGTCTACTTAGGCAAATATAAATAGTATAAACTGAGTGAAGACGACTAATAAAAATATATCCTCAATTTATGCCTTAATTGTGACTTGAGAGTTTGCATTAACAAGTTGCGCTTCAGTAAAAGCTGCAGGTGTTTAATTATCTTAGATAAACATTTCTCTCCTGTCTCCCCAAACTTTTCATTAGCATTAAGTACCTAACATGGTGAAGAGTATGTTATGGACTAATATTCATTATTTTGGGTGGGGGGACATATTTAGTCTCTGGGTAAATTAGAAGTCACCAGTCAATAGGAGAAAAGGTCAGAAGGGTGAGTGGGAACTTCTGCATTAGACTCTATATAATCCCATGTATGCAGTTTGTCCTTTGCACTCCTCCACTGACACCTTGTCTGTTGGGAGTTGCCCTTTCTCTGGAGATCTTAATAAATCCTTTTGTGCTTTTTATTTTGACAGTCTCTGATTTTAATTTGGATAAGTGTCACTGTCCCATACAAGGTAAGTTTGGAGTCATGCTGACTTCTCTCCCTTTATCCCTAGATTTTCCAGCTCTTCAATTTTCTACTTTCCCCCCACCCCCAATATTATCTGGAAGAAGGACTCTCCTGCCTCAAGTTCCTCATTGGTTTTAGGCTGGGTATCTCTTTTGCATTTATCTCACACTGTTTTGGGGGGAAAAAAGGATTGTGTTCTTGTCTTTTACTCTGAAAAGTCGTTTACTTCTTAACAGGTGGCCTTTGTTGTAAGTGTCTTTGTAAACCCAGCACTCAGCACAGTGTTTGGTGCTTAACCAGAGCTTATTGAATGTTTCTTGAATTGAACTGAAAGGTATATTTGTCTGCAGGCTGTTTGACCAGATTAAGAAGACTTTAAACTGAAAATGGAGGGTGGGGAGAAAATTGCTGAAATAAAACTGCTTTATAAGCTACTGTAGTGAGCAGCAAAATCAAAATAAGGAGAACACAAACTTCTATTAGTTCAAGTTTTCCCTTGAAAGCAGGGAGAACTTTGTATCCCCAGGTGCTTGGCACAGTGTTGGGCACTTAATAAATGCCTTGGATAATGACTGCCTGCCTGCCTACCTGACAGTAATATACAGGAGATCCTAATATCTAATAATAATTAGCATTGAGATGATGCTTTAAGGTGTGCAGAGCATTGACATTTGTCATCTCATTTGATCTTCACAGTAACCCCTTGAGATATTATTATTAGCTCCATTTTACAGATGACTATATTGAGGCTAAGAGAAATTAAATGACTTGCCCAGGGTCATCCAGATAGTAAGTATCTGAGGCAGTATTTGAATTCAGACCTTCCCGATTCCAAATCCAATATTCTATCCATTGTAACACCTAGCAGTCTGTAGTTAGATAATGATAAAAAAATATTGCTCTAATAGTCTATCAAGGGGTCAAATATGAGTAATAAAGTCAAAGGTGTTCACGTAATGAGGGAAATGTGACTTGAAAGGTATATATTTAATGGGATGAGATGTAGCTGGAATATATAGTTAATAGGTTGCAATTAATATTGCAATGAAAATGGTTTTTGGCTATGTGGAATCCATGAATCTGAGGCAAGAAGCACAATGGAGATATTTTGGGTGAAGAGATAATGATTTTGCCCTCCCATTTTCCTCCCCTATCATCCCCCCCCCCAACAAATTCCCATACTCAACATCTTCAATTAAGTACCTTTACATTATTGGTTGTTCTCTGGACTCTCTCCAGAGAAGTTAATATTGGCTTAGCAGAAGGAACAATCTCCTAATTTAGGGTTCAAAAGTGAAATGGAAACGTCAATAGTTGACAGATGCTTTGTAATTTAAGGCATTCAATAAGTTTTTTGAATCAAGCATCTTGTCAAAGATGTTCCTCTTTAGGTATGATTTGGATGAGATTTTTATCCCAGAGATTTATAACTCTGAAAGAGGCCATGATATTATAAATATGTATGCATATGGAGAAATATTTGTGTGTGTGTGTATATATATATATATATATATATATATATATATATATATATATATATATGTATGTATGTATAGGAAGAAGATGTGTATTTCATGTACCACATTTTTAGGTTTAATATTTATTTAATATTTTCTCCATCTTTTTATCAAATCCAGCTGATGAGGGGTTCTATATTAAGTGTGGTTAGTAGACTTATTGATTCCTGGGACAAGCAAAGAGAAGGCTCTGATAGAGATCATTTGAACTCCATTGGTCCCACCCTTTAGGGAGGTGGTCCACTTTGAAAATACAAGTTACGTCAAACTTCTTAGATCCACCCTCTGTAGAGGTCTAGAGTGGTCTCACCTTGCCATGCCCCATCAGGAATACCAGTCATATCCCTCACATTAAATTTTCCCTATAAAATATACTTGTAGGCCATCCCATGGCTGCTGCCTTCCTTTGGGTCAGCACGCCAAGACATTCTGCCTTGTGGTATATTTCACTTTCCCCTTCCCCCATGCCAAAGGAACAATCTCCTAATTTAGGGTTCAAAAGTGAAATGGCAAAGTATCTCCGCTAAGTTCACTATGCTTTAAAACCCCACTTTTTTCCCTTAAAGTTAACTAACTTTTTTAGGGTGCTAAATCCTTCAGTTATTAACCATGTTCAAAGAAACATAAACATAGGCTACTGCTTCCAGTATCCCTTTAAACAATGAAAGCATCTTTAAAGTTACTCATACATTTCTACACATATTTGAATTCCAGAATAATAAATATAAGTAAATGTGTTAGAGTGACACAAAATAACTCATATAACAATATCACTGTCTGTACTGAAATTCTATTCCTTAAAACAAAAACAAAAGACTTCCTAACTTTAACCTCACAAATTAAGATTTACATCTTTGTTTGACAAATTTATTTACCATTGTCTAGTTCTACTTATATCATTCTGAAAGAATGAGATAATTCAGGAACTAAATCTTATGCATATGACAAATTTAAGAAGTAATTTAACTCTTCTCTAGGCCTGGAAACGACATCAAATTCTGCTTAAAACAGCAAGATCTTTGTCATTTATAGCTTGCTATAGTAGTTTAGATGGTTTGATATTCTTCTAACAACTAATAATTCTAATAACTAATAATAATTCAATATTGCAAAGATAAAGTTCTACTTTTTGTCTACCCTGATAATTGAAATTTGTTACGAGAGCTGTAAGCCGGAATATGGTTAAAATGGCATCAAAACTCATCCTTATGGCTTACACCACTAGCCTAGAATATCAAATTAGTTGTTCAGATTTCTTGTATGGAAATTCATAAGAAGGAAACTCCAAAAATATTCACAGCCTCAAAGTCCCACTAATCACAGTAGGCTTAGATATATAATTGTGATCAATTTAATTGCAATCAGTTTCAAATCATTATTGCAATAAATTAGCTTAAATGAAAATTTAAAAGCCTTTTAAAAATCACACAAAAGATTTTTACAATTTTTTTTCTTAAAAACTTTAACATTTCTTCCTAAGAGTATTTCTCCTTCTTAAAAACAACTTGAAATTCATCCTGATGATAAATGGATAATCACTAAACTTTTATGAAGTAAATTAATTGGGAATATCTAAGATTTCTCTTGGTTATCCAATCTTAAAGTAAAAATAAGCCTTTGAAATCAGAATCTATCAAGCTAAATTGGTATAAAATCTTTAATAATATAAATAAATCCCCCTAGTACTATAACAAAATAAATTCCTAATTATTACAAAATTTCTAGTAATCATCTTCCTTTAGTCAAAATTTGTTTACAATGGGGAATAGATTAAGCCCATTTTATAAGCCAAAAAGAAAAAGACACCCAATTAAATTAGCCTTATCACAATAACAAAGTTTATCAGGCCTTTCAAAATTTATTTAATCTTTTTCTTCCCTTTCTATTTAAATATACACACTTTACATTATAAGTAGACTTGAAAATTTCACTCCCCATTTTGTGCAAGGATTCCGATTTTCTATCTCATTTATTTAGAAGAAATTCTCCAGCACCGGACCCATTGTACAGGATAGGTAAGAATTGTGGACATGCTTCATTTAAGATATTTATTGGCCTGCAGTTTGAGATGTTTGAAAAACCCAAGGTTGGAGGTCAGTAAAGAGGCTGAGTTTAGTCAGGATCTGTTGAATACAGGACTGTGGACTCGACTACATAGTTCTAAGAATACTTGTTGATTTACAAAGGAGATTTTATAAGATCTTTTCTTTGTACAATTACCAATTTTCCCTTTTGAAATACTTAAATACTCGATTAATAAAATAACAGCTAAAAATCTCATAGTTTTCATAAGTGATGTGATTTTTTAAAAGTGAAACTTCCTCTCAAATAAAGACAAACCTTGGAAGTTTATTAGTTCTTAATTACATTGCTCCAGAATATTATACATTTGGACTTCAGGGCTGATAAAGTGACCTGACAGCTTCCTAATCCATTCATTCATTTACCAAATTATACAATATAAAAAAATTAGAAATAAAATAATATCAGAAACAATATTATGTATTTAAAACTGGAACAAACCATTAATTGTTAATCAATTGACTTTAATTTAGTTGAATATACTTCCAAATTAACTTCCATAGAAAATCATTCATTTCCACATTGGCATTTTATATTGATCACATCTAAAAACCCATATGAAGTTATCAAGTATGAAGCAATTACATATAATTAAAAGAGATAATAAAAACAGTTAACATTCATTAATCCTTTACTTATAAATTAAAAGTACCCATATTTTGGTACTTTAGACATAAATCGAAGAAATGATACAGAATTATTTGTTGTAATGGTATTACCCATTTTATAACTAAGTATATCACGTTAAATGTTTAACAGTTTTCAAATAACCATTATTTATTGCATCCTTTCATGTGTAACGGTATCTAGATTAAGACAGAAGTTTGTCTAATAGCATTTCTGACTTCCAGTGATCTCTCAAATTTCATAATATAAATTTGGAAATACTGTACAATTTAGAAATACAATAATACAAACAATAAACCAGAGGAAACCAATTGCATTTTCAAATTATCAAATATAAAAATCATTGATCTTATTAAAACACTTTATAATGTTTATTTTTTTATCTCACAAAACAATCCTAGTGTCATGCCTCAGTTTCCCTGAATTATTATGCTCTGAATAAAATTATTATAGCCCCTCCATTCTTGGCAATTAAGACTGAGAGAAGCTCTGACTCTTTGCATTATATAGAGTCATTAACCTCCAGGTGGCTTATCTCAAATGCCTACTCCTACTTGCCCCTCTGACTTGCTATCTCCTGCCATGGACCTTCTTATCTTGACTCCCATCCCTTCAGGACTAAGTTGTGATCCTTTCCTGGAATTATGGCTTGTCCACTCACCCAGTGCTCTCTCCCACCCATGCCTTTGTTTCCCTGATAACTAGAGCTCTATAAAAGTCTCTGGAATTAATTGTTCATGGCTAAATGCTTTGAAACAAGAGTCTCAAGAAGCCAGCTGGGGGGTTCAAACATCTTTTGGCCATGAGTCCTGTTTGACTGGCTAGCCCAAATTCTCCACTATTAAAATGATTTAAAATCAACCTCTGTCTTCCCTCAGTTTCTCTGGAATTACACTAGAAGGTATATGGATACTATATATTTTTTTACTCTGTACAAATCAGGAAACTGAAATATAATCTTATCCAGAGATAAGATTATACAGCTAATAAAATTCTGCAACCATAACAGAGAAGGCTGGGTTATCAAGGGCAGAAGCTGGCCTGCCTTGTCTACCACACTGGACACTGCTCAGACACTCCTGAGACTGGAGCCATTTTAATGGTCCTATACTGCTCATCAGAGAGACAGAGGGGATCAGGGTTTTAGTAGCACAAGGCTTCATACAAAGGATATGTCAGAAAAGTTGGGTATCAAAGAACAGCAAAAAAGACCTGAAATTATTTTTTTTTGTTTGTTTCTTTGTTTTCTTAATAAATCAGAAGAGGAAAGTTCCAAATGGCTATAATCCAAGCAGGATTGTGGGAAATTGTACCATGTGAAATAAAGTGCCCAAGAAATTGAACAGACATTCTGTGCTAAGGTGGAGTCACTATTATCAGTAGCAGAGCTAAAAGGGAGAGGAGACAATTATATGGAGAGTCTATAGTGGGAGGAAAAGGACAGATGAGTTTGGTAGAACAAGTGGAAGGGGTAGGACAGGAAGTGGTAGATGGCACTGAAAGGGATCAGATGCTGAGGCAACGGGTTGCAACTCCTCAATCTTAAGGGAAGGAGCTTCTGCTTTAGGTTCTCATCCTGCCATATTAGCACATCATGGTAGAAATACTCCCATTCTGATATAGACTTTTTAAAAATTTAATTTATTTTGAAGATAAACCATAATCATAAGAGTCCCAAAGAGACCAGTATAATCCAGGGCTGTCTTTAGTTAGCTAACATCAGTGCTGGAAATATTTATGATTATCACATTCTGTCTGAACCATGACCTAATTACAGAGGGTATCCTTAACTTCAACTGAGATCTACTAAAAGTAATATAATTTCCACCCCCAGAATTGGTTTAGAAAGGAATGTAGACTGAGACAGAACAAACAGGAGTTTGAGAAAGAGCTGGGAATTGGGGAAGACACTCACATGTCCATTAAAGCCGGAAATTCTGGGAAAATAAGTCTTGCAGCACCAAGTTCTGGCACTATTGGAGGAAAGGTCCAGTTTTAGTCATTCATCCTACTCAAGTCATGGCACCAAAATGTCAATCTTAGAGTTCAGTCCAAGAAAGACAAGCAGAATTTTATTGTATCTGTGATTTTATCCCTCTCTTAAACAGGCAAGAATGCCTGTGGATCAGGTGGAACTCAGCTTGGGGTGGGTTTAAGTGGCAGGAATTAGAAAGACAAAAATCACAATCTGGGGTGTGTGAGGGAGAAATCAAATTGGGGCCTAGGTAGTTTTGGCCACTGGACTTGACTGTTCTTAGAGATTACAAGACAATCTCTGAATACAGGGAAGTGGATTGGAGTGGAAGTTATAAGAGGCCCTTGTTTTGGAGGGGATTGGCAAGAGTCAGTCTGAATTTGCTGTGTAGCTGCTGGCACAACAGAGGTTTGCAAGCAAACACTGCAAAAATCTCTGGTGTTTCCAGATGAAGGAATGCTCAGTCAGTCTCCTGATTGGCTGATTCAGATCCCTAGGTCAGCTCAGGACTCCTCTAGATAGTAAGATAGCTTAAGCAAACCTAGATGGTTAATAAAGGCATTAACCATTCCATTTTCATTATCTTAAGGAATATCTTTATTCCTCAAATTCTGCTGTGTGCAATACTTGTTCCACAAATATACTCACCTTTTCTTTGATATTTTTTTTAATGAAATGATCTTTCAAACAGTAGCCTGGGCCCTAGATTTAGATTTTTCTTTTCCTTTATTTTTTCCTTCATAGACACACTGGCCTGTATCCTGTATCTTTTAATTCATTAATTCCTTTCTCATGTCACCCTGGGCAATTTTTTTTTTTTTTTTTTTTTTTTTTTTTTTTGCTGAGGCAATTGGGGTTAAGTGACTTGCCCAGGGTCACACAACCAAGAAGTATTAGGTATCTGAGGCCAGATTTGAACTCAGTTCCTCCTCACTTCAGAGCTGGTGTTCTATCCACTGCACCACCTTCCTGTACCAACTTGGGCAATTCTTTAAAAAGAAAATAGTTTACGAATTGAATTAAATATGGATTTCTAATTTCAAATATTTAAAATCAATTTTACTCAAAAAGTAAGAATTACATTTCACTCACCACCAAGTCACCTTTTGATTTAAACAAACTTCTCTCTTTTCCAGATAAAAAGAAATTTCAAATCTTTGAAATCTTACTGAAGGGATCTGACACTAATTAGAGTGAAAAAAAAAAAAAAAAACTTTTGAAAACAATAAAATCAATCTGTATATAATCTCTTCTTCTCCTAAAATAAATTAGAAAATTTTGAAATGCACAAAGGCATAACATCCACAAACATAACTCATGCCTAAGCTGGCTCTCTGTGTGTCAGGTAATTGGTAGATGGGATGACTGGCCCCTTCTCCAAGAGAATCTTCCCTGGATGATGGTTGTAAGAGTTGGACTAGGGAAAAAAAAGACTGAGAATTTGGGAGGTAATCATTTTGATAACTTAAAATAAAAAAATAATAAACCAATCCAATTCTCTGAAATCATATACTAAATTATTATTTCTCATACCTTAGTTCTGCTTCTGTAATCTCTCCTTTCATTAAGCAAAATTATCAAGCTTATTGTAGCAAAATTATTTACATTCATAAATCTTCCAAGTTCCCAATCAGATCCTCAAAAATCACTGGAGTCCTACCTTCCCTCTTAGTAGGGTTATTTATCCCCAAAGAGCTTACTAGTAAGGGCAGCTAGGTAGTACAGCAGATACAGTGTCAGGCCTGGAATCAAGAAGGCTCAGTTTGAGTTCAAATGTGATCTCTGACACTAATTAGTGGTGGAATCCTGAGTAAGTCACTTAACCATGTTTGCTTTAGTCTCCTTATCTGCAGAATGAGCTAAAGAAAAAAAATGGGTCTTTGGATCTTGGGCAAGAAAATCCCAAATGGGGTCATGAAGATGCGGAAATAACTTAAAACAACTGACCAACAATAACAAGTTTTCCAGTAATGGGTAACAGGTTCCACTAGACAAATTTCAAGAAGCTCTCAGTGATAGCCTGAACATGAATGCTTGGAAAACTACCTATCTCCTGATTATTCACGTCAGGTTAATATATATCCATCTCAGTACTTCTCAGGAGGAAGCTCACTCTCTCCTTAACATATTTCTTTCTGCAGCAATCACTCACAAAACAATAATCTTCAATATTTGTCCGAAGTCACCTTGTCTTCAGCAGCCAATGGAATCATTCCAGTATATGCCCTGGGAGAAGTCCTCAAACCTATGTATGTTAAGGTCTCTCTCTCTCACTTGCTTTATTCCCAACGCACCTGGCTTTGGTATAAGAACATCCAAGTTGATTTTTATCATTGTCTCCTATCTAGTATTGAATATATCTACTGCTATTTTTTTCTTTCTCGCTATTAACAGATGAATCACCATTATCTAGACAATTTTCTTCCCACTGTCAACTTGTGGTTTACTGGAATTATGAAGATGATCCCTTTTCCTCTGAATATCCATCTGAACTTACTTTCCCACATCCTTCTACTTCATAAACTCTAGTGGTTCAGGACTAAATATAAAATTCTTCATTTGGCTTTCAAATCATTCAAAACCTGTCCCCTTTCTTTCTATTGTTTTACATCTTATTTCTTTTCACATACTATACAATCTAATGACAATTACTTTCTTGCTTTTCCTCACATAGGATATTCTATCTCCAACCCCAGGCCTCTTACCCTGTCTCCCATATCTATAATTTTCTTCCTTTGCACTATTCTTGGCTTTTTGGAGTTCCTTCTAGTCCCAGTTAAAATCCCACTTCTGTAAGAAGTCTTTCCTGATTATCCTTAATGCTAGTGTCTTCCCTCTGATGATTAGCTAAAATTTATAATATTTTTTTGTAATATATTTTATAAATGTAAATATATACATATATGTACGTTTCATTTGCATAAAGCTGTTTGCATTTTTTCTCCCTCAATGGACAGTGAACTGCCTAAAGTCAGGGATTTTTTTTATCTTTCTTTGCATCTGTGATACATATGTACATAAAATACAAATATCATTAGGTTATATATATATATATATAATTCTTGCATTGATAAAGTGAGGATTTTTATTGGACACAAAAGAGAAAATGCTTAGAAATAAGAGTCAGGGAAAAAGCCCTATGGAAAGATACAGAAGACCTAAGTTTGGGTGATGTCTGTAATTAGCTATCTATGTGACTTTAGCCAAGTCACTTTTTCCTGGTTTTCCTTATGTATTAAATTATGGACAATAACTGATATTCTCAAAAGTGCCTTTTAACTGACATTGTAAAAATCTCAAAAAACAAATGAATTTCTCTCCTTAATTTTGTCTTTCCTTCTATATTCTTCTCTTTCCCTTTTCTCCTCCCTTCTCCCCTCTTCTCTCTTCTTCACCTCACTATAAAAAAAAAAAAAAAAAAAAAAAAAAACTAACTCCAAATTTGGCCAGTGATTAACTCTGTGGGTCAGTAATACTTGACTGAAGTTTTTTGGGGAAAGTAACTCTCTTGTCCCGGTTTATGAGTAAGAGAATTGAGGCCCAAAGACCTTAATTACCGAATTTGGGATGAAAACTAAGGATATGTCAATGAACCAGCTCAAGTGGATCTTAATCAAGTCACATGTAAAGAAGATTTTAACCAACCACCCAAGGTTAGTGAGCCTTTTGATCAGTTTTAGTGTCTACATATTTTCCTTCAGTTTCTGAGAATTATACTATATAAACCTTTAAAGGTAATGGAACAAATTGACCCTAACATCTTTAGTTTTCCCCAAATGATATTTCCTGGGTGGTAGGATGCCATTATCTTTCTTTAAGCCCTCTTTCAGTGACAAAAATTTAAATTCACATAAGGGGGAGAAAGCCAACAGAAGCCTGTATGAGCAATACCTGGCTCTAATTCCCTCCCCCACTGTGTAACTGTAGCCAGCTCCTTAATTATCACAAGCTTCTTTGGAACCTTTCCAACTATAAGGATAAAGTTTTATTAGCTCCAAGTACTATTCTGATATCTTTGAGAACAGGTCTAGAAAAATGAATTATTTTTATAATTGCATAATTACAATGAATATTTCAGAAAGACATTTGGAAATGTCAAGAGGATGCAAGTTTAAGACAAGAAAAATTACATGGCTTTCAAAGCCAAGAACCTTTGAGCTTATCAAGTGATACTCAATCCTTTTTCTTTTATTATTATTAGCAGGAGTCTATATATTATGGGGATATTAAATAATGAACATTTGAGATTAATTAATATATTAGAAGTCCTATTCACCCAGTGATGACAGAATATATTAGCAGTGGTGTGACAGCCTTTTGCTTTCAGGAAAATCAGGGGACAGGAACATGAAGGGAATCAAGGAAATATGATTACTTAGTAATTGTAACAACAACAATAATTATAGTCCTTTAGGGGTTTTTGAAAAGTACCTGTACATGCTATTTCATGAGATCCTCAAAATATTCTTAAGAGGTAAGTTCTATTAGTATGTCTACTTTACAGATAAAGAAACAAAAGCTGTCAGGCTGAGAAACATTTCTCTCTTCATATCGTATGAAAACTACATTTTAGGTTTGCCTTCTCAGCATCCATATATTTTACCGATATATTTATCTTTTCCAAGTAACTAACACTCTCTTAATTGCTAAATCCAATGGTTTTTCTTAGGCTCCATTCTTTTTTACCTCTTTACCATTTTCAACTCTTCTTGATACTCTCTTTCCTCTAGATTTTTTGAACCACTCTCTCCTGGTTTTCCTTCTTCCAATAAAAGTCTTTTTTCTCAATCTCCTTTGTAGGATACAACTATTTTATATTCACTTTACTTCATCTTATGTCGACTAACCATGGTGCTTGACAATATTCTTTACCGAGCTATTTTATCTTCTCCATTCATTCTCTTTTTCTTGATGATTGATCAGCTCTTTGGATCTCGTTATCATCTATATTCTGATGATTCTCAAATCTTTTTATCTAATCCCACTCTCTCTACTAACCATAATCCTACATCCTCAACTAGCTAAGGTACATTTCAAAATGCATGTCCCTGAAGCATCTTATACCCAGCACATCTGAAATTAAACTTCTGATTTTCTCTCAAAATCTCCCACTTCCAGATTTCCCTATTATTATCGAATAGTCCCTTCCAGTCACCTGGGCTCCTTACTCTTATTGTCAGGAAGACTTTCTAATGCACATTGGACTTTATTCTCCAAGATGTCTGGCTCTGGATCAGTAAACACATCAATTTATTATTATTGGTGATGTTAATTCTTGTAATGTATTTCTATGTGTTCCTATGTATGTTTTTCATGTATATATTTTATGTATTCTTTCTAACTCTTCTTAATCTTTTCTGCTTCTACCATTTTATCTTCTATCATAAACATATTTGCATGAAACATTTCCTTGATATTTTGAAGTTTCTTGAAGAGATCTTGTCTTTCCTTCTCTATTGTTTTCTTCTTTATTTTTGCACCATTCATTTAAAAAAAATCTTATTCCTTTTTGCAATTATCTGGAATTCTACATTCAGTCGAGTATATCTTTTCCTTTATCCTTTATTTTTTCTGCTTCTTCTTTCCTCATTTCATGCACACACACACACACACACACACACACATACACACACACACTCACATAAACAAACAAACAATGTTATTATGACTCCCAGAACTTCTAGGATTAATTATAAAATCTTCTGTCTGGTAACAAAAGTCCTTCATAACTTGCCCCCCACATATACCTTTCCAGATTTCTTATGCCTCACACCTCTTCCAGTACTTTGTAAACCAGAAATATTGACCTTCTTCCTATTCCTCAAACAAGGTACTCCATCTTTTAGCTATGAACATTTTCTCTTGCTGTCTCCCATACATTCTCCCTTCTCAACTTTGCCTTTTGGCTTTCCTAGTTTCCTTCAAACACACCTAAAATCCCACCTTCAGGAAATCTTTCCCAATTTCCCTTAACTCTAGTGATTTCTTTCTTTTGATTATTTCCAATGTATCCTGTAGAGAGCTTGTTTACACAGTTATTTGCATGTTGTCTCCCACATTAGAATTTAAATTCCTTGGGAGCAGGGATTGTCATTTAGTTTTCATTAAGATCTCAGTGTTTAACACAGTGTTAAACATTTAATAAATCTTTATTGACTGAATGAATGAATAAATGACCGTCCATGAAGTCTGTTGACATTTCATAGAGGTTTCTTAAGAAAAAAGGAAAGGGGGGGGGGGGGAAGGAAGGAAGGAAAGGACAATACATGGAGTCAATTCAAACTGAATTATGAGAACCAACGTTTCAGTTTTCGGTGTGAACACTTACACCTCATAATTCAGCAAATGCTACCAATCAGAGTAGCATTTATTATTTTGATTAGTATTTAGAGTTAGGAAAATAATTGAAAAAAGGTTAATGATACAGATTAAATTTTAAAATCTGTTGTTTGTTTACTTTTGTTGTTGTTGTTGTTGTTGTTGTTTTGGAAGGGTAGTTTTTAAAACAATTACCAACAGGCCACTGCCTTATGCTCATTGTTTTTAGCCTTCAGTGCTCCCTCTCTCTCCCTCCAACTTTTAGAATCCACAGATTCCTTCTGTGGATTGCCACTTTCACTTTCTCTAGTAATCCTTTTCTCATCTTTCCACCTATTAGGCCCTTTTCTCTCTGTGATTACTTTACATCTACTAATACCTTATAAAGGCTGCTTTGTGTATTAAAAGAACTTAAGAACTATCTTCCTGAATTTCTTCAAATGTATCAATATTTTCTATCATCCCTAAGAGCTCTTTGGGATGATCTCAATCTTTGAACCAGAAGTCAAAATGGAGTAATGCTCAGAATTCAAGAGACACATATAGTCTTTTGGAAAGACAGGGAATAATTGATTCCAATAGGTATCTCATTAGAGAAGACTCAAGCTCCTAATTATAATCATTTCTTCAAGAACTTTGAGAAGTTTTTGAAAAAAGTATGCTTTTCTGCTAATATCTCCCAAGAACTGTCCATCAGCAGGTGCTATAACATATTCTAGACCTAATTTCCAACCAGATAAAATGGTTTGTTTAACAGTTTTAACTTCTCTCCATCTCTCCAACATTCTTTATTTACCCAAGAAACTTATCATTGGGAAATTTCATTATCTTGCAATACTGAATCTACATGGTTCTCAGATCTCCTCATTACCTTTTATCCCTCTGATTAGATCCTCTTAGAAGGCAGGGTAAAGGACTTAGCATAATTTCTGCTCCAATTACAACCAGCTACACTGTTTTGTAGCTTCTCCATCATGGCCCCATGCTGGGTCCATTCTCTTTCATCCTCTTCTCCCCTAAACCCAACTTTTCAGCTTCCTTTGATATTTTGTCTTCTTCCAAGAGACTGAATGCTCCTTGAGGGCGGGGACTGTTTGGGTTTTATTTGTATGTCTTTCCTTAGCACTTCATGACAATGGTTAGAGCATAGTCAATGCTTAATAAAATGTTTATTGTCGAATTGAATTGTCCTACTCATTTCATTACTCAAATATTTTCAGTAACCTCGTCTTTTTTTTGCCTTAACCATAAAGAGACAAACCATTAGCTTGAGGTAAACATAAATTTAAATTAGGGCAGAGAGACAAATGTCCACCAAAAATGTTAAGCACAATAACTCAGTGCTATTGTGATTACATGTTAACTTTTTTTATTTAATATGAAAACAATGGAACAGTGAACCAAATGTATATTGAATATGTAGCCTAAAGAAACTAGATTCAAAAGGAAAACTCTAAATAAAAATGGAACCTCCCACTTGCTGCTATCTATCTATGCATCTATCTATCTATCTATCTATCTTTCTATCTATTTATTAATGTGAGTTGAACAAAGGGCTGATATGGCTCCTTTCAACTTTGGGATTCTGTGAAATTCCCAGTGGATATCAATTTAATGTTTAATTAAACAGATTCTATTCTCCCTTTTCCCACCATCCCACAAGTTTTCTACTAGCATTTAATTTGGTAATATAAGTGCATACAATTCTTTCTTTAGAGAAGAGCAAGGGAAATACAATTGCTTCCCGGATAATTATTTTTTAAAAGAGAAATGTAGTCTTCTTAGGAGCTCTTGCATTATTAATTACTATTCTCTTCTATCCCATGAAGAAGATTATATTTCCAAAAACTGTTTTACATCATTATGTAAGAATTGTTATTGACCTGAAGAAGAAGGGCATGGTACAGATTTCTGGAGTTTTCACATCTACAGTAAATGGTGATATCATATCTTAACAATTTGCAAAACTTTTCTCAAAACCACCTTGACTTATAGGCAATGCAAAAATTATCTTTCTCATTTAGCAATCCAGGGTATGGTTGTTCCCTGAAGAAAGACTAAGCTTCTACGTGACCTTAAAGGAAGGAATAAGGAAATGGATGGCAGATTTAGACAATGTCAATGGAAGGTTCATAAGAATTAGAACTTTATAAAGGTACAAAAGATAAGTGCTGCCTTCCTTTCCACAGATGTCAGATCTTAAGTCAAACCATTAGAAACACTCTCCTTTAAAGGATATCAGCTCTCTCTTCTTCTTGAACCGTTCCATCCATTCTGTTTCCATGGCTCCCATATTCACCTTTATATAGAAGACTCACAAAATCTTTATCAAGTTTTGATTTCTGCATTGAACTTTAGTCTAACATCTCTAAGTGCTTGCTAGAATTTCTACTTAGATATGCCCCAATGTCTACATGTGTAAAACAACAAAAAAGATGTACTGATATACATTTAATTAGAATAAGTAAATTGAAGAATTTGTAAAATGGCTTTTTACCAATGGTCTATATAAAGATCATCTATTCTTCAAATATTTGGAGGTCTCTTCACCTAGAAGACAAATTAAGCTTATAGGGTTGGGGAGGGGGAATTTCCTAATAATGAGAGCAATATCTAAGTTGATTTAGCTGCCTTCTGAAATTAATGAATTACTGCTCATTGGAAATTTTCAGTCAAAGGCTGTATTAGTACTAGTTAGCAAATGCCACTTCCCAGAAATCCCCACTCCATACCGGTATCAATGTACCTCCTCTTTCTAAATCTCCTTTATTTATCATTTTCCAATCAAGCAAAAAAATGTTTTGGTGAGCAGGGACTATCTTGTTTGTTTGGATTTGTATACCCAGAGCTTTGATGATCATAAATACATAATAAATTGTCTATCTATCCATCTATGTATCTAGTTACATGTATATACATATATACATATACACACATATACATGTATTGGTCTATTCATCCTTCCATTCTTCTACCAGTCTATTTCCATTTGAACTTTCTATCCCTCTATCTGTCATTTTTGTTGTAGAGGAATTCTTATTCAGTCATAGAGTTAATTAAATGGCCTTGGAGAGCCTTTCCAACCTTTGAGATTCTCAAATTCTGGAATCTTAAGGATGACATTAGACTCATATGTCCAATGAGACAACTCTTATTTATTTATGTTTTTATGTGTTCTCTTTTCCAACAGAACACCAAGATTATTTACGCACATGATGTGGTTACACACACACACACACACACACACACACACACACAAATACACTTATGATGTGTAAGCATTCATTCAAGTACCTAGCACATATTAAATACTCAATACCCATTTTTTCTTTCTTTCATTCATTCATATGGGAAAACTTATTAGTCTCTTGAAAAACAGGTATTCTGGATTATCAATATAGAGTCTGGTTTTGACCTTTGAAAACAGCGAAAATAGCAACCAGTACAACTCAGAAAATATTAATGAGTTTCCCTCTTTGGAAGGAAAAACAAACAAACAAAAAAACAAAAAAAAACTAGTGCTAATTAGCCTAGTTTGAAATCAAACACTGATAGCACTACTCATTGTAAGTTGTATATATCACATTGTCCTCTTTTCTCACTTAGGACAGAAGAGTTGTTGCTGAGTTTAATTCCAAACATCAGACTTGTGGCTTAACTTCCTTACTTCATGCCTGCTATAGGACTGACGGCTTTGTGGCCTGTGAAAGTGATAATCTCCCTTGTCATTCTTCTGAAAGCACTTTTCCCAAGAACTTGTGGCAGCCTGGATGACTGTGACCTGATGGGTATATAGCTCAGGTCAAAGAGGGAAATTGCCCATTGAACAACATAGTAAATCACACAAGAAGCAGCTTCTCCTCTCCCATTGGGGACAGAGAATGTACATTAAATTGATATCCACTGGGAATTTCACAGAATCCCAAAGTTGAAAGGAGCCATATCAGCCCCTTGTTCAAATCACATTAATAAAAAGATAGATAGATAGATGGATGATAGACAGATAGATAGATGATAGATGGATAGATAGATAGATGGATGGATAGATGGATGGATGGATGGATGGATAGATAGATAGATAGATAGATAAACCTTTGAGGAGGAAGCATTGTAAAGTATATGGAGAGCTAAACTTGTAATAAGGAAGGCCTGGGTTGTCTGACTCTTCCTACTGGCTATGTGACTCATGGTAAACCATTTAATCTGTCAGGGTCCTGAGGACCCATTGAGAAGCCTCAAACTAAGACCACAGTTTACAGATCAGGTCCCAATCTGTCCTTGCAGAAGAAGTTTCCTCACCAGCAATTTCTGACACCAATGAGACTATAACCTAATTAAAATTTTAAAAATTCTCCACAACATGGCCAATAAGTGATAAATCACACAAAAATAATTATCCTTATATCTGACATCAAAATGACACTTTAATATTTATGCAGTGCTCCAGAGGCTTAATTGAGAGTTCTAATTCCATCATTTTGATCCTCACAATAATCCTCTGAGCTAGGTACAATTCTTAGCTTCCTTACCTGTAAAATGGGGATAATAAACAGTACCTACATGTCAGAATTGTCATGAAGATCAAATGATTTATTTGTAAAGAACTTCCTGACCCATAGTAGATGTTTAACAAATGCTTATTTTCTCCCATCTTCATTTTACAAATGAAGAAATAGAGATTCAGAGAGATTCAGGGCTTGGTCAGGATTGAAAAGCTAATAAGTTTATGTGCTGTAATTGGAACTCAGGTTTTCCTGATTTCAAGTCTATGCTGCATCAACTATGAGCTAATAGGGACTTCAGGGGCCATCTAGCCACTGATAACACAAGCAGAGAATTTGATATTTGGAAGGGACCGCAGTATCCATATTGTCCCACACATTCCCAAAAGGCATTCCATTGTAAAATACCTGAGAAGTGGTCATCTAATCTCTGCCCAATGAGAAGAAAACCATCTCTCCAGATAGCCTTGTTATTTTGGGCCATTTGTTCTATAGTCTAAACTTCCTTCAAGCTTTCCTCATAATATATAGATTCTATATCCAGATTCTCCATCTCTGGAAATTCTCCAACTCATCAATATCCTTTAGAAAATGTGGTGCTCAGAAGGTAATGCACTCAAAAAAGTATAAAAAATAAGGGAATAATTACTTCCTTATTTCTGGAATACACATCTTTCATAATGTAGCTCAAGATTGCTTGGTTCTTGCATCATACTATTAATTCACATTAAGCTAAAAATCCTTAGAACTTTTTCAAGAAATATGCAGAATAGATTTAATAAATGTTAAGTTGATTTTTGGAACCTCAGTGTAAGGCTTCATATGTATCCCTATTAAACTTAATCTTATAAAGTTTAGCCTAGAAGTATAACTGATAACTTCATTTGCAGCTTTTATCTAAGTTATTTAATGTGTTCATTCTCTCTCCCAGCTGTGTCCCATCTGCAAATATGATAATCATACCATCTATGCCATTATCATAGTTATTGGTAAAGCTGTTTACTAGCAGCACAGATCTCAGGAGGCACTCTGAAGGAGAAAGACCTTTTACTGATTTGACTTTCAACCATTAATAAGCATCTTTAAGCCTTCCACTTATTGATGAACCAATCTGACCTCATTTTTTCCAGCCTACACCTTTCCATTTCTTCTATGAGAATATGAGATACTTTATCAAAACTGCTAAAAAAAAATCTAAGTAAACATATCCCCTTTATCTGTTATTTTAGAATTTCAATCCCTTCTCTTATTTATGGGGAAATTACAATACAGAATGGGCAAAGTGAATTGGCCAAGGCCACAGAGGCAGTAACAGCAGAATCAAGAATGAAATAAGGTCCTCTCCATATCTTATGTTCTCTTCATTGAATATATAGTGTGAATGGGAACAAGGAATCAAAGATGGCACCAAGGGTGCCAAATTGGCTGTTAGCAAAATGGCTTCTACTATATAAACATAATTAGTTGTGATAGGATCATTGTTGTTTGTTTCTTCATTTGTGGACTTGATCATGATAAACTTTTTTTTTTTTCATTACGTCCTGGGAGCATTTGACTGCTGTGTTGTCATAGAAAACACGGAGGAATGCTATTTCTACTCTTTTATTGAAACACAGTAAAAGGATAGAAGCAAAAGATCCTAAACTTTATTTTTCCAGAATATCCAGTCTTTTGTTCTAGACAGTTTCCATTGACTCTCTTCCTAAAAGAACATACAGGACAAAAAAATACTTCAGCTACCATTTTCTTAGTTTAGAAGATATTATACTGAGGATAATTTCATATATTTCTGGCCAGTTCACATGGATTGCTAAAGTAACATTATCAAGAACATACATTGGTGATATCACACATGATATCACAGGGTGCAACTGGTTATGTAACAAATGACGTTGAATTTTTTAAAAAATAATCAAGATCCAAGGATTTAGATCTAAAAGAGATAAGCCCATCAAAAACTCCTTTGTTCAGATGGGGAAACTGAGACCCAAAAAGAAGTGAGTTTTTGTTTAATTTTGTCTTTGTGTCTAAAGTGTCTAGAAGTCTTAATCTCTCCTATCTTTACATCCTGTGAATAAATTAGTTTATGTTTGACACAATCTCAATATTCCCATTTCTTGAAAGTTCTCAGGATTGCAGGGGGTGCAGTTTACAAAAGAGTCTTACATTGCTACTCAGTTACATTAGACTCTTCATGACTGCATTTAGGGTTTTCTTGGTAAATATATTGCAGTGGTTTTCATTTTGCTTCTCCAGCTCATTTTTCAGATGAGGAAAACAAGATGAGCAGTGTTAACTGATTTGCCCAGTCATACAACTAGTAAGTGCCTTGGGCCAAATTTGAAGTCATAAAGATGAATCTTCCTAAATACCAAGTCCACCACTCTAAACCACTGTACTATCTAGCTGTTATTCTCAAGTTCCAACATATCCAATACTTTTAAGAGTCTATCCCAACCCAAAACAACTAGGAAAGAATAACTAACTAACTAATAAAATTTTTTTAAAAATATATAAAAGAAAAAGAAAGGAGAATAGGATTTTCTTGGAACACAAGATTTTTCAAGCTGAATGGGGAAAACTATGTATATGTTTGAAAGTAAAAAGCTTTAATTAAAAAAAAAAGACTAAAAAAAAATAAAAAAATAAAAGTGAATGTTGAAAAAAAAAAAAGACTTTGAATGCTTACTTTCAACTACATTCCTTTAGACTATATGCTGTTCACCTGACAATTTGTCATCTACTTTGTCCTCACATAAATAAATTTGCCCTGGTTTTTATAACCCTTCATAAACTTCTATAAGCAACTATCAAAAACAATTGAAAATGAATGTCAGTCTATGCCCAAAGGGTTATCATATTGTGCATATCCTTTGGTTCAGCAGTGTCTCTACTGGGTTTATATTCCGAAGAGATCATAAAAAAGGGAAAAGGACCCACATGAGCAAAATGTTTGCTGTAGACCTTTTTTGAAGTGGCCAGGAACTAGAAATTGAGTGGATGTTTTATCAGTTGGAGAATGAATGGTATGTTTATGAACGTAATAAAATATTATTGTCCTATAAGAAAGGAACAGCAGGATAATTTTAGAGAGGCCTGCACATGGAAGTGAGTAGAACCAAGAGATCATCACACATGTGACATTGTGATGATCAACTGTGATGGACTTGGGTCTTTTCAACAATGAGATGATTCAGGTCAATTTCAATAGCCTCGTGATGGAGAAAGATGTCTGCATCTAGAGAGAAGACTATGGCAACCGAATGTGGATCACAGTATATTTTCAACTTCGTTGTTATTGTTGTTGTTGTTTGCTTGCTTTTTTTTTTCTTTCTCACTTTTTCCTTTTGATTTGATTGTTCTTGTGCAGCATGATCAATGTGGAAATATGTTTAAAAGATGTGCACATGTGCAATTTATGTTGGCTCACTCGCTGTCTGTGCGACAGGGGAGGGAGGGAGGGAGAAAAACTGGGAACACAAAAGTTTTGCAGGATTGAATGCTGACAACTAACTTAGCATGTATTTTGAAAAACTAAAGATTAAAGGTTTTAAAAAGGTTTTTTTAAAAAGTAGTTTCCTTTCACAAAGCAAAGGTCCAAACCAAAAAGAAAAAAAAAAATTCCATAACGTATGGAACTCTCCCAATAATACTGAAAACCAGGGACAACTGCCACATCCTCAAGAGAGAAATCAAACTTTTATGGGGGAAATTGTTTTTTCCCGATGGCTTCACTGAGTGCATAAAGTAACCAACCATTTCCCTAATGAAACTCCTGCCAATGCTTAAAGCAATCCGAATAAAGAACTAGACAAAAACCCTCCAGGGATCCTTACAACATAAACTCCCCTCAACCACCAGCATCACCATTTTTTCTCTAATGGATCTCTAAAGAACAAAAGGTATTCCAAATAAATGTTGAAGCTCCTCTGATACCAAAAAGGAAGGAAACAATCTCTGATGAGTCCAAAACACATATGAACTTTCCAAAAGAGAGTTAAGCAATTAAGAGAATTAGGCAACCAGGGTTTATTGGAACAAGGCACTGACATCCCCCAGATGTAAATAGTTCCAAGACCCTACTGGGCCACTCTCTTACTAAGGGGTCCAAGGTTCAGATGCATAAAAACCTGTTCAGTTCCATGGTGCCCTACAGATATAAAGATCAGAAAATTATTTGTTCTTGTGTTTCCTTCAACTAAAAAAATACCTTCTCTCAACTCATAGAAATGGGTTTCAGTCCTACAGGATTCTATCTGATAGGGTACAAGCCATCATTTCATCACTACATTTCACTGGAAATAACTCAAGATCTAACATATGGGTGCAAAGAAACTAAGGCTAAAAGAGATTTATCATAATGTCTCAGTACTATTAAAAATTTGAGATAGACAATTTTAAGATGCTCCTGATTTCTTTCCCATGGTTTCACCCACTATTTTACCTGGCCAGGAAGCCAGGTAATATCCATACTGGCCCTGGCTTATTCATAATCATAAGATCTTTAGCAAATCACTTCATTTCACTTCTCTGGGTCTTGGTTTTAACCTTTATCAGATGAGTTAGTTGTATATGATGAGCTTTAAGGTCCTGCCCAGATCTGACAGATTATACTCTTTGTAGATACATTTATATCTTCTGAATCCAGAGCATAATAGCCTACAGATCTTGGAAGTGAAGCAGAAGTAAAGGACACAGGTCTTGGTCTCAAGGAAATCAAGAGGCAAAGCTATATACATGAAACAACTACAAAAGGCTTCAAGGAAATGGATGGTGACATGCCAAGTTCCATGAGATGCCAAGTGGTGAGATGTAAGAATTCCTACAGAGCAAGGTAAACAGTGGCTGGAAGAGGCTGGGCAGAAGTCCTGTGGAGAGAGCTGAATTAGAGCCCAGAAGGATGGGGAGATTTGGTCTGATGTAGAGAAGGGGAAAGGACATTGCCTTCATGAATCATAAGAAAAGGCTCAGAGATAAAAGTCAAAGTCATTAATGAAATTGTCTACTTTTCTCTGAAAGCCAGAGCCAAAGATATTTTAACAATGGACAAAGGATTTGCAGGATGAATTCTGATAAATAAATGAGATACAGATAGAGACAGAGACAAAGAGAGAGGGGCGGGGTAGGAAGGGAGGGAGAGGAAAACACAGATTCAGAGAGACAGAGACAGAGAGAGAAATAGAGACAGATTTACAGAGAGAGACAAAGACAAAGAGACATACTCAGAAACAGAGAGCCAGAAGCAGACATAGCAGCATACAGAAAGACAGACAGAGAGGCCAACAGACAGACACATACACACACAGAGAAGGAGAAAGAGAAAGGCAAAAAGATGGAAAAAAGAAGCACAGAGATTTAATGAGATCTATCAAGCACAGATAATTAGAAAAACATCACAGATGTTAATAAACAAACAAAAAAAGAGAGTTCAAGAGAACATCAAAATTCACCGACTTATCTCTATAAATATTTGTGAGAATAAATGACATCTCAATTAATAAAATATATTATGAAATAAATATATTAATAAATTTGGAGAAAGGAACAAGCAGACTTTTACAAATAATAACCACCAACAGCTAATAATAATAGCCAACATTTACATGACACTTATTATAAGCCAGATATTCTACCAAGCATGTGAGAAATATTATCTCAATTTGATTCTTGAGAACAGTGGGGGATAGGTGTTACTATCCATATTTTATAAATAAGAAAACTAAAACAAAATTTAAATGACTTCTCCAGCGGTGTCAGAATTCATATTTGAAGTCAATCCCTTCTGACTCCAAGTCCAGTGCTTTACCCATTGCACACCTTGCTTTCCTAAGAGCTAATATTTTTAGTCTCACAAATGACAGAAAGATTGAGAAAATACAAAATCCCATGCTGCTTATTACTTTTTAAAGAAACTGGTTTAGCAGAGAAAAATGCAGCCTCAACCACTCATATAACAATGATAGCATTTATGTAGTACTTTAAAGTTTCCAAAGCACTTTATATTTGATCCTCACAGCAACCTGGAAAGTAGGTATTATTATTATCTCTATTTTGCAGATGAGGAAGTTTAGGCAGTCAGGTCAAAAAAGTTTCCTAACTCCGAGGTGTTTATGAGGCTGGATTTTAACTCTTCCTGCCTCTATACACTGGGCCATACAAATGCCTTCACCAGTGTAATTTTTCACAATCAACAAACAATAACCAAAATGAGATATTATTGTCACTAAATCTTTTATTTAATTATGAAATGGTAAAGATGAAATACATTGCTGAATACTGCTACATAAAGCTTGCCTATTTCTAAGTGACAGCTGTTACTACCTTTCTCTACAGATTTTTTCTCTACCATTCGAACTCCTGACCCTTGAAGACAGGAACTGTTTTGTGCCTTTTTTCATCACTTATATTTCAGATTATAGTATTGTATATTATGTAGTCAGTATCCCATGGTTCCCACCCACTTTGTTCATCAATACAGAAGGAAACACAATGTCTGTATCTTTTTTTTAATTTGCTCTTTGACATCTACCTGAAAATTGTTCTTGCTACCTAGGAGCGGAATTGAGATGCAAAGACCAACCTTTTTTGCTGGCTGGACCTATCAGGATTGTTAGAATTCTTACAAGGTGCTAAATCAGTGGAATTGAGGAGACAATAGTTAAATCTAATTTAGCATTGATTTAGTCCTACAACAAATAATGGTTTCCTAGTGATGTAATAATTGGAGTATACTTAATGCGCAGCATATAAGCAAGAAGCTCTCAGGGCCAAAGAGCACTCTGGGAGATTGAGAAGCCGGGATTCAGTTGGGCAGAACTGAGGAAGACAGAGAAGTGGTGGCAGGCTGTCCTGTGGAGAACACTGAAAGCAAGATCCAGAAGGCTAAAGGATTTGGACTTTTAACAGCTGGCTGCATTACTCTGAACTGAAACGAAGGCTGCTCTCAGAAGCCCCACAAGAAATCTGCTCTCAGAGAATGATTACTAGATTAGATTAGAGAAGAGAACATTACAAGGATTATATTAAGAGTTATCTATAAAAGCTAAGTCCCACCTTGAAGCCATTGTTGATCTTCAGTGAGCATCCCATCAATATGTGGCTATATTGATTTATTTATAACAAAAATCCTTTTAATTCTCTTTGTCCTGAGTTTTGCCTCATTAATCCAGGTGAAAGCCTGAATGAAGAATTTTCCTTTCAACAGTAATTGAGTGCTTAATAAATTTCATTTAACTTATAAAGTTTTTGGCCTGGTAGTTGAACTGGACATCATAGAATCTAACTTGCTTATTTTACAGATAGGATACTAAAGCACATAGAGGCCAAATGGCTTGCCCAGAGTCTAAATTTAAACCCAGGGTCTCTACTTCTAAATCCAGGACTCTTTCTACAATATCACACTCTCATGCCCATGAGGAACAAGGAGAAACAGGTCATTCTGGGAATGTACTTACGGTCAAGAGTTCAAAATCTACCCCAGAACCTTGCTGGTATATGAATCCCAGGCAAACCTTCAGTCCCTGGGCCTCAGGTTCAGGTTCATTATTTCTAAAATGAGGTGGCAGACACAATGCAAAGACCTTGAAATTAGAATGAAGAAAGTAAGAGTTCCAACACTGCCTCAGATAATTCCTAGCTGTATAGCCTTAAGCAAGTCATTTAACTAATGTCAGTCTGTTTCCTTAGCTGAAAAATTATTTCCTTAACTGTAAAAAATAGGAATTGGACTTAGAGATTTTCAAAGTCCTTCCCAGCTTAAATCCTAAGGAATCCAAAGGTCCTAAGGAACTAGGTAGAATTGGCATAGAAAGCCTAAAGTATTGATAAAATTACTCCCTAAGCATGTAGGGAAGAACACTGTTGGGAATCAGTTTAACTTTATAGTTCCACCCTCCATCAAAGTTATGAGTAGCCCCACCTTGTTGTGTCCTGTCAGAAAGCCAAATTATATCAAACCCCTGATATTAAAATTCTCTTATAAATCTGTCCATGGTCCATATCATCTTTGCTGAGCTTCTTTGGGGTTAAACCCACCATCATACACTGCCTCATGACTCCTTAGAGCTAATTAACTGTTTTAGGTGATTAAATCCATTTTAAGATTTAGCCTGCCAGTCAATGGTACATTCTGACCTCATACAGTATTTGCTTTCTCTTGATTAGTTGTGAGTTCCATTAGGGAACTTGTTTTTTCCATTGTCAATTGTATAACTCCTTTTCTTAATAACTATATGTTCACCACTCATTATCATATACACCATTCCTAATGTGCATTATATCTGTTCATTTTGTCTGTAACCTAAATAAACCTAATACCAAAAATAAATAAATAAATAACCATTGTGAAATTCTTCCCCTGACCAAATCCCAACACTTAGTGCCTACATCAATGTCATCATTCAATGCTGAACCTCAAACACATTATTTGTAGCTAGATAGAAAATTGCTACTCTAAACAAATCAGTGTGATTTCTGATCCCATGGCTGAGCTTTAAAGATGAAGTTTCTAAAGGGTGAGTGGGAATAAGAACAAAAACAGGGAAAAGACAAAACAAAAAACTCACCAAAATAGTGGGAGGAGGTAAAAGCCTTTAGGGAAAAATCCAAAAGGAGGCATTGGTTTTTAAGACAAGTTGTGTGGAATCCACTCTGCCGAATTCAGTTCAGAAATCATCTCCGAAATAACATGTCTGCTCTTTCACTTAGCTATTAAGTCTTTTCCCCCCTGTTAAAGGCCCCATCCCTGCACCCTAGGACCCATGCTCCAATGCCAGAACAGGAACTTGTATTTCTTCCCACAGAAATGCTAATTTGTTTTCAAGACCTAACCAGATTTCTACCTGCTGCCTGAACATCTTCTCCAGTATCACACACACACACACACACACACACACACACACACACACCCTACATATATACACAGTTATCAATGATTTTTTTTCCTCCCTGAATTTCTCTCAACACTTCACATTCATCACATTCTAATTTATTTTATTGTTCTTTGAATATGTTGAAAGAAGGAAGAACAGAATTCTTTTAATAACACTTTTTTGCTTTAATATCTTATTCATTTCCAAATGAACACCCTCTTCTTTTCTATCCAACTAGCATTTCCTTTCAACAAAGCTTTTTTATATAATTTTAGCAGAACCAATAATACATCAACTGGTTTTAAAAGCATATGAAGCATTTCATAATCAGAATATCTCATTTCCCTAATCTCTCCAAATATTGGAGAAAAATATTTTCTCATTTAAAAATAAAAAAACAACAACTTAATGGGGACACTAGTGAGGACAAGATATGTTGAATAGCTCAGTCTTGGTAAAGTATTAACCCATTAAAACATTTAATAGTAAGTCAGTGGAATAGATTAGGTACATAAGACACCATAATCAATGACTAAAATAATCTATTGTTTGATAAAACCAAAGTCTTTAGCTTCTGGAACAAGAATTCACTATTTAAGAAAAATTTCTGGGAACAGTGGGAAATAGTATGTCATAAATTCAACATAACCAACATCTTGCACCCCATATCAAAATAAGGTCAAAATTGGTATATTATCTAGGCATAAAGGGGGATTCTATTAGCAAATTAGGACAGTAAGGGACAGTTTGCCTATCTTTGGAAAATGGAGGCATTTATGGCCAAAGAAGTACTAGAGAATGTTATGAAATACAAAATGGATAATTTTGATTATATTAAATTTAAAAGGTTTTGCCCAAACAAAATCAATGCAGCCAGGATTATAAGGGAAGCAGAAAGCTGTGGGAAGGATTTTTTTTTTTTACAGTGAGTGTTTCTGATAAAGGCTTCATTTTCAATTTATAAGAATACAAGTTATCATCCAGTTGATAAATATTCAAATGATATGAACAATTTTCAGATGATGAATTTAAAGCCATCTATAGTCACATGAAAACGCACTAAACCATTATTGATTTGAAAATTACAAATTAAAGCAACTCTGAGATATCATCTCACCTCTCTGATTGACTAATTTGACAGGAAAAGATAATGATAAATGTTGGAGGAATATGGAAAAACTGGGATACTAATGCAATATTGGTGGAGATGTGAAATGATCCAACCATTCTGGAGAATAATCTGGAACTATTCCCAAAGAACTACAAAACTGTGCATACCTCTTGATACATCAGTATCTCTACTGGGTCTGTATCCCAAAAAGACTATAAAAAAGGAGAAAATATCCACCACATGTACAAAAATATTTGTAGCAACCCTTTTTATAGTGGCAAGGAACTGAAAATTGAATGGATGCCTATCAGTTAAGGAATGGCTAAATAAATTATGGCATTTGAATGTAATGTTATTGTCCTATAAGGAAAGATGATCACACTATTTTCAGAAAAGCCTGGAAATATTTATATGACCTGATGCTGTGTGAAGCAAGCAGAACCAGAAAAATATTGTACCTACCAAGAAAATTGTATGGTGAGAAACTATGATAGACTTGGTTCTTTTCAGCAATTCAGTGATCCAAAGCAATCCCAATAATCTTTGGATGAAAAATGCTATCCTCATCTAGACAGAGACTTATGGAGACTGACGAGATCAACACACACTATTTGCATCTTTTTGTTTATTTCTCATAGTTTTTCCCTTTTGTTCTAATTTTTCTCTCTCCATATGACTCACAAGGAAATATGTAAAAAATAATAAGAAAATGAATGTACATGTATAATGGAAAAACAATTAGCAAAAAAAATCTTTTCCTTTCAACAGCACTAAATCTTTGAAGGCATCCTTCATATGTTCTATATCACGGCATTTTTTTTTTAGTTCTAATCTGCTAGTACGGTCCTTCCCCCAATTGCCTTGATTTCATTATATACCCATTCTATTTTTGCTTATATGTGGATTTGTCAAAACCTCCATTAGAATGGAAGGGACTATTCCATTTTTATTATTGTATCCCCAGCACTGAGCATAATGCCCAGCACATTATAAGTACTTGATAAATGATTATTGATTAATTGATGTCTTCAAGTATTTGAAGGATTGTAAGAGAGGAAGGATTAGACTTATGTTTGGCTCCCAAAGGCAGAGAACAAGGAATCATGGATCACAGTTATAAAGATACAAATTTAGGCCTGATGTTAGGAAACATTTTCCCACAATCTACCCAGAAGCTGATTAGGCTATCTGGAGAGGTATGTTGGATCTAGAAGAGATAGCAGATGTGATATTTGTCCATATTTTAATTCTATAAATGAGAAAGCTGATGTGCTGAAAAGTTAATCATCATACTCAGGTACACATGTAGTAAAGAAGAGCTCACATTGGAACCCAGGACCTCTGACTCCAAATCCTGAACTGGCCCAATGATTTCTTCTTTTCTACAATGCTTTTCAAACAAAGCCTGCATAGCATTTCCTTCAAATAAATCAGAGAGAATTTTAATACCATTGTGGGAGTGGGATGTGGGGTGGGAATAGATGGTCTCAGAAAGTTCTTTCTGACCATGGAAATGCTGTGAATCTATTAGTCTATCTCATTCCTCTGATTATTGTTCAGGCATTTAGGTCATGTCTACTCTTCATGACTCCATTTGGGGTTTGCTTGACAAAGATACTGGAGTAGTTTGCCATTTTCCATCTCCAGTTCATTTTTCAGGAGGAAAGTGAGGCAAATAAGGTTAAGTTACTTGCCCAGAATCACACAACTAGTAATTACCTAGGTCCAGATTTGAACTCAGCTATTTCTGATTCTAGGCACGATACTCTATCCCTGAGTTACCTCTGCCCATCTCACTCCCCTACTAGACTGAAAAAAATGGAATAAATGACTTCCTTTCTTTTGTTTTTGCATATTCAAATCTAAGCTCATGACTCTACACAAACAGTACCTTATTAATATTCATTCATATGAATGGCAAGACCCTGATATCTTTTATTTACATTTTTGGAACTAAGGTGGACTCATTCATTCTTGTTTTAATTAACAGTTCTTCCATGATTCCCCTTCTCATTATCTGCTATATTGCATGGGCTGTCCAGCCCATTCCTTTCTTCATTCTGTATATAAAGTAGAAATACTAAAGGGGTACCCTGGTGGTTTTTAATATAGCAGTGAACTTTTTATCCCATTGTTGACACAAGAGATTGAGTTATTGTGGACAGAATGGATTTGGTCACCTGGATAGATTAGGGCTGTTGACAAACCACATTTTGCTAGAATTCTGGACTGAGTGGTGATGAAAAATATTTTATTGGTGGAATGAATTGGGACAGGCAAGCACAAATGCAAACAGCTTAATCTATTCTGATGATAAAATGTGTTTATTGAACAATCAATCCATTCTGGTGACAAGTATATTTTTGGCTCAAATGGTGGAAGAAGGGGCTTTTTAGATGAAATAAACTCCATCTACAATTGGAAAAGCTGGGAATAAAAAAAGCTTTCTACTATTTTCCATCTTCTTATTGACAAATGAAATAGGAATCTTTAGACCACAGGTATTCATTGCTGCACAATAGTGACCACTGTGAAGGGAAGGATCTACTCAATGAAGTGCATAATGAGGATTTCCTTTGACCAGAGATGTGAGGAGATAAGGAATTGTCTGCCCACATGCAATCTAAGACAATTCCAATACTTGTGATGGAAAAAGCCATATGCATCCAGAGAGCAGACTATGGGAGACTGAAAAGAGATCACAACATAGTATTTTCACCTTTGTTGTTGTTATTGTCGTTTATTTATTTACTTGTTTTTTTTTTCTCATTTCCTCTTTTGATCTGATTTTTCTTGTGCAGCATGATATATGTGGAAATATGTTTAGAAAAAATGCACCTGTGTAACCTATATTGCATTACTTGTCTAAAAGAGGAGGACGGGAGAGAGAAGGAGACAATTTTGGAACACAAGGTTTAGCAAGGGTGGATGCTGAAACCTATCTTTGCATGCATTTTGAAAAATAAAAAAGTTAATATTATTTTAAAAACAGAAGCTGCTGTGTGAGTCTAAACAAGTAACCTAACCCTATAACTTAACTCTAATTGCCTCACAAAAAAAAAAAAAAAAAAAAAAAAAAAACAGAAGCTACCAGAGAATATGCATATGAGTGTCATACAGTAAGTCCCTGTTCTACACACAGAGTAGAAGCCCGTCCTGCATAGCTGGAAATAACTAAGATGACCTAGACTTTAGAGAGGAGTCAGAGACTTTGAAGATGATGGCACAATGAAACTGGGGTTTATTCTCAAAGATCTGTAGGTAATTTTTTCATTTACATTGAGAGGAAAGTCATTAGAACAAATGGAGCTTCTGAACTCATATAGAGGAAAAACTAGATTCTAATTCCATCTCCTCTACTTGTGAATATTTGACCCTGAGTAAGTCATTTAATAGTTAGCCTTAATTCACTGGAGAAGGAAATAATGTCAAACCACTCCAATATCTTTTCCAAGAAAAACCCATGGACAGAATGATCCATGGACACATGAAAAGCCATACGTGGTTGAATGTCTAGACAACAAAACAGAGTCATTTAACTCTTAGTCTCCAGTGGTTCCCTATTTCCTCCTGGACCAAATATAAAATCTTGTTTGGCTTTTAACTCCTCCATTACCCTGTGCCTTCCTGCCTTTCTAGCTTTTTTACATCTTATCCCATAATGTCTCTATATACTCTGGATCCAATGATACTGACTTCCTTAAAGAAAAATACTCCATCTCCTGAATCCAAGTATTTTCCTGGTCATCCCCCATGTTTTGCTCCTCAAAATCTCCTGGCCTTCCTGAATTCCTGTAAATACCAACTAAAGATAAGCCACTCTGAAGACAATGGAGCCTGGGGGAAAAAATAAGCTGGGCTAGAAAAGCAGCTGTCATTTATTATAATTTGTTCTGGCCAAGTAGAATAGATCTCATTTTTTGGAACAGTTTTGTAAATTTGCAAGTTTTATAAGAATAGAGCACTTGGAGAAATACTAAACCTTGGACTGTGGTTCTAGACCACTGTCAAGAGATGGATACTCTTTACTTTATCACCATTACTTTGGAATGGACTGATTCCTGTACATATGATATACAGGGATGTCATGGTTTTCCCTTCTGTTCTAGGGGAAATAGAGCATCATGAGGAAATCATGGATACAGATAGAGACAAGAGCCTGAAACATGTCAAAATGTTGGGTCAATTAGGAAATAAGAACTAGATCTGGAATGCTTCTAGGATCCTGAGAAGCTAAAATGGTTCCTTTCTTCTACAGCTTCTCTGTTCCAAAATCCCTCACCCTTCTCCTATGCAAATAAGCTGGAATTCCCATGAGTGATTCAAAAGACCTTTGTCATGTCCCTGACAAGTACCATAGGGTTACTGCTCCATTTGGGCAAAGGACTATGGGCCATGAACCTGGTCAAGGTGGATGAATGGATTACTAATATAAAAGAACCTTGCATTCCACCATCATTCACCTGTCACCACCTAGACTCATATCTCTTCCAGATATTGTCAGCTTCTCCATATCATAGATTTCTGGAGCTAAAGGGAATGAGGAAAGGTAACAGCTGGTATACTTAGTAAAATTTGTCCTGGGTCTCTCCTGTTCCAGAATGGCAAGCAGCTCAACAAAATTTCCCTTACAATCTCTGTCAGCTTTTCTCATAGTGGTTTCTATGGGGAAAAGGCCAAAGTATCTCTTATTAAAGAAAAAAAAGTTATGAAAAATAGAGATGAAATCTCTTGATTGCTCCCAAGGTTAAGAGAACAATTAATTAGACTGATATTGCTATTTCTTTAGCAGTTAAAATTGGAGTGTCATGTAAATAACAATGAATGGACCGAGTAAAAAGGGATGATGAAGAACTGAGCCCTTTTCTCCCTTGCACTGGACTTACTGGAGAAAGGCATGGGTGAGAACTCAACTTTCTTCTCCCACCTTTCACCCCAACTTCATACCTGACAATTTCCCACCCCATTGAATACTGGTCTTTTCATACTGGAATGTCTTTACTAAGATACACATTGAACTCCCCATCCCTTCATAACCTCTGAGGGGTATCTGGCAGACCCAGCCCAAGTCCCACTGAAAACCCCCACTCTGTCAAGACTTCCATGAAGGGATGAGTGACCGATCTATGGGTTCACAAACACCCCAAGCCTAGAGCTCTAGTCATAATCTCCATCCCCATGATGTTTGGGGTCAGGAAAGCTTCCAGTTATCAATCTCTTAGGATGTGAATTTCTTAAAAGCTGCATTCTTTTGAGTTAAATAGCATTCATACTTTGTTCTGGTCACCTTCTTCCTTCCCTAAACAACCTCCCTTATTTTCTGCTCCTATTTGTATGTCTTTTCCACCCAGAAAATTGTAAGGATCTTGAAGACAAGAACTCTTTCTTCTTCATAGTTGTATCCCTAGTGCTTAGCACAGTGCCTGGTATTTACTAAGTGCTTAGTAAGTGTTCATTGACTGACTAATCCCTTCCTTGTTGATTATCTCTGATTTTCCCCATGTATATCATGTTTCTACATATTCACATAAATATTTTCTTTCTCATTAGACTGTGAGTTCCTTGAGAGCATGGGATTGGTTTTTGTTTGTTTGTTTTGTTTTGGGAGATGTCTATGTTTTGTCCATCTCTTAACTTGGAAGAGTTTCTCTGGCTGTATTCAATGCCTGGAATCTTCTCCCTCCTCAACTCCACTTACAACTTCTCTGGCTTCTCTTTTTGCTGTTCAGTCATTTTTCAATCATGTTCAACACTCACTTGAGTTTTCTTGGCAAAGGTAATAGAGTGGATTGCCATATCCTTCTCCAGTGTATCTGATGAATAAGGAAAATGAAGAAAAGGGTCTCGGTGACTTGTCCAGAATCACAAAGCTAGTAATTGTATGAGGCTGGATTTGAACCCATGAAGATTACGCTTTGTGTCTCCAGGACCTTTACATACAGTGCATCACCTAGCTGTCCCCTAAGTAAGCCCCAAATAAAGTTCTATCTTTTACAGAAACCCTCCCTCAACGCCTCTTAATTTCAGTGTTCACTATTTCCTATTAATCTTGTTTAGACTTTGCTTTGTATATAATTTGTTAACTATTTTTATTAAATTTCTATTAATGTTTTATATATATATATATGTTGCTTTGCATATAATTTGTATATTTGCATGCATAATATCTCCCTTTAGATAGCACAATTCTTGATGTTGAGAACTATCTTTTGTAGCTTTTAGCATCCCCAACACTTAGCACAATTCCTGGCATATGATAGGTGCTTAATAAATGTTAGTTGACTGACTGAATATAAAATGGTCACAATACTATCCTTACCTCACAGGGATGTTTTAAAGATCAGAAGAAATACTGACCTAAACTCAACAAAAGGCCTCCTTGATTCACTTCAGCTCTCTTTTGTGACTGGCCAATCCAAATTTTTGGGATCATTATAGATTTCTTGCTGGGAGGTTGGCAGGTCTCTAGAGCTCGATGCAGCCAGCACAATGTCATCCACAAATCTCAGCTTTTTGAGAGAACACAGCATATTTTTGCATTTCTCTGCATCCCCAGTCCCTCCTATAGTGCCTGAACATTGTAAGCAGTTAAGATATGCTTAGAGACTGACTGACAAATCCCTCATTCTTGTAATTGTACTCTTTCTAACCCAAATCCCTCCATTTTATATATAGGAATATCATAAAATCATTTATCAAATAGTGTGATAGAACAACAACAACAAAAAAGAAAACTAAAACTCTACTTACCCTATTACTCTGAGTACCAGTTTAACAGCCCTCTCCAAAGGGGAAATATAGTTAAAAGAGGATGATTTATTCTTGTTAATGTCATATTGAGCTACTTTGGTCAGATCTCCCCTTTCTACTTTGTTTTCTTTGCTGTCTTTATTTATACAGTCTCAAATATTGCCAAGAATTGAAGTCAAGGTCACAGTACTGGAGTCTGTAAACTCTATTGACTTTCCCTTTTTTTGGATAACTGTGATAACTTTGGCCCTTTTCCAGTCAACCTCTCCCTTTCATGTCCTCAGCAATTCACTTCTGCAAATTCTTTCTATTCCTAAGAAGGCCGTTCATCGGAGCCAGGTATCCTGAATTCATCTAGGTCGGCTATCTTCTTAGTTATTTTGGGAATCAACTCACACTTCCCATTAGCCATATTTGTTCTGTCCTTTCCAGTCCAGAGGTCATTCTGCTTGCTAGAGAAAATAAAAGCAAAAAAACGAGTCAAGCTATTCAACCTGCTCTCTCGTGTCAGCGATCACTGTTGCTGTTGACAGAGAGAAGGCAGACTTGCAAACATTTCTATAGACAGTTAAAGGTTGCGAAGTCCTTTCCTCCTAACAACCATGTGAATTAGGGGAAGTAAAAAGTGCCTTCTGGCTTATGAATCTGTCTCTTGTGAGTTTGTTTCCCATAAATTGTTCCCCTAGAGCCTAATCACCCAGAGTGGAGAGACAGAATGGAATTTCTGAACTTACAAGCCAGAGGAACACTCTCTGCACCTGGGATGACCCCACTGAGATGCATCTCCACCCCCAAATACACGTGATTCTTCCTCCAGCCACTTTAACTACACCCAAGTCATTATTTCCACCATAGCAATCTTCCAAGTTGTGCTCAGTGGCATAGAAACACATCCAGTATAGAGTGAACAGCTGTATTTGCAATGTGGCTATTTTTCCCCAGTTTTATATGAAATAATTAAGAATGACTTCCCATGCTGAACTTCGAACAAACAATCTAGGTTAATAGCAAATGTTATGTTTGATCTTTTGTTTTCGGTAACATATGTTTATTTCCAGCATTGTGGGTAGAAAGATGGTTTCTTTATTTTAAATGATATTATCTTTGATTTGTTATGCCCTGCAGGTTGGCTTGTCCTATGAAAGACAAGGGAAAGAACAATTCTAAATAAACACATATCACACGCACATTTCTGGGTCTTGTTTTTCCCATTCTTTTAAAAAAAACTTCAAGAACAAGAAGGAAAAGAGGTTTCAGGGAAATAAAAAGCATTCCTATTCTTGAGGCGTTATATTTAATTTCTAATAACTAATCATTATAAAGTAAGCAATTGCCATGTTCAAGGCACTTTGCCAGTGTGCCAGCCACAGGGAAAACAAGGACAAAAGAAAGACTTTCTATGGGAGGGAGGCAATAGGCCTCCTTTCATTGTGCCCTCTGCAATACCAGTCCTGTGATTTTGAAATGTCCTTCCTAAGCAGATAGGTGGTACAGTGGATAAAGCATTGACCCTGGAGATTGGAAAATCTGGGGTCAAAGTTGGCTCCAAAATGTGTGTGACCGTATGTAAGTCACTTAACTTTATTTCCCTAAACTTAAAATCAAGATAATAATAATCTTGGGTATCATGAGGATGAAATGAGATAATGTTTGTAAAGTGCTTAGCATTTAATACCTCCTTCCCAACCTAGTGATCCACCAGAGACAGTAACAAGACCATTCATTGTTTGTCATTTTCTATTAGTCTTTGATCAGTCCCCAATCCATTTAATTGTACTATCTTCTAGCCAACATCTCTCCATTTTTCCCCATGAAAATACCATGAAATACCTATAGATAATTAGATGACACATTGGATAAAATGGAATAAAATAAGCATGAAATATCTATAAGCAATTAGGTGACACATTGGACAAACCATTGGACCTGAGTCAAGAAGACCTGAATTCCAAACCAGTCTCACATATTTAATAGTTTTACGATCAGGTCAAGTCACTTAACCACTGTCTATCTCAGTTTACTCAGCTTTAAAACAGGGAGAATAACTACCTACCTGACAGGATTATTTTAAGGATCAAATAAGATATTTATAAAGCCATTCCATAGTGTCTGGCAAAGTAGGTGCTTAACGACTGCTTGTTCTCTTCTTCCTTTGCCTTCCTTTTCCTTCCTTCTGCAACCATTGATCAGCCAACTCTTCTCATTTGAGGTTTGCCTTGTTCAGATATATCCTCCCCAACAGATCCTATTGGAACCTGAAATAATTCTGTCTTTATCTGACTCCAAATATTCCTCTCTACCATAACCCCATCCCTCATACTTAAGAGGCTTCAAATGACATACTGATGTCACCTCAATACCATGTCTTCCTAGTTTATCAGTCTCCTTCCTTGTCATGATCTGTACCTTTATTTCCCTTCAAGTAAACCCAAGAATGGTCATGCTCTTGAAATCATCATCACCGCCAAGTGCTCCATATTTATTAACAACAAGAAGAAGAAATTTTATTTTATCTTTAATTTGTGGACTAAAAAAGACTTCCATAACATTACATAATAAAAAGATAATTGTACATGAAGCTACAAATCTCTATAATTTGATATTTGTCTAAATATGTAATATAATCATGTAAATTTCTTTCCATGTTTTTCTAAGATTATTGAGCTCATTGATTCTTAGATAAAATCCTATAGCACAACTTGTTTAGGCACTTTCATATAATATAAAGTTTTACAAAATATTTGATAAATGTTATCCACTTCATCCTTATGCATCATCATTCTCCTTTAGAGATGAGAAAACAGGTTGAAAGATTAGACCTCTTGCCTACAGTTATGCAACTGAGGGAGGATTTGAACTCAGTTCTTTGACTCTAAGTCTAACATTCGTCTATGTCACCTTGCTGCCTCTCAGTCAAGGACTGCAGAACTCTTCTTTGCGATCCTAACCTCCTGCTATTTCAATCTTCACTTGAGTTTCTCACCTCTTATACCTATTATACCCTTTCTCATTTCTCAGTTTATTCTCAGCCCATCATTGGTACTCTGTCCTGAATTCCCTTCCATCATAGACTTGACTGCAGTTAACTAGTTCATCACTACACTGTCATTTATCTTCCAATCTTTCAGTCTCTTTTCTATCTTGTTCATCCCTTTCTAGGTATCAGACAATCATTAATTTTCCCATCTGTTCATCTGACTTTTCAAGTTTCAAGCACATTGTTGAGGAATTTTCACAACCCTGATGACTGGATCCATTGGATGTTATCACAAGTGGGTCACCCCGAAAGAGAGTAACCTTTCATTCTTTTCTGCTCTGTTCCCTAGGTCACTCCCCATGGAAGCTGTTCTAAATTTTATCTTCTGTCATGTCTCTTCAACCAGTCCCTTCTTACTCCTATCAGCAAAAGCTCTAATCTCATACTTTGATGAGAAAATTAAAGCAAATGGAATAATCACTACTTTCTTCTAATGAATCTAGGTTAAAGCTTCACAGCACCATCCATCCCAGATTTCTTTTTCTTTTGTTCAAAAGAAGAGGTAGACATTCTCCTTTACCAAATCAAGGCTCATGCCCCCAATGCCATACCCTTAACCTCTTCAAAGAGCTTGCCCATTTGATGTTTCACTTCCCCCCCATCTTTATTCTCTCTAATCTCCTTCCTTCCTGCTAGCAAATGTGGTTTGATTGCCCCAATCATACAAAATCGTTCACATGACCCTACCAATCAATATTTTACAACCTCTCTTCTCATTTCAATTGAACAATTCATAGGAAAGCTATTGCTATTTCTTCATATTTTATTCCCTCCTCATTTTCTTAAAACCTAACTCTTACCACTGCCATTCAACTCAAATCACTCTTTCCTAAACAGATTTCCAATGGCCACTTTCCTAGGCTTTTCCAGACATTATTCTCTCCTCATTTTTCTCCTACCTTTCTGATCATTTCTTCTTCCTTTACTTTGTTATTTATATATATATATATATATATATATATATATATATATATATATATATATATATATAAAATATAGTTAAACACTATAATTAATTAATTAAAATTACTTAAATATTAAAATATAATTAAATTTTAAAATATCCCCTTTGGGGTATTCTGCCATACTCTATGTTGGTCTTTCTCCTTTCTATCTCTACACTCTTTCAACGATCTATCATTTGTTTAGTTGATGTCTCTATACAAATGATTCCCAACTCCATGAAGTCAGCTCTTATGTGTCTCTTATCCTAAATTTCTATTTTTCTAATAAATATCTCTACCTGAATGCCCCAAAGGCATTTGAAATTGAATATGTCTTATTCTCAAATTTCATTTCCCATCATAAAAAAACTCACCTTTCTTTACAACATCCTTATTTTCTTTAATGATACTAATTTTCTAATCACCCAGTTTGTTCATTTCAAAGTGAATGTCAACTCCTTTTCTCTCACCCCAATTTTAATTAGTTGCAAGTCATTTTTATTCTGCCTTTATAACATCTCTAGCATATACCCCTTTTTTTCCTCTACTCACAAGACCACATCCCTGATCCAGGTGCTCATCCTTTCTTACCTTAACTAACACATTTCTACTCTTTCTGGGTGACATCCAAGAAACAAGTCTGGTAAGAATGAATATCACACCTCCCTTCTGTTCATAGAGCACATTCATCTGTTCACATCTTTAAAACCATCAAAGGAAAATGGTGAAGTATCTTTTAAAAGATGAAAAGCCTTTTTAGAATTAATGAGAATTTAAATGTTGTAGAATGACTTTAATGTGGTGATAAATATTAAAGTGATGGATTCTGAAGAATACAAAGGCATCTATCATGTCTCATGACTTAAGTCACAGCCTTACATTGGCCTTCAGGTTCACACTTGTTAAAGTTGGAATATTTAAAAAGGAAAAAAAAAATTGTTGGCAGCAGGTTCACTCAGTTTATAGTTTGACCATGAAGTGAATTGCTTTATGTCTTCTTGAATTTTCCACTAAATGAGTTCATCTTAAATGTGTGCTGGGTTTAAAATCAGAGCATGTGCCCTAAAACCACAGCTCTGATACTGACTTGCTGAGGGATCTAATAACAGCCACCTCTCCTCTATAACTCAAGTTTCTTTACCTGTAAAAGGAGGGCAAATTCATCTGGATGAATCTGACCAAATCTAGATATGTAAAATTGGGCTATCCATCGAGTAGACTGAAATTTTAAAAAACAAACAGCATGAGTATTCAATTACCGAGTGAAAAAGCTGAATAAATGAATTTCAGTGGATGTAAACTAAGATTCATATAGATTTTGTGATTCTTCACTAGACACTTTCTCTGGGGTCACAGCTGAAATGGACTAGCTGTTTATTAAATGTTTGACATTTAGGGGTATTATTTACCTAATTCTGACTCCTGAACCCACAATGCCTTATGGAGTTTGATCTTGACAGTCTCAGTAGTTGTGGAATGACTAAACAAACTATAATATATGAATGTTAAGAAGCATTTTTGTGCTGTATAAAATTAACAAATGTGGAGGAAAAGAATCACAGAATGACATCCACAAAATAAATGATGCAAAAAAAAATACAATGGCGATGAAAATGTAAATAGAAACCACAAAATAATCAGAAATGCAAAAATTAAAAAAGAAACAAGTATGGCCCCAAAGAAAACTATGAGATATCTTCCCTACTTTTTCAATATTGAAATATCTACAGCTGTGGAATATTACACACATTTCCATCTGTTAATCATTTCATTCACATTGGTCTGAGTTGAAGATAAAATTTAATAAGAATAAATGAAAAATCTCATATGAATATGATAAATCTATATATAATAAGGGAATTATGGCTAGGAAAGAAGCAGTTTGTCTATTAAAACAAACAAACAAACAATTGTTGGTTAACATTGAGCCACCACATCCCACTAGGAAAGCAAGGAGTCTTTCAGCAAAAAACAAACAAACAAAACAACAACAACAACAACACATCCACAACTTTCCTTTCTTTGTCTCTATCAGGTAATCTCTATGTGTCTTCAGTTCAATCTTATCAGGATTTTCTGTAGATAATGCAAATGAGAAAATAAAAGCCCAAAAAAGTGGATGAATAACATGAATTTCATTGCTATTTAAAACTTTTGGATTGGATATGAGCCCATTCAAATGAAGGGAAAGAGGACAAAATGGATGCATCCCCCCCACTTTACTACTGATATCTTCCATTGGCTTAATTTGGTTGTATTTTTGTTGATTAATAGCCAAACACTCCAAGAATATATAAAGAAAATTGAAATAAGGAAGTAAATGAGTGGCTAAGAATTAAATGAGACATAAAGGAGTCCTTTTGAGCTTTTCTCCCATTTTAATCTAGAAGTTTATTAACAGGAAAATATATTGTTTGAGTTTTTTGTTTTTTAATCTTATGGACAAATAAAAATCCACTTAACTATATTATTGCAATAGCATTGCTACTTAAAAATGATGTTATGGAACAAAATTTACTTGGCAAATACATTTTATTTTCTTCTTTACTTTTAGGATAGAACAATGTAGAAAGTACTTGAGAGTTATCTATTTTTATTTACTCTCTTCCTTCCTTTCTTCCTTTCTTCTTTCCTTTCTAAGATGCCACTTCTTCCATCTAATCATTTCAAATATTTTCACTACCATTGAAAACAAAGAAATTGCCATGATCCCAGCAAAAAAATCTACATTATTCCTTAGGGGAATTCATAAGTACCTCCCACTAAGAGGAGAAAAGGATTTTGGGTACCCTTTTTCTGCCTTCTTGATCCAGTTTCTCATGATAAAGGGATAAAGCAGTTATGAGCCTTTACTACAAGGCAGATTGTTCTCTTTTCTATCAAATTATTTTGTTCTTGCTTCTCTGTTGTTATATGGTATACCTCCCAGGAAAATGGGAGATCCCTAAAGGCAGGAACCCTTCAGTTCTTTTGCTTTTCCCCAGCCAATCTTTACATTTCACCATCTAACCCAGTATCTCATATATACAATGAACAAATGTTCACTGAATTACATCAAATGGTCTTTGAACTTTGCTGAAAAGTTCCCCTGTTCTCTCCCACTACCTTACCTTCTGTGGATGCCTTCAGGATGGATTATCCTCATAATGTTTGTTTTTTGTTTTTTTTTTTTTTTACTACAAGACTTTCTATTAAGAATCTATCTTTCTAGACCGACCACTATGTATTCTGGGTAGTGTTTTCAAATAAAATGGTAGCACTAACGATTTCTTTTTTTTTAAGATTTCCGATTTCACCTGACAGGGCATTACTATCTGGTGAGGGAAAAAAATAAAACTGAATCTAGGTCCAATGTCTGGGTTCAGATCCTGCTCCTGATACTTTACTAACTGTCTGGCCTGGAGCAAATAATTTTATCTCCTTAGGTCTCAGTTTCTCATCTGAAAAACAAAAGGAAAGACCTAGATCATCTAAGATCTAAATCCTGCTTTGATATGGACCGAACCTTTGATGTTATTGGCAAAGGGGATTCCTAGAAGCGAATGCTTCCTGTACCAATGTACATTGATAACTTCTCTACAACTTACAGTATCAGAAAGTTGCCAAGAGCAAAGATGGGTTTAATTAGTTGTCCCAGGTCACATAGTCAGTCATGTGTCAGATCAGCTGACAATGAAAAGTCAGTTCCTTGGTTTCAAATGAAAATTGAACCCTGTGCCTCATTCTCCCTCCAAATCCTGTCTAAACCCCAGTAATAAGTGAAGAACTGAGAGGGTTAGTGACCAGGGAAGGGAACAAACATTTATTAAGTACCTACTATGGGCCAGGCACCAGGCTAAGCACTTTACAGATGTCATAAAAGATACAATTGCCTGAACTCAGGCCACCAGTTTCCTATGTACTCTGCCAAGTTTCCATTAGGCCCTTGCATCTAACAGACTCCAATCTGTCTTCTCACATCCTCTCATTGCCACAGAATCTGATATCCCTTTAAGTGCTCTGGCGAAGGAGTGTATTTCATCGGCTAAGTGGACCCTAGCCATGGAAGTGGCAAAAGTGGCCAGTAAAGAGGCTATTTATCATGGGCAAAGGCATTAAGGCTGAAATTAAGAAGATGAGTGATCAATCACTCTTCTCAAGAGCTACCCAGGCCCAGGAGGGAGCTGACAAGGAGAACTTGCTAAGAGGCAATTTGGGAACTGTCTACATCTGTCCCAGATGTCATTGACACTAGAGGCAATCACAGAAGGAAGGCCCTTTTCCTAAGCAGAGTAGAAAAGGCAAACACTTAAAAGAGAGAGAGGAGAGAGAGAGAGAGAGAGAGAGAGGAGAGAGAGAGAGAGAGAGAGAGAGAGAGAGAGAGAGAGAGAGAGGAGAGAGGAGAGAGAGAAAGAGAGAGAGAAGAGAGAGAGAGAGAGAGACAAGAGAGAGAGAGGAGAGGGAGAGAGGAGAGAGGAGAAAGGAGAGAGAGAGAGAGAGAGAGAGAGAGAGAGAGAGAGAGAGAGAGAGAGGAGAGAGAAACAGATGGACAGACAGAGCTCTAGTGGGATTCTTTTTATAGAAATGTTGAATCAGATGAGTTCTGAAGTCCTATGATGTTCTGAGAGTCTAAGATTTTTAATGAACTTTGAGGTCTAAATGAGGCAATAGTGTGACATATCAATCAAAATGTTTTCTGAAGCTGCGGTGAGAGAGGCACAGAGATTTCTCTGATTAGAATTTGTCAGATATGCAAGATGCATAGAAAATTAAGAAATACGTGACCAGTTTGATGGTGGATCATAAGTCTATGTCATAGGAAAATAAAAACTGCAGTTGTTTGAGCTATAAAAGAGAAGGTTCAAAAAAAAAAAAAAAAAAAAAAAACATGGCAACTGCCTTCCAGCATTGGGAAGGCCATCAGATGGAGGAGGGACTATCCTTATTTCATTTGATTCTGAAGAGCAGAACTAGAAGCAAGGTGTGTGTTCTGGGGAGGGGAGAGGCAAAGGAAAGAGGCAATGTCAGAAAGGAAAAAAAAAAACTTCATTATAATGAGAGCTGTCAAAAAGTGAAAGGGAGTTCCCCTCTTTTGGGATCCTCAAGAAGAGAGAATCCTTATGGAGAATAGATATAGACTAGTTGCCTTCTTGTCCACCAGATTACAATAGGAATTCTATTTGGACATAAACCCCACTTATTCAAACCATGACACTAGGAAATGATCAAAGCACATGAACAAAGAGTTATCAAAAAAAATTACAAACTATTAGAAATCATAAAAAGAACCATGTGACTTCATACCCTGCAAAGCGATACAGTGTCAAAAGATGGAAATAATCAGGGTTAGTGGGGTGGTGAAAAGCTGAGCACAACAATGTGCCAATATTGAGGCTGTGGAACACTCGAACCATTCTTGAAAGCAAACTGAGATTATTCAAAGTGACTACAATGTCCCAACCCTTTGACCAAGAGATCCCCTTGTTAAACTATTACTTCAAGAAAGAAATGGTAAGACAAGTCTCATGTATAATACACCGATACCATTTTGGAAGTAGCAAAGAATAGGGAACAAAGTAGATACTCACTGGCTGGGGAAGACAGGTAACCAAATTGTTGCAGATGAGTATAATAGACTGTTACAGTGTAATGAGAAACAGTGAATGTAAAGACATGAACTGATGCAGAGTAAAGTGAAAATATCCTGGAAAATAATATACAAAATATATGATGATATAAGTGTGTAGAATAATAACAATCAAAGAGCTGAATATGAGAATCTTCTCCTCACCACTTCTTTATATTATGAAGGGCCATGAGTGTGGAACACTACCTTTGGGGTATATTCTGGTTAATTTTGTGATTTATTTGGATTTTTTCTTTCTTTTTTTATTCTTTATTAAATCTAAATAGTCCTGTCATAAGATTGGTGAGGAAAAAACTCAATAGAAAATATAAGTAATGTATTAACAAAAGATTATAGATTAGATTAGATTATAATTAGATTATAAATAAATCCCTTATTCTGACATTCTCATTTTACATATGAGTAAACTGAGTGCCAAATAGTCAAAGAATATCATGGAGATTCCAAATGTCATAAGGTTATAAAGTTATTACTCGAAAGGAAATTCAAGATCATGGAAGTCATCCTCCTTATTTTACATAGAAGAACAAGACCAGAAAAGTAGAGGACATTTTTGAAGGCCATTCATGCAGCAAGTCTGCTGGTAGGTTTGAAGTATCAATTCAAACCTAGTGTTCAGTCTATGAAGCGTTGTCAAGGCTGAAGGTTTTGAGTTCTCTGATCCCAAATTTAGAAGGAAAAAAAAAGATTTTCCAGGTTTTATTTGAATGCTATTAAAATCACTCCTCTATGATCCATATTTTCTACCCCTTTTTCTTGCCTAATCTGTATGTTTTCTTCATCTGCTTCCCTTGCTAGGATATTTTTATGATACCTTTGGAGTACGGAAATAAGCCTTTTAATTTACTATGTGGGAAGAAAATAGATATATGCTGCCTACTGGAGTCTATTGAAGGAGATCTGTAAGCCCTTAGAAATTGGCGGCTTTGGGGATGCTAAGAAAATTGATCCCCTAGCCGTGAAAGTGAAGGGTTCATTGTTACTTCAAACATGCATCCTTTGAGAAGCACCCTCTTAACAAATGGCTTGCTAGACCTCTTAATGCATGAGCATCAGATTGTAAAGAGATGGAAGCAAGGTGTGGGGGAGGGGGTCATGTATCAGAAAAGCAGTCATCAAGTAGGGGCAAGCAAGAAAATCTGCTCCATCATGGACTCACTCTGGGACAAGGGAAAACCTTTCCCTCCTTTTGTTTCTTCTACTGCAAAAACAAACACTTACATAGAATAGTGATCTTCCTCCAAAGTTTAAAGCTGAGGGGTTAAAACCCTGCTCTGGAACCTGTGAAGCTGGAGCCTCTGCCTTGTTCCTCTTCACATATTCTACTGTGTAACCAGGCCATCCTCCTCTTTATTCTTCATAGACCCCAACTCCATTTTTGTGTCTACTGACTAGTCCATAGGCATGGAACTTTGTCCCTCTTAGTCTCTCACTTATAGACTTCCTACTTTCCTTTAAGACTCAGATCAAGCTCCTTCTCCTATAGAAGATTTTCCCAGAATCTCTTAGCTGTTAATGCCCCATCAAATTCTCAGCAGCACGTAAAGGCCAATGTTAAAGGAAGGAAACCCCCAAGAGAAACTCCAGGATGCTGAATAAGCCCATGCTACACAATGGGAGCTCGGTGACCATTATTCTAGGGTATAGAAAGGCTATCTTTTCCGACCCCTTAGCTGAACTCACCCCTTGTCACCTGAGAAATCGCCAACAGTAAAATCCACTAGTCAGAAGCATCTTCTTTTATTAAATGCAGCATCTCACTCCTTTTCTGCTATCATGGGCTGAGAGGGAGGACTAAGGTACCATTCAGGGTCTATCGCAGCTTTCTAGGGCCCCCAGAAGCCCTCTCAATACTGAGCCACCACACAAGCCAGGAACAACCAGGAAATTAATCATTCCCAAAGGCCCAAGCAATGAGTCACCTTGCTATCGATTTCTGGGGAAACTGCTCCCTGAGAAGGCCCCTATAGGCTCATTCTGCCTCACTGCACTATAAATAAATGAGTGCATTGTCTAAGGGTTAAAATATAATGAGTTATTTATAATCCATTGAATTAAGGAGCCCGGACATGAGTACATGGAGTGCCTGACTGTCCTGTGTATCCTGTGATGGGGAAGCTAATAATGTCTCTAGAGAAGCCTGCCGTGCAGATAATTGTATGCATAGAGTTAAGACGTGAAGAGCAGATCCCGGTCTAAAGTCATTGTTCCTTTCAATCTTCAAGCTGGCACCCGATGACCTAGGGAGTCGCAGGCAAGGAGAAGCATTCAAGGGCCCCCCTTGGTAAAATAGGCCCGTTAGCTGCCAGGCCCAACTCTGACAGCAAATGACAAATCCTCAGCAGCGGGCTCCTTTCAACTCTGGAGAAATCATTCATTTGCTCAACACTGCTCTCCCCCATTGGGGGCCCGCTGTTGTTTCACCTTTGCAATTTAAAATTTTCTAATGAAATTAAATTCTATCACTTACCAGCCTTGTTCTCTCCTAAGCCACCATTAGTCACAAAGGCAGGAGCAAACAAAAGAGTCAGTTCGGGCTCGTTGGGAAACCAAAGGCTTACAAAGAAGAGGGATTGCACAGAAGCATGAGGAGAATAAGCACATATTTAAGCCCCTTCATTGTGAGAACATGTAATGAATTATATCACGATTCCCTGCGTGTGTATCAAATTTATAATGGATTATTTGAAGGTAACAAAGTGCTATTAAAATGTTCAATAGCTGGTTATTTTTGCAGTCATAACAAGCTGTTGACAATCCTCCTTAAAGGAAAGAATATAATATCATAGTATGTATGATCAGAGAGAGAAGGGGCCTTAGAGGTCACTGGATTTAATCTACACATTTTGCAGAAAAGGAAATGAAGTCACCTGAGAGGGGAGATGGCCCAATCTTAGGTTGAATGCATAGGAGAGGGTTTTAAAATTACTTACATATTGTTGCAGATGTTAAAATCATAGAAGACAGAATACCGGAGCTAAAAGTCATAGAATATCTTCAGTTTTTCTAGAAATCAGTGGCAAGATAACTCATTGAATGAGTCTTTGGTTATGATTAATTTCCTGGCTGACTCCTGGTTGTGTGATGGCTCAGTGTTGAGAGGAATTCTGGGAGCCTTAGAATGCTGTGCAGAGCCCAAGGTTTCTATAGTTGAAGATAGTTCTGATATTTGTATTCTATGCTTTGAACATTCACAACAATGGATAGGAATTTCTCCTCTCAGCATCTGGCCAGTTCCATCGATTATTGAGGAGGAGCTCGTTGCACGTCCAAACACAGTGAGTTCACTGTGTTGAGTAAGTATAGTCCAGGTAGGTGACTGTGCTTACAATGCTGATGGAAACTGGTCAAAATGGAAATATCTGAATTATCTTTCACCTAGAAACAGGCAGTTTGTCTGACTGTCCAATATGAAATTGTGATAAAGTTGGAAAGTAACGGGAAAGAGATTTGGCCAGATGGGCTACGCCCAGATTGACAAGAGCTTTGGGAAACCAGACAGACATTACTGGACTTGAGGTACCAGAGAGCCATTATAATAGAAGAGATGTGGTACAATTTGAGAGATGAGATATTACAAATTCATTGAGTCAGGCCCAAAGAGCTGTTTGTTTCACTTATGAAATATCTTCAGATAAATCATTCAATTTTCATGAGCCATAGATTGTCTCTTTATAAAATGGGGATGATAATAGTCTTTTCCCTGTTTAACCCAAGTAGGTGTGGGGGGATCAAATGAAATGACACATGTAAGCTATTTTATACAATAAGTCAGATACCATTGGGCAACATCACCCTTACCACAGGGTACCTGGGATTTTTGGGTTAGCATAATACTTGAACTTGCAGGAGACTTGGGAAATTCTTCAACTAAGTTTTTTCACTATATACATAAAACTGAAATTATGCCTCAGCCTCATAGTGGTTGCACAGTTATTAACAAACTCAGAATTTGTTTCTGGACCAGAGGATATTAAATTTAGAGTTTGGGGAAATCTCAGCAGCAAAGTCCAACACGTTCATTTTACAGATTAGGAATCTAAGACCAACTGAAATTATAGTAATCTACTTATCCATAATCACACCATTAGAAAGAAAAAGAGAAAAGATCTTAACTCTTTGATTCCAAACCCAATAATTATTCTAATTCTAATACTTTGGAAATCCTAGAAGTTATTTTACCCAACCTCCTAATTTTACTGATGAAAGGGGAGGCTCATGGATTGAAGTGACTTCCCTAAATGAATGCTATCATTGACAGTCAGGATTTAAGCTCAAAATTTCCAAACTCTGAAGCAGTAGTAACACTGCAAATATTTCTAATTATATACTTCACCTCCCCTAGATCTTATCCTTTCATTAGTTTGACATGAGTTCAAATCCTATCTCCCTTCACTTAGCTTATCATAATATAACCCTGAGCAAGAATCTTAAACTCAGCCTCATTCTTCTCATCTGTAAAGTTGGTATAATCTACTCTTCATAGTGGTTGTGAGGATTAAATAAGAGAAGATTTGCTTTCTAAGAAAGTCCCACATCACCCAACTTTAGTGAATGTTACTAACAAAACCTAGATCAAATAATTAGAGATTTAAGTCAGGATTTTTTAATTCAGTTTTGTCATGTCATTAAGAACTCGCAGAGAAAAGTCATCATTCATCCTGTAAAAGAAGGAAGAGGCACAACTCTTATAATTCCTTTCAATCCTATTTTACAGATGATAAAACTGAAGTTTAGGGAAAGAAAATTGTTCAGGGGAACACAGCAAATGGTAGACATTGAATTCAAATCAAGAACTTTGGGTTCCAAATTTGGTGCTCATCCTGATATTTCTAAGGTCAAAAAAGGGATCCCTTGATTATTCCCATATGCTTGAGCTGAATTAGGTCCTAAATCTGCTACTTACTAGCCTTGTGGCCTAAGGCAAGTCACTTATCCTCTTTATGCCTGTGTCCAAATCTATAAAATGAGAGAATTGGACTAAGTAGCTTGCAAGGGTCTCTTCTAGATCTATACTTATGATACCTTGAAATTGAGCAAGGATATATTTTCCTTTAATCTGATAGAATGCAAGCTCTTTCAGGTCTGTGACCAGTATGTGTTTGTCTCCTCAGCATAATATCTGACACAATAAGAGCTTAATAAATTATTAGTAATTGATTGATATTTGATTAACTGCTGACAGCAGTTGGCTCGTGTAAACATGCATCCCTTTTCTCAACAAAGTGGTTATAATTCTTACCTGCTCCCAATCCAGCTCAAGAAATAATGGCAGCAGGAGGATAAAAATCAACTGGTCCTATATCATCAAACTACTTCAATTTTGAAGTCTTACTTAAATTTGATGTTCTATCTCTGACTTATGCTTATTATACTTGATGATTTTTAAGTTGATAACCTTCCTCCCCAAATGTCTGGTCTTTCCATCAGTCTTTTGCTTGAGCCCGCAGACAGAATCACAGATGTTCACAGCTAGAAGGAATATGAAAAGGATCTGTTCTAGCTTCTACCTGAAGAGATATCCTGCCTATAGGATTCATGACAAAAAAAAAAAATCTTTAGTTTGAAAAACTGAAACATTAATTCTTACACAAAAAAAGGAAGAATTCTGAGTCCATAGAGTCCAGCCTTCTTGCCATAAAAGGGTTGACATTTCCTGGATTTATCTCTATTATATTTCATCTCGTTCACTTAATAAATCAATTCACAATCACATGTTAAGCACCTTCTATGTGCCAGGCAATGTGCTAGGAAGGTAGAGACACAGTGAATCAATTCTTACCCTCAGGGAACTTACATTCTAATAGGGAAAACAATATGTACATGTGTAGATATGTGTAAGTCACAAACAAAATGGGAAAATGGAAATCTTGGTGGTGAAAGGAAGATGTTCAAAGTTACTAGTGGGGGAGGATCAGAAAAGTTCTCATGAAGAACTCAGTGCTAAAACTGAGTTTTGAAGAGAAACCGAGAGTGATGCAATTGATATTTGATCCTAAAACCCATATGGAACTATTGGTATTATTAAAAAGAGTGGTAATATAGTTATATATTTTAGGAAAAATTTTAGGAAAAATCAGTTTGGTGATTGTGTAGAAGATGGACTGAGGTGAAAAAAGACTTGAGGCAAGGAGATCACAGCTATTGCAACAGTCTAGGTAATGGAGGCTTGAGCCAGAGTGGTTGCTGTGGGAGTAGGGAGAAAAGGATGGAAGCAAGAAGCATTGCAGAGTAAGAGATTACAAGATTTGGCAGCAGATTGGATATTGTAATGAATGGAAGGGAGAAAAAGGAAGGGAAGCAAACTAGGGGATGATGTTACCCTCATCAAAATTATGGAAGGTGAGGAGATTCTATCTCCCAATGTGTTTTCTATCCCTCTGCACTTTGCAACATCTGCAAATCTTAGAAAATCATTTACACTTTCAACTGTCACTGATAAAAATTGTGACCATGATAGATAAAAGAATATCTTGCCAAGAGCAGCTTCATAGAGGCCTCTGTAGGCCAGGACTTCTGAACCCTTTTTCATTGGTGACCCCCTTTTGCCTGAGAAATTTGACATAACTGAGGATATTTAGGTATATAAAACAGGTATATAAATCAAACATTTACTGATAATAAATCATAAGTTTGTGACCTTTGCATTTTTAGTTATGGACCCCATGGGGGGTCATGACCTACAAATTAAGAAGCTGGACTCCAAACTGATATTAATGATAATAATAATAATAGTAATGTGACATTTATATAGCAACTATTGTGTACCAGGCACTATTATACTAATAAACATTTTATAAATATTATACCATTTGATTCTTACAACAACCCTGGGGGATAGGTACTATTATTATCTGCATTTTACACTTAAGGAAACTGAGTCAAACAGAAGTTAAACAACTTGCCCAAGGTCACACAGCTGGCAGGGATCTAAGGTTAGATATAAATTCAAGTCGTCTTGACTCCAGGACCAGCATTCTGTCTACTGTACCATCTAGCACTCTCAATACTTTAATCAATTAGGTCTGATCATTCAACCATTTACATTTCACATATTGTATTGTCATCTAGCTCAACACTGTCAAACTCAAATAGAAATAGGGCCACTAAATGTGATTTAAATTCCCATGGACTACATAGTGACTTAGCAAAGCAGAAATTAACATGATCTGTGTCTTATTGCATTTGTGGGTATTTTGTTAAAGATTTTTCTACATTTTTATCTGATCTGGGCCATACTCATGAGAATTACAATCAACATGCAGCCTTTGGACCATGTCTGGCACCTCTAATCTCATCTATCCTCCCTCTCCATAAACATGACGTGAGAATTTGTCCAAAGTCATCAGTTGAAGTATACAATACACCAAGACATCATGCCTAGATACCAATGTTTAGACATACACTTTGTCTATTGCTTTCCTTATCAACCAATCAACTTACTCTATTAAAGAATAGAATTAAATATAGTCTGCCACAACCAGTTCTTGATGAATCCATGACAATCTTTAATGATTGCGGCTTCTTTTTTCTACATGATTACAATGGATCCTTTCAAAAATACATTTTAAGCTTCTGATTGGAATTGAATTCAACCTCAGCAACTTGTAGTTAGTCCTTAGACTTTACTCTCAACCTTAAAATATGTTTGAACATTTATCTATTTCCATTGAAGTAATAACTCTTTAGTTCCCATAATTTTAAATTCATCAATTCAATTCAATAATTTATTAAACACCTATTATGTGCCAAGTTCCATTCTATTTTATAGAAATATAAAAATCATAGCCCCTGTCCTCAAAGGGTTCACATTCTACTGGGGGGAAATCATTAACAGTTGCTCAGTATTAATATCAGTAAATAACAAGTCTAGAGTCTTTTCATAATATGGTACTATTCTTGTGGGAGCCTGATCTGACTTCCAAGCATTTTCGGTCCTGACTGCCTGCCCAGCACATATGGTTTGTACCTTGCCCATGGTACAGAAGGGACATATGCTCCCCCAGATAATGAAGCTTGTGCCATCTGCCTTGGTTAGTCCCCTTTAAAGTACAAATTGTTTATGGCACACAAAGTAAATACATTCAAATGATTGAGTTCACTTCACATGTTCCAAGGTATGATCTTGAGACTTGAAGAGGAAGAGTATGTTTTGAAGATCCGACAGTTGTTAATGAGAGGAGAAAGTCTCTGGAAATACAATTCTTTTTTGTTTTAATTTTCACTGGAGAAAATTATTTAATATTTCATATTCAAAACATCCACAAACTCTTGATCCTAAACAGCATTTTTTTCATGTGCTAGAAAAGATTGGGATCTTCTGTTTCCTTATGTATTATTGTCTGATAAAGAACATTAGCTTTTATTATAACATAAGTAACTTGATATAGATTAGGTTTGACCTTCTCCAATCCATTTTTTATAAAGCTGCCAAATTGATATTCTTAAAAATAAGTCTGTCCATGTCACTCTCCTGCTCTAGAAGCATCAATTGTTCCCTTTTATTTATAGGATTAAATACAGACTCCTTTTTGTCACGTAAAATCCTTGATAATCTGATCTCAGTCTCCCTAGCCAGTTTACCATATATGGCATCCACATTCCTCATTTATATTTACATGCCGGGAACAGTCATTTTACTTACCATTAGTTTATTTTAATTATCAGTTTATTTTTCATTAAAACATGGATCTAAAAAATTCCAACTCCTTTCATTACTTATATAGAAGGGTGCGCATGAGCAAAGAGTTTCACCAACCCTAAACCTTTAAAAATGTCAGCTTTTGTTATTCTAATATATCTGTGATAAATGGTACTCAGAACATTTTATCAGGTTAGAGTATCCTGGAAGTCATCAGGCACTTGCCCTTCAGATTTTAAACTCAATTTGTACTTTACAAAAACTTTTCTTTAGGCAAGAACCAAGTAACTCTGGCTTGGTAGTCCTGGAGTTCTGCCTAAAGGCTTGGGATCAAGGAAAACCATCCATTTTGCTTTGTGGAGACTGTCCAACCAGGCACTTAGGATTTATAGATACTAATGAGCACTTTGGATAGGCCCTAGAAATCAATCTGTTGCCAGTGTGTATTCTATAGAGAATATTCCACGTGGGCAGACAAAAGCCAGTAAGCAGTTGGAAGGGATGTTGTATGCAGCAGCAGCTGAAGCTTATACTTTCAATTAAACTGGGTAAGCCATTTATAACCTAATGGTTCCTCCTAAGTACACATAATAAATTGAAAGAAAGAACCCAAGGCTCGAAAAGTGGACTCTCCTATCCACCGTCGTGTGGCCTGAACATAGATTGGTGGCCTGAAGAGAATCTTTGTTCTTACAGCATTTCCTCATTCAGAAACCACTGACTAGAAACAAAAGGTCAGCTTGTGTGGTAGATAGAAGGATGCTCAGTGACAGAATAGACAAGTGTTTAATTTATATTTTTGCCAAGAAAAATATTTGATTGGAAAAAATTAGTAGCTAATAGAGAGATCAAACCAAATATAAGGGAGAGAATAAGAGAGCATCTAACTGTTCAAATCACCTGACCCAAATAAACCTCATATACATTTGCTGAAAGAACAGGCAGCTTTGACTGATGAGCTACTTTCATTGATCTTTGAAAAATTGTGGTGAATCAGAGAAGTGCCACAGGATTAGAAAAAAAGCATATAGTTTTATGATTATTTTTTTTAAAAAAGGAAAGCATGGAGTTTTCAGCTTATAAGTACTTAAGCTTAAGTCAAATTAATGCAAAATTCAAGAGCAAAATACTGATGGGATGGTGTGTGAATTCCTAGAAAACAATGATCACAAAGAACGCTCATATCTTCATCTAGGACAGATCATGACAAACTAACCTCATTTCCTATTTTGATTGGATTGCGAAAAGAATAGATTAGAGGAATGGCGCAGTTCTTGCTAATCTTGATGTAAAAATACCCTATTTACTTTGCATGCAATTTAGAATTACTTACATTTATGCAAATTATCTCCCCAGAATGTATTTCTTCTTGTGATCTTTATATCCCTAGAACTTTAACACTGTTCCCAGAACACAGTATAGACAATAAATTCTTGTTTAGCTTATAAGGAATGACTTTCTGAAATATAGAAGGTGGGGTATCCATACTTCCCTGTTTTGCATCCATCCATGTAGTAGTGATGTACCATTTGGTGGCTGCCTTTTATGGCTCACTGAACTTCTACCATGAGTTAGAGTAACAATGTGATCATCTAGCATAGATCTTCCCCAAATCAGAAAGAGGGAAAAATAGGATAGTAGACTATTAATCAGGGAATAGAATAAATAGTGGGAGAGAGGAATTATAAGTATAAAATATCATATTACTTATTTAACAGAATGATTAGAATAGAATTTATCAAATGAAATTATAACTATTATTAGTTTAGAAGCTAATATTTGGGACATAAGGGAGTTTAAAAACACTATTAATTACATCTTCCAGATTTTATCTAGGCTCCATACATTATATAACAATACACAGATGAAAACCTGGAAACAAAATGGCCCCAGTAGGACAATTCTCTCTTTGTGGCTGTTTTCTCTTTTCCTTTCTGGTCAGTCACAGTGATTTCCTTGAATGTCATCACTGCTTCCCTATCTACTAATATTCTTTCTATTACAATATTGATGGATGATGTCATAGCTTCCATACCTTTCAAAATTCACAAGGTCACCTGCACACTATCATCTCAGCACATTAAGATCAGGAATAAAGACACAAAAAGAAAGAGGCAAACACATGGTCAGGTAAACATAAAAGATATGTAAGAGATAGGGCAAGTGCTCGCTTTCCCATTGGATCCTCAGAACTGGATCAACATTTTCCACATGTTTCCTATCCAGGAAAAAATACAATAGCAACAAAATTTGCTTCGGTATAACCCTTGAGTCTCTTTCAATTGAGCAACCAATTGGGACGCTCTTCATCGTCAAGCAGTGCAAACTACTCATTTATACTTTTATGGAAGTAAACTTTTTCAGGCTTCTTTCCATGTGATAAACTGGGATCAAATAGGAAATATCTTTGTATGTTCTAAGGAATGATCTTTCTCTAGGTTAGTTCACCCAAGTTATATTTGTTGAAGGAAAGGATGGAAGGACATATAAAACAGATAATTCTGAAATCCCTTCCATGTCTGAAATTCTATAATTTTATAAAGTGTATGTACCCATTAAAGTAATAACTATTCAGAGGAAAAGAACCAGATCTTACAGCTCTTGGCATCTCTCCCTATTTGATTTGTACATGGCAGACACTCAAATATCCGTGGAACAAATGAATGAAGTTGTTTACATTTTTTTCCAGTGCCATCATCATTTTTACGGCACACTCCTATTTTTAAAACAGCTGCTTAACTGTCCCATTTGGACCCCAATCTTCTTTATTTCGTGTGAGTATACAAATAAAATCACTCTTAAGTTCTTTTGGCAGAAAGTCCTTTAATTATTGGCATATCTACTAAATACAAATGCAAGATGCTTCCTGGTTTGATGGCCCTTTGCATTATCCCTCCAGAGAAGCAGAAAGCAAAGCCCTAGAAAGTAGATTGGAAATGAAGGAGATGAATCAATCATGTCTTAAAAGGAAATGTCCCTTCTTCTGTCATCATAACTAATTAGAAATGAACTATAATAAAAATAATGATGTCTAAAAAAGTCAACAGTATTGCAATGGGAAAATTCACTTTGTAATTATCACCAAATATTTGGAATTAGTTGTCAAGTATCAATATCTAAATGAAATATGTACATTGTATATTATATGTATAGAACATTAGGGACTATGTTACTTTATTCTGTGATGGTATAGGAAATCAAGGAGGACAGAGATTAAGTTAATTTTGATGAACCTGTTCTTTTATATTCATTTTAAATTTTATTGATAACTTTTGCTTTTGTTATATACATTTTCCAATGTATACTGGAAAATGTTCTTCTCTACTCAGGAAATCTAAATCAGATCACATCTTCATGTCCTCAGAACATTTAAATATTAGCTTCATTAATTTTATATCCTTGTTACAAAAATTCAGAAAGGAGAGAAAATACTGGTGAAGTTAAAACATTCAATCATATCTGATATTATAGATCTAATATTCTATACTCAGAATCCCCCACTTTTGAAAAGAATAAAGGATTTTTCCCTTTATAATTTGTTTATTTCTTTTGCTTAAATATAAATAGATATAGATATAGATATAGATATATTTGTTGCAGTGAAAGATTTCAACTTGACTGAAAAGAATACATTATAGTACTCATAGTTCCTTATATAAATCTCTTATTTTTTGCATTTTGAAATCTTTGTGTTTACTGAGAAGTATCCTTACAATACTTTTTTTTACAGGGGAACAATGGATGCTTCTATCTAGGCCTTCATTCAGTCATTACTATTACCCAAAATTGTTTTGCCATTATTGTATTATCTCTTTACTTTATTGTAGTCATTCTGTTTATTATTTTCCTGATTCTGCTTATTTCATTTTGTATCAGTTGATGTAAATCTCTTGGTGCTTCTTTGAATTTGTCATGTTCAATATCTCTTATGATAGATTGATATTATGTAAACATTTATACACTATAAGCTCTATAGCCATTCCCCAACACATAAAGAGATTGTGGGTGGGACAGATAGAAGCATGTAATTAGAGAGCCTATAGCAAAGTTAAGAGTGACTAAGTTGAGGTTCTAGTTCTGACACATCCAGCTGTATGACATGAGGCAAATCACTCTCAATGTCCAAAACTATCTACCTGCACTGAAAGAGGAAGTTCCTTTGTCTATGTTCCTTAAGGTAATGAAAACATAGGTCCACTATCCATCCTCTCCCCCAATCAGCACCCACTCTCTTTCCAATTCTTTGTTATCACAAAAAAGGGGAGTCACAAGGAAAAGCTACTGTAAATATATTTTTTTTAATTTTTATTTATTTATTTATTTACTGTAAATATTTATAGACATCTTTCTTGGTACAACTGAAATTTGATCCTATAATGCCCTCTATTGATAATAAGACTCTCCCATTTTTTTTCACCAAGACCACATATTTTTGCTATTATGGCTTTGTAGGACATACCAAATCATTTTCACAGGCTGTGCCAACACAGATGGAAAATAATAAAGTATCGAGCCAGTATTCTAGGTTTATCTCTGACTCATAATGGCTTGTCACTCTGGGCAAGTGCTGGTGATGATCAGTTCTCTAGGCAACTCTTTAAGTTGCAAAGATGTTCAACTTCTTTTGTAGAGGGAATTCCCTTTATAGGCTTGTCTTTGAAAAATGCACAGACCTCCTGACACAGAAGCCCCCATAAAGGGACTGTTCTGGCCATGGGACACTTTTCTGAAGATGGAAGTTTTCTTCATCCTCTACAACATGGGTAGGTATAAGCTTTTTGGGTTGACTATGCAACTCAAAAACAATGTCTATAAAATTTGCAATACTGAGTCAGCCATTCTTTCTGTGACATTTTCCCTTCTCACTTTTTTGTGTAACATCAAGAGAGTGATACCATTATTTATACCATTAATCAAACCGATGAGAGGGAAAGGACTTCCATCTTCAGATTCCCTTTTTATTCCAGCTAATTGAGCCAGGATGTTTGTCTTTTCCTGTTTCCTTTGTTTTTTTTTTTTTTCTTTTTTCAGTTTCACGTGATGGTGATGATCCCAGAATCAGGAATTCAAAGTATACTGACTTTGCAGCTAGGTGTGCTGACCCTGAGATGCTAGGATATCTGGGACTCAAGTCCAAGTGAATCTAATCCCTTTCTCTTCCACAGATATCTAGGTAAGGAAGATTATGTCTTCCACATTTTAGGAAATTAAGTATTAAATCTGTGATAATAAATAATATAATAAACAGTCCTCTGAAAAATCTAGTCCAACTATTACTGGTTAAGTAAAACTAGTCCCTTACAGTTTAAGAAGCAATATCAGTGAGGTTTAGAACCACTTACAGAGAGTCCAAATTACCATCCAAATCCTTTCAATGGTACCAGTGAATACTGAGAGAAGTATAAAATATAAGATACTGGCCTCTCTACACCACAACAGTCAGGGTAGTCATTATTATACTTATACCAAGATGGCCCCATCAGTTTTATTCTCTTTCATCCAAGATGGCCCCATCAGTTTTATTCTCTTTCATCCAAGTACAGTGATTACCTTATGTTATTGAAAGTTATTCCAGCTCTTAAAAAGTTGGATAATTAAAGTCACAGTTTTAGAACTGAAAGAGAATTCAGAGTCCATCTTCAAATCTCGATGCTTATCATTCATATGTCAATTATCACTCAGCTTTGTTTCAACTTCAAATTACATGAGAATGACACCTATGGCTTCATCTGATCATTGAGAAAGATGGAATGGTATAGTACCAATATTATTTCTGTGGCATCTGAGCAGGACCTCTCATCTAATTGAAATTCACATCTTTGACTTTAGGCTTTCAATAAGTACCACTAAATCATCACACTTAAGTCCCTTTTCTCCTTGTCCACAAGGACAGTATGAGCTTTTGTCAAATGCTTTGCTGAAATGTGGGTGTTCTTGAAGTCAGCTTGGCTTTTCAGATGATGACTTTTCTAAATGTTCAGCAACGATTCTTTTCACAATATGTTTCAGAAGCTTGTCACAAAAAGAATTAAGCTCAGTGGCCAAGAGTTTACAAACTCACCTCCCTTCCCTTTTGAAAATTTTCTCCATTCCATTGATACTTCTTTTTGTACCTCACAATTTTATCAAAGGAACTGAGCAGTCACAACTTCTCTTTAAAACCCTCACATGGAGAGATCTTGACTTTATGACTTAAATTTTTAAAGTGCAACTACTTCCTCTTGTTGTCTTTTCATTGATCTTGGATTTCAACTCTCTATAAACCTTTCTTGTTCTGTCCTTCCCAATCCAAAATATTTCCCTTGATTAAAAAACCAAAACCAAGTGGGAGTTGTGTCATTCTGCCTTCCTATGTCATTTGTCATCCTTCTAGCAACACTGACCATCAGTTTTCTATCTCTTCCCCATCCTAACAAATCTGGAAAAGAAATTATTTATGCAATAAACCAAACACACACAAATTTATATCATATCATTTTATGTGTGTGTATATATATATATATATATATATGTATATATATATATATATATATGTATGTGTGTGTGTGTGTGTGTGTGCATTTTGTCTCTATACTCAAATATAAGCTTGTAGAGGGTAAAGACAATTTTTGTGTTGTATCCCTGCAGATTATCATAGTGTTAATCACTTATCAAATGTTTAATGAATGTTTGTTTATTGATTCATAAAAAAACAAGATGGAATCATGAACTATGAATTTTAAATCCTAACACAAAGAGATATTTGGGCTCCAAGATTCTATTCACTTGCAGTCGGAGAAGATACACAACTAGAACAGTGAAAAGGGTGTAGAGTAGCATTCTATAATCAAAAAATATGTTCTATCATATGAGTAAAATCTAAAAACCGAGGATGAAAAGAGAGAGATGCATGTTGGTAAAGAGGAATCAAGCCATCTAGAAAATGATTGTTTAAATGAGCTACTCACATACTTTGGACAGATTTGGATGGAATAAAACTGGCATGGGAAAAGCAAGGAGAAAACTGATCCTTTGGGTGCAACCCTCCAAGAATGTGACATGACAGTTCCTAAGTATCAGATGACAACTCTTTGTTTCTATTGACAAATTAAAAAAAAAAAGGATTTTTTGTTATTTTTTTAATCTTTGCATCTTCATGCCTATCACAATACTTGCTGCACAGTATTTCATAAATGCTTGTGGAAGAATAGATTGATCCAAAAAGAAGAAAACATTTTCATAAACCTAGTAACTCATGAAATGTTGCTTTTAATTGAGACATATTTCTACATTCTATTAGTTCAGACTCTTTGAAGAACCTCATAATCCAGGTGCTATGTTGGAGTAACATTTCTGAGATTTCTGATGGTTTCTATGACAACATCTACATCTTTATTTAATGTTGGAATAAATTCAGTAGCAACATAAAATGCAAGAAGCTTAATTACATTGTACTCTTTTTCCTGAAAATGACAGATGATCACCCAATACTAAAGATACCTTTGGCTTAGTCAGAAAACAACAAAGATGTATTACTGTAGGTACAAAGATAGATTATGGTGTTTAATGTTTTAAACATCTGCCTAAGCAGTTCATCTTGCCATTTGAAGTTCCTCCCATTCTTGCAAAATGCATTTCGAGAAGAGAATAAGAAGGATGAATAATTACCAAAGTCAGATGGAAGAAACATATCATTGTCTCCCTCAGTAGAAGATAATGTCATTGACTGACCATAGCATATATATTTTGAAAAAGGGAAGAGAATGATGGGATGAATAATAAGGGTGGATGCCTGGATGGTGATAACAAAGGTCTAACTTCCCAGTTCATTTTAGATTCTTTTTTGTGACCAATGAGAGAGAACTTTGGATTAGAAATCACAATATAAAACTGATTAGAGAGATCATAAGGGAATACTTAACTCTCTTTGATGAAGGTGGCTTACAAGATCCAGGTGATCTACTTTTAAAAATACTAAGAATTGGCAACTGTGATTGCTGACCTATTATCAGTAACTTTAGAATATTTTGGAAAACTAAAGAGGTACCAAAAGATTTCTGAGAGGCAAATATCCCAATTTTCAAAGAAGGAAGAGATTTGATTGTACAGGACCTGACTTGCAATCTAAGCAAATTTCAAGAACTTATTTTGTCAAAGTGAAAATTAGTAAAATCTTTAAAAAGGTAGTAGTAATTACAGAAGGCCATGATTTTAACCAGAAAAAAATCATGTTTTCCTATATTCATTTTCTTCTTCAGTAGAGTTTCTGCACTAAGATATCAAGGAATATGAAAAACATAGTTTGCCTAGATCCCAACAAAGCATTTGATAAAGTCTCTTCTGATGGTTATTTGAAATATATGTAGAGATATGTAAATATGTAGACAATAATCCAATTTGATAGGTATAAGATCATTTAAATAATCAGACCAAAGAGTAGCCTTAATGTTTCTATGTCAGTTTAAAATATGTACTCCACTGTAGTGTCTCAGGAACATATATTATTTAATATGTTTTTAGTCAATGACATGTAAAAAAACTTCAAGAATAAAGATGAGTTGATAAATGCTCAAAATGTCATGGTAATATAATTGAGAAAATATGACAAAAGACAAGATTTGGAGGCTAGAAACGAAAGAAGAATCTAAAATTTCACCAAAGTGATAAAGCAGAGTGACTAGAAGCAATGAAACGTTCTCTACATGAATTCAAAAGTTCAGCACTATGTTGGGCCTATGATGAGTTTGAGGTGTCTTTGAAACTAATAAAGGGAGTGATGGAGATTGAGATTTAGATTGAAATAGAGAAAGAAAGAAGAGAGAGAGAGAGAAAAGGAGGAGATAAAGGAAGGAAGAGAAAAAAGGAAAGGAGAGGGAGAGAAAAGAAAGGGAAATAGTACTTTTTGTACCTATAGAGTGAATACAGTTATCCTTTTCACATCATGGGGGTTATGAGGATGGCACTTCCTGGTTTCTGGAAAATCCAGGTAAAAAATTTTAGTCGTCCCTTTACATCAAGAAGAAGAGTGATTTATTTTTCTTTTTTATGGGGTGTTTATGTTAAAATTTGTTGGTGTTGCAAAATTTGAGGTGATATCACACAATACACTAAATATATTTTATGCATTTTTCAGTTTCTAAACTTTTTCTGAGTCATCTACTACACTTTGAAAATCAGTTGGGGTAGTGGATGGAGCACCAGCTCTGGAGTCAAGAGGATCTGAGTTCAAATCTGACCTCAGACACTTAATGCTTCCTAGTGAAAGAAAGAAAGAAAGAAAGGAAGGAAGAAGAAAATAAGTTGTGACTTCAACAAAACTCCTCAAAAGTTCTATTTAATTTCCTATGTGGATCTATGATATATTAAAATCACAATGGGGAGAGCCATGATGTGACAAGGACAATGGTGCATTGCACTTCAGAAAAACTTTAATTGTTCCTTCTTTGGCATCTAATTAAAATTTCATTCTTGGGATAGCCACATGGAACAATGGATAGAAAATTGGCTCTGGGGCCAGAAAAGCCTAAGTTCAATTTTATCCTCAAACACTTATTAGCTGTGTGATCTTAAGCAAGTCACTTAATCCCAATTACCTCACAAAAATAAATAAATGAATCAAATTTGATTCTTTACAGCTTCTTTCTTTTACCCAGCCAAATTTGAGCAACAAAATTTCCCTTATACTCACATAGCTCTCTGCCAAAATTGGGGGGGGGGAATCCTCCTAATTTTTTGTTGTATTTTGGCTCGATCACACTCACCATGCATCTCTCCATCACTCTTTGAATGACCTGCAAGCATAATATATTGGTTTTACAAGAATTTTTATACACATATTTGCAAACTCATAACTGGATTTTTATAAGTATGACATGTCAAAATTATCATCCATTACAATGTTATCTTCATTCTAGTCTTTAGACAAAACTACATTAGGAATGAGGGAACATTAAATTCTAATTATTGTAATATCCCCTTAAATATATTTCATACTTTCAATCTTCAACTGTTTCTTATATGTAGATTTATAATTTTAACTCTTGAAAGTATCTCCTTAGGTAAGGAATGCCTCTATTCTTTTATTTGGGTGATTTCTTAGAATGAGCACAAAAATTAGCATTAAAAGACCTAGATTCAAATCCTGAATCTGCTACTTAGTAAATCATGAAATGACATCATATGTACAATTCACTTTGCTTACATTAAAAGGCGACATAACTGTTATAGAGAATCCTCCTCCTCATCATCATCATCATTCTCCAGCAAGTCACTTAACTAGACACTGACTTCTTCATGTGTGGAGTGGAGAACTTAACATTTAGCCTACATACCTTATAAGGTTGCTTGTTTGTAAACTACTTTTAAACTTAAAATTTATTTTTAAACTTCCCTCTGGAAATATGAGCTAAGGCTATTTATTTATTGAATATTCACTATTACTAAAAAGAAAAAAAACTTTATAGAAGGCTGCTGAGATTTATAGCTCATGAACTGACTCGGAAGGCCTGAGCTCACAATCCTTAAAGTAAAAATATATCCATATATATAGTAACCTACTGTAATAAGGCAATGTTAAATTTTCTTTTTTTCTTTCTTTTTCTTTTTTTTTTTTTTTTTTTGGCTTAAATTACTGTTTTAGGGAATTAGCTTCATAGCTCTCAGAACCTCCAGCCAAAGGCCTAGGGCTAACTGTGCTGCACTGAAGCTGCAATTGTATAGTACTCTTTTCCTCAAGTCTCGCTTTTACGATGTGCCATAAATTTTCAGTAAAGTACCATGGTCTTTGAAGTATATTTATGTCCATTTCTAAGATAAAGAGATGTTTAATCTTTGACTTTTATATAATTTTCTCAGTCTTTTGTGATATATGATACAGTACCATGTTGCATGATGGTATTCAATCTCAATTTAAGAATTTCTGATACTCCATAACTATTCTATTTTCCAATAAATCAATTTATTTAAGAGAGTTCAACATTCCCTAATTGAGAGCAGCATTTTTTTAGATGTCTTTTTACAATCTGATGAAGATAGCCAAAGTTTACAGGCTCACTGAGACCTCTTCTGACAACAGTTTTCTTGAAAGAAAATGTAAGTTTGATCAACAAAAATAACCTTTTCTCATTCTTATATATTCCAGACTTTGTGTTGTCTTGCCAATTATATCATTTTTTTTCTTCCTAACAATGCTTTAACATCTATTTTTTTAACTGGTCTTCTCACTGTTCTTCTAATGTCAAGACAGCTACACTATTCCATAGAAGAATCAACAGCATCTACACCAGCTACCAAGTCCTTCTGAAGGTGTTTACTTGCTGTCTGGAGATGGCTAATGTTGTTTTATACTAAGTATAATTTCTTAAAAGAGAATATTGACCACATTTTGTGTGATTGATTCTGTGTCCCAATGAGCTTGAATGATCTTTCAAATGGTTAATTTCACCACAGCTACACTACATATAATATTTCTAGTAGTCATAGAAATTGCTCTTAAAAACTATAATTTTGCATATTTTTACAGAATAAAATCTATCATTTTAAGCAGAATTAAAAATAAATCAAAAGAAAATTATGAAATATTTGTATGGCACAAAATCTAGAACTCAACTGAAAAAAAGAACTCAAATGGGGGAAATCACATCAATCTCACTTCAAGTGGTCAAGACTAGATTTCTGAATCATAAAATGAAACATATCAAAATTACTGCTTAACACAAAGAGCGTGTTAGTTCTCCCCTAATGGAATATGAGTTTGTCAATGCCAGAAGTCACATTTCTTACCTGTATATCTTAGGGCTTCTAGGTGACCTAGTGGACAGTGCATAAGGCTTGTAGTCAGGAAGACCAAAGTTAAAATCCAATCTCAGACACATGAGACCCTAAAAAACTCAGTTAGCCCTGTTTGCTTCTACTTCCTCAACTGCTAAATGAGCTGAAGAGGGAAATGGCAAACTACCTCAGTACCACTGCCAAGAAAAACCTAAATGGAGTTATGAAGAGTTGGGCATAAGTGAAACAATGAAATAACAATAATGACAAATCCAAATATCACAAGAATCTGGTACATAATAGATGCCCCCAAATGCTTGTTGGTTGATTGGTTGGTTAACCTAGGAAAAGAGAAAGCTAAGGAGGTTTCATAAAAAAAAAGCAGTAGTTTTTGATTTAGATATTAGGGAATTTTAGGGATAAAAGCATGCTATAAAGAAATAAAATGAGATTCAAGAAATTTTAACAATCTTCTCAAGTTTACACAAGCCAGGAATAGAGTCCAAATCACAGTCCAGACATGTTATAAAAGTTTGAACCTACTATACACCAAACTGAATCTTAAACAGATGGTTCAAGTGAGGGTCTATGCCATTCTAAATGATTTCTCTACTTTCCTGAGTCTCTCTTCTCTTCAAATAATTATTATGTCTGCCTCTTGACATTGCTTTCTATCAACTGTGTATGTATTTACTATTTGCTTATCTCTGGTATTCTTCTTTTTTATAATATATGATGGTTTTCTCTGGGAGCAGGTTTCTTGGGGAGGTTTTCTGGAGGCAGCCTTAGTTTCAGTTCTGTGTAATAATCACCTCAAATGCAGCCAGAGATTTAAGTGCACTCTTTTATTGTCTCTTCCAAAATAGCCCTGTTAGTTTTCTTAGAAACCTATCTCCCTCCTTGTTTCAAGTTCTGGCTCATAACACTTATCTACCTAGAATGTTTATTAACTTGTTTATAAACACCAGCCTCTGCATTTTAGGTCCATTTTGACTCATTCTCTGGAATTCTGGTCCTTCAACAACTTCCTTTATACCCAGAAGAATCCTCTGCCCTGAAGCCCATTCTCTTAATTGGTTAGTCCACCTAACCAATTAGTCAAGACCCCAGCTTTGTTCATTTCATTCCTAGTTTGAATCATCTCCTTGTCATAAGTTTTGCCTTCTTCCTATCACTTGTAAGCTTGTTGAGGACCAGAATTGGGTTTTGTTTTGTTTGTTTGTTTGTTTGTTTTTGTTTTGTTTTTAATCACAAGTGTCTGTCCCACAATAAGAGGTTAATTTATAGTTAATTTTTCTATCAAGGTTTGCCTGAATACACTTGACATGGTATTACAAACAAACATAATTCAAGTATGTATCAGAGGTGGGACTTGAACATAGACCTTCTTATTCTTAAGGCACATTGTCTTTCCACTTTTCCACACTGCCTTTATAATCCATTGATAGCCCCAAAAAATCACATCTGCATTTCATGTCCTAATAATCTGTATTGTAGGAAGTTCATTGAGTATTCTGAATGGTAGTAAGCTACTGTTGCTCTGCCTAAATTCACCATCAATGTGAAAATGCTTTGGAGAATACCATTTCTGGTTATACACCAATCTAACTAGTCAGCAAGCACATGCGCACACACACACACACACACACACACCACACCCTAAAAGACATAATGAAGGGGAAAATGTATTCAACTCATTCCAATCTTCATACTGACAAATGAGAGCCAGAGTTAGTTGGCTAAAGGGAAGGGATTGTCCCCAATTATTGTACTTTAAGTATTAATATCACTAAATTATGAACTATATTGGGATTTGGACAGAAAAAATACATAACTCAATCTTAAAAGGCATAAATCCAATTATACTTGAGAGAAACAACCATAGTTTGAAAATGTGTAGTTATTGTCAAAGTGAAAATTATCAAACTGAAGTCCTCTACAGAACATATGCTGTGTAAAATATTAACGCTGACACTTCTGGTCCAAGAGTGGGGCACCACTGGGGATTGTACAATAGGTGTTCAAGTTTTGTTTTATATTAGTTTGATTAAAATGATCCAGGATTTACAATGAGGATGCTGCTATTTCAATCCCCCTCAGCATCCGACAGCTCAGGCAAAAGATGTTAGAGGCTTATGAGATTATCCAATTAGGCACGAGATTCCCTGTATCCTCTCTGTGGGTGCTTGGTGCCTTTTGTGCTATCAAAGAAAACTCTAACAGCCACCCACCCACCCACCCACTTCCTTGAATTCTGCCAGAATAAGCCATGTCTATCAATCTTAGTAAGTACATATTTTGAAAAAGTTCTTTCATTAAACCAGTGGTGTTAGTCTTCTTTGAATACATGGGGTTGAATTATATATCTGTATGGGCCTCCTCCTTGCAAAGGATTTGAAACTAAGAGAAAAATTAATTCCCTTTGATTTTATTTTATTTTTAAATATGAACATTTCCAAGGGTCTGTCAATGCCAGAAATTTTCCACTTTTAGCTCCAAACTAAATCCCCTAATTGAGGTATGAATTTTATTTTTTAATTGGCTTGGGCTCACAAGTATTCATGCACCTAGGTGTGTGTGTGTGTGTGTGTGTGTGTGTGTGTGTGTGTGTGTTTTAAGAGATGCACAAACTATGAAAGTAGCTTTGGGGAAACTTTTGACAAATGTGACAGATGGTAAAAGAAAAAGATACATTTTGCTTATAAAAAGAAAAACCCCAAAATATTGAATTTCCAAGGCATATGGAAAAAATGACTTTACATTAAATTAAAATATTTAAAGTTTGTGGTACGGTAAGGTGAGGTATAGGGTTAAAAGTGTTTCTTATCCACATAGGGTTAAGACCTCAGACATCGTTTTGTTTTGAGAAGCAAGGAATTACAAAATTTTTGCTCTGGAAGAGACTCAGAAGTCGTCCATAAAATGAAGGTGATGAGAGCATCAGCTTCACAGGAGCACAATGAGAAGCAAATGAGTATTTTGCAAACAGTGAAGTGCAATATAAATGCTATTAGTAGTAGTAATAGTAGTAGTAGTAGTAGTAGTAGTAGTAGTAGTAATAGTAGTAACAGCCACAGAAGCAGCAGCAACAGCAATATTGGTAGTAGCAGGAGTGGCAGTAGCAATAGTAGCAGTAGTATCAGTAGCAATAGTAATAGTAGCAGTGGGAGCAGCAGAGGCAGCAGCAGCAGCAGCAGCCATAGTAGTAGTAGTAGTAGTAGTAGTAGTAGTAGTAGTAGTAGTAATAGTAACTGCAGCAGCAGTAGTAGCAGCAGCAATAGTAGTGGTAGTAGTAGCAGCAGCAATAGCAATATTGGTAGTAGCAATAATAGTAGCAGTAGCAATAGTAACAATAGTAGCAGTAGCAATAGTAACAATAGTAGCAGTAGCAATAGCAACAGTAGCAGCAGCAATAATAGTGGTAGTAGTAGCAGCAGCAGCAGCAATAGTAATATTCTTAGTAGCAGTAATAGTAACAGTAGCAATAGAAACAGGAATAGCAGTAGCAATAATAACAATAGTACCACTAGCAATAGCAGCAGTAGCAGCAGCATTAATAGCAGTAGTAGAAGTAGAGGTTGTAGTAGTGATGGAAACAGCAGCAGCAGCAAAGTAATCAAAGCAGTAGCAATAGTAGTAGCAGTAAGCAACATCAGCAAGAGGAAGAAGATGAAGAGGAGGAAGAATAATAGCAGCAGCAGCAGTAGTATTAAGCAGCAGCAACAATGACAACAATAATAGAATAGAAGCAACAATGTTAATAGCAGCAGCTGCTGAAACAATAGCAGCAGTATGTCACTTAAGTCATAGCAATGTTAACAGGAAGAACAGAAAGCAGAAAATGAATACCTCACAATTCTATTGGCCAGTATTAGTGGCCCTTTAATAATTTCTTCATAGTATATCCATTCATTGCAATAGGGACATTCCTTCACGTCTCCTGAGAATTCAAAAATAGGAGCATGAAGAATATCAACCAGTTAACCTTTGTTTTTGCCATAGGACCCAATCATTTCCCATTTTTACATTTCTTTCCCTGACCATATTTAACTCCTCTATTCTGTGAAGTTAGTTTCTCTTTGCCTAGATGCTGCAGCTTGCCAATCTCCCATGTGTCTCTCCATTACCTTCCTATGGGATTTGTTCGTGAATCATTTCAGATATATCTAATTATTTATGACCCAATTTGGAGGGTTTTTTGGCAAAGAGTAGTTTCAAGTCTGACTTGAGACACTTAATAATCTTAGATCCATTGGAGATCTGACATCCTCTGTTGAGTTGTATAGCATCAGAGGAAGTCTCTAAACTCAAATGCTCTCGTTCCAGTCCCAGTGGTTTTTTCTGTGTTATCTAATTTTTGAATCCTACCATTCAACTAGTTCTGAATCTTCTTATTGTGCTAAAGTTTAACTCATCTCCTAGATTTTTCACAAAATCACATAAGAGACTTTGTCCCTGGTGATTATCAATAAGCATAGTAGCAGTCTGACTTTTTCCTCTTGTTATCTGTACTCAATCACATGTGTGGGCACTCACCTACAAACCATGTGCCATGGCCAAGCTTTTCCACCCATTACTTGCTCTCTACATATTGAATGAGTATATAAACAGATCAGAAAGCATTCCTAGGGTGGCAGTAGTGACCCCGGGGCTAATCGAATGCTGCCTCCAGAGAGGAGGGTTCTACTCAAGTCAACAATGAAACCTCAGGCACCAGTGCAGCCACCAAGGTAACTATGCCTGGGGTTGAGGCAAAGAAAAATCAGCTGCCAGAGATGTCTTACAACTTTATTATTGCAATTGATCACATTTATGAAGACATCATAGAGTTACAAACAGTTATAATCCAAGAAGGCAGTTATAACAATGCAAAGTGGTCCATCACCTCCTCCCAGTGACAACTTTATTACTGTGCTGGGTCGCTATTGCAGCAGGGAAATATAGCCACCATAAGTTATTGGGAAATGAAACAGCACAGCAGGCCGCAGATTACTGTCGAAAATTTAATTTTTTATGAGCCACAATAATTATACTGAACAGTTACCAAACAGACACCACAGAATCTACTGAGATCATGCCTACAACAGGGAGAGCCTTTTTTTCCCCACTCTCTGTGAAGTCATACTCATTAGACACAGGAAGCAGCAAGGGCCTAGGGAGCCCTGACCCACAATGCTCCAGGGAAGCTTCCCCAGGCACCAGGTAAAGGCCATATTTCTCAGCCAGTTCTGGACTCAAGGAATCCACAAAACCATGTGAGTGAACTTCCTTCAGTCATCCACTTGTCTATTTCTTGACCCTGAGAGCAAAAGGGAGCCAAGAACCTCTGACTGTATACTCTCTATACCACCATACATTAATTTCTCCAACTCATTTAAATATTGAGAATTTAAAAAAAAAATGAAACTCCCTGAGAATAGAGACTGTTTCGTTGTTGTTTTTGTAAACAAGTCATCTCTCACAGACCCCGGTAAATATTAGGTATTTAATAAATACTTGATTTATTGATCCTCCAGGAGATTCAGTAACTAGAACATTATTACAGAGCTAGTAAGTGTCAGATATAGGGGCTTAACCCTCATTGCCCTATGCCAAACTGCTTTTCAATCCCTCTATTGATAGTTTTTTTTTTTTCAGGAGACTGGGCTATTTGGTCATGGACTCCATTGACAAACTGGTTCAACATATGTACTCAGAATACTGTTTTTAAATATAAAATGTGTAGGGTTGTAAAGGAAGAAAATTTTATTGAAATGCAGTTACTGACTTTTTTTTAAGTTTATGGAGTCAAGGGTAAAAACTACTGCTATAACTATTCCTAGACAAGTGAAGCTTAATACTTGGGAAGATCTGAAACAAAAGGAGTCACAATATTGCTATCATCTTTTTTTCTCAGCTGATGCTTTTTCCATATCTTCTCATTGCATGATGATAAAAATATGGAGTCTACTAGAAAATCATAGATCCTAGAACTGTGAGAACTAAAGATCCAGAATAGAATATGGAATATCAGAGTGGGGCAGAAGGAAACAGAGTGGAGAATCCACCATAGTAGAACCTAGAGCAGGATACAAAATATCACAGCAGAAAATGTTGGATCTCAAGAAGTTAGGACATAGCATGCTAAACATGAAAAAGACCTTGAAACACAGAACATAGGATAAAAGAGCACAACTCCATCCAACTCCATCATTTAAGAAACGAGGAAACTATTGATTCACAAAAAATTGATAGCAAATTTGGAATAGCAAAAGGTCAGGAACTTCAAAGAAACTAGAAAAAAAAAAGAAGCAAAGGAAGTACATTCAGCAGTATTAGACCTTAAATTATAAAGGAGAACATTGTTGAAGAATAAAATGAATTTTTTATTATTTTAAATTAAAATATTCTTGTATAAATAATACTTGTGTGGTCAGGAATGGAGGTAATCCAGAAAACTGGGGGGGGGGGAATTTTATGTCCAATCTCTCAGATAGAATATGATTGGGTTGAAATACTGATTTGCTGTAGGAAATGAAGAGATGGTTGATTTAGAAAAAAACATGGAAAAACTTGGAGTTAGGAAAGAAGATACCATCCACCCTGAGAAAAACAGATGGCAGGTGGAAATAAGTATAGAGTGGTCTTACATATATGTGGGTGAGTGTATATAGATGTATGTTTCTAATTATAGCAATATATCTACATCTGTAGCTAGAGCTATATAACTCTATGCATAATTGTATTCTTCTTTAAAATAGAAGGAGGAGGGAAAATAAAGTAAAAATTAATGCACAGCAGAGAACAGGAAAAAAAACAAGGAAGCAAAGAGAATCTGGGCAACTTTAAAAATAACATGTAGTATTTATTAGATACATTTTCTTGAAATGGAAATTTATTGTTTTATATTGAATCCTCTCTTATGGTGACATGCAAGGTTTTTTTTTTTTTTTTCTTTTCTCATTTTACATTTTTTTTAATTTTAAAATATGGAAGCTGAGACATGAATAGAGGACATAACCTATTTGAGATTCCACAAAGGGACCTAATTACCATTTAAATGCCAGTTTCCTAACTTTCAGACCAAAGGCTTTTGGAGAAACCCAGGCTTCTTTTGAATTCCTCACAGTAGCTATAAAAATGCAAAATAAATTACTAAAACTCAGTACATCTTACTCAATGACTGATCACAATTTACCTATCTTAGATGATATTGGAATGATGATGATAGCTCACATTTATGTAGCGCTTTAAAAGTGACAAAATATTTTCTGTATATTATCATGAATGAGAAACCATAAATATGTAGTTAGAAAACTGTCATATGAAAGAAGAGATAGACTTATTCTGTTTGGTCCCACAGGACAGAACTAGTTAACAATGGAGAGGACTTCAAATGGATTCATTTAGGCTGGATATCCATAAAACAAAGTTTTCCTAATAATTAGAGCTATCTAAAATAAAATTAGTAACCTAGGGAGGAAATAGGTTTCCACTTTCTGAAGATCCTTATGGAGAGATTAAATGAGTACTGTTTGGTGTGTTAGAAAGGGGATTCTTTTTCCATTGTGGGTTGGACTCAGTATCCCCTGAAGTTGCTCTCAACTCTAAAATGCTAAAAGCATCTTAATATGGTGATTCCAGGCCTTGGCATTCTGTTTAGGTTTTCATAAACACCCAAACTTATTTTTCAATATATATTTGCCTTTTGTGATGTCTGTCTTCATAGTACTCAATGTTACAGAAGATATTATTTTAATTTGGAAGGTAGTATGAGTGTCTTCATAGAATTTTTCTCATCTCACCCTCTAATTGTATTGAACATGTGTTGTTGCCTGAACTACATAGAATAAAATGAGATGATGTAGGAAAAATATTTATAAATTGTAAAAATGCTATATAAATGTCAGTTATTGTTATTACCATTAGTAGTATTACTACTACTAACAATAATAATAATAATTATAATGTTCTCTTCTCTAAAATATAATCATTCTCTGGGAGCAGGTTTCTTGGGGGGCTTCTGAAAGCAGCCTTTATTTCATTTCAGAGTAATAATCACCTCAAATGCAGCCAGGAGTTAAAGTTCAGATCCTTTATTGTCTCCTTCAAAATAGCCCTGTTAGTTTTCTTAGAGGCCTATCTCTGTCCTTGGTTCCAAAAGCTCTTGCCACTAATTTTTGACTTTCTGAATCTAAAGCCTCCAGCCCACACAAAGGTGGAAGTTGGAATGAATCTGTCTCTGCCTCTGAGAGAGTGGGCTTGTGAGCTTCCATGGGCTTTTGGAAGCTCCTCCTTATATATGCTCTCTTAAGGGTGTGAACTCTAATAAGTACTAAGCACATAAGCATTGTCTGTATCAATTCCATTGAATTAGCACTTTCTAAGAATTCTAACAACTTTCCCATTCATTCAGTAACCATCTTTGCAGGTGCAGGAGGGAACCACACAGACTTGAAGCCCATTTTGTATTATTTTGTGTTTCACAGATTACAATAACTAAAGAATATTTCACCAATGGCTAGTTAACTGTCAATAAGTCTTACTGGGCTTGGAAAATCTGGACCTCAGAAAATAGTCTCTGATGCCAGGATCGTATTTCCTTGCTTCATAAAGATGGATCTGAGTTTATGGGCCCCTTTGTCTCAAGGTCAAGGTTGTAGGTCTCCCTTTGTCTCAAAGATACAGTTTTTTTCAATTCCTGGGACACCTTCATCCTCCAAGGAGGCATTATGGATGACCAACTAAAACTAGCTCAGATTCTGCCTAATATTATGCCGCTGACATTTATAGCATGTGGCTGAAAAGGAAAAAAAAAAGAAATTCATCTCCATGGTGTCAGAAAGATTCACTATTTTATTCTCACTAAAGTTAAAAGACTAATCACTTTTTTCCCTTCCTTTTGGTTTACAATGAGTTATTGTCAAAATATATTTCATAAAGCACTTGTAAAAATTAATCATTATTGAGATGTGAGATAGCTTAAGTATTATTGGAGATCATGATATCTTTTATTTACATATATACAAATTTTTCCATATATTATGTCATTTGAACCTCATAATGCTCATTTGATATCTATTACAGAGATTATACACATTTTATAGATGATGAGACTTAAGCTCATTAAGGTTGCTTTGTCCAGAATTACCTACACAATGAGACTCAGAAAAAGGATTTGAATTTGGGTCTCTCTTAGTCCAGGATTCTATATTTTTTCTATACTACCATGCTGCCTCCATAAAGGCCAATGGGATTGAGAAGTGGAATCCTCCATGGCTGCAATGGGTAGATGGGAGTTGTGGTTCATACTAAGCGAGATTTTTATATTTTAATGGGAATATTAGTCTTTATTGCAATGCAAACATTTCTGTTTTATATAAACAAAATATCCTAAGATTAGGGACTATTTGTCTCTATACCTCCTTGTCTAGCATGATGTCTAACATAGTAATATGCCTAATAAGTGTTTGTTGTGCTGAAATGGATTGTATTGTATTGAACTGTATTCAATTATCTGTATTTTTTTTCAAGAATTCTTCTTTAATAAATAATTTTTAAAAGATCTTTCTGATATTCCAATAAGATGTAATTGGGTCTAAAAGCATTTCTGAACATTCTTGCAGTTTAATCCCCCATATATGTGGTTAAGTAAGTCAATCACATCAAAGTAGAAACATTTCCAAGGAGAAAGCTTTCTAAACTAACATTTTGTTTGTGGGCCTGTATATGGATCAACACAGAAGAAAGAAAACAGATGGAGAAGGCAAACAATGGATGTGAGTAACTTTGCCTTAATGGACAGAATAGTTCAGAGCTTCCATATGTCCATGCTTCCCTATCCAAGGAATCATGATATTTCCTTGTCTACTCAAGTCAGTCTAGTTAAGAGGCTTTAATCTCATTCTGGCATCCATAACAAGTTGTTAAAATGGGAAATAGATTTGTTTTCATGACACTGGAGAGTTACACTGATTTTTTTCCACTAAGGAGAATAAAATGACACATCACATTTTTATTATTGTTTCTTCCCATGTGCAAACACAAGCCAAAGGAATTAGTGGCTTGACCCTGGCCTGGGGTGAGAGACATTTATTGTAGAAAGTTCCATCTCACCCCAGCTTCCTCTGAAAGAAAATTAGAATGAGATAGAATTTTTCAAAACTATACTGAAGATTCCTTGATATTTTATCAAATCAATAACCTCATTAATCTAGTACTTTTTCCAGGATGTAGGTTGTAGCTCATCCATGTCCTTTCATTCTAAATCACTCTTCCCAAATGTTGGGAATTGAAAGGGATCTCAACCACCATCCAGTCCAACTCATATTCAGAAGGAATCCCTACAATAAAATCCTTGAATACCAGCAATAAGGGAAAAATCACTATTTCTCTAACAACTATTGGACAGCTCTCATTGTTAAGAACATTTTTTTTCTGAAATCAACTCTTAATTCATTTCTTTGTGACTTCTGCTTATTGTGTCTTGACTTTGCCCAGAGATCAAGCTTTGGAAGTCCAATTCTTCTTCCACATAATAGTTCTCCAGAAGCTTAAAGAGGCAGCTAGGTAACACAATAGACAATGAGCAAGGCCTGAAATCAGGAAGACTTGAGCTAAAATGCTGCCATAGATATTTATTAAGTGTCATTTTGTGCATGTCACATAATCTCTGTTTATCTCAGTTTAGTTACCTGTAATGAAAACAGTAATAATAAAAGCAGAATGTCTCACAGGGTTATTGTGAGGATCTAATGAGATAATATTTTTAAAGCACTTAGCATAGGTGGTAACTAACACATAGTAGGCACTTAATAAATGCTTTTCCCCCTTTCTTCCTTAAAGAAAGCTACCACGTGCTCCATGAACCTTCTCTTTTCTAAGTTGAACATCTTTAGTTGCTTCAATCATTTCTTCTATAATCTCAGCTTGAGGATATTCACCATTCTGGCTTAGATCCTTTATATGTCCTCCTGGTAATCAATATCCTTAAACATATTTATAAGAGTATATGGATTGATAAGGGCAGAGAATAATGAATAGAGTATCTTCTAATCAAGAAAATTTGTGTTTTACTCCTATCTCTGATGCTTATTAGCAATGTGGTCCTACCCAAATTATTTATCCTCTTTGAGCCTTGATTTCCTCATTCATAAAAGAAAAGATTTGACTAATTGTTTTCTAAATTCCCTTTCATTAAATCTCTCAATATATGACTGTGCTCTCCTTTTCCCCGGAGATTATTCCTCTCTTAATGAAACTTAATACATTAGCTCCTTCTACATTTCCCCCAATTTCTATATATCTACTACATGGGTCAAGCCAATGTACTGGGAGTCTTCTGATGGTCTTCATAATATATAGATACCAATATGGTACACAAGCTGTTCACTGAGATCCTCTTCCTGTGTATCCCATCTCTTTCTGTACTTCTACAGTCCTGAGACAACAGTATGGATGACATGGTCTACATCATGGGAGGGAACTCTATCATCCCAACACCTATTCACAGGAATATTTGAATTTAAGGCGCCATGTATACATAGCTAGAAAATACAGTTTTGAAGGAAATACCACTAAATATCAAAAATAATGAGATCTAATGTTATGGGTTGTCAGAAGTTAGAAAAATGGATGTGACGTGTTTGGTGGCGAAGACATGGTGAAAGATGCATCTTAAATGTGCTTAAAGGATAATTAGAATTGGATCATTGAGAGAAGGAAGATGACAAGCGTATTTTGGGCTGTAGAAACAGGTTCACAAATGAAAATAAGCATTTTGAGGGAGAGACAGTGAAAATAGATAAGGGAAAGAGAGAATGTCCTAACTATTACAATAAATACATGTATGGGAATTCCTAGATTAGGAAAGGTCATCAAACACAATACCCCACTCTTCCAGTTGTTTCCATTCAATTCAACAAGCGTTTATAAGGTTCCTGTTACATGCTAAGTACTCCACTAAGCAAGGGGAATACAAATAAGAAAAAGAAAGACTCTAACCTCAAGGAACATAAAATCTAATGCAGGAAGACAACACACAAAATGAAACTGGAAATGGGAGGGAAAGGAGTAGGGGTTGCTCAGTGTGAGGCGACTTGTTCCATGGAGTTCAAACAAACCAGAGCTGCAGACAAATTGGAGAGTGAACTGGAAAGGCCAGACCCTGACCATGATAAAGGGGTTTTGAGAAGGAATTGCTCCCTTCCACAACTCTATTCAGATTTCTCCATTAATGTCTAAGCAACCATCTCACTTTGGAAGATGCCTTCATTTCTCTGGTCCACTCCATTTCTTATTCTTTCATCTTATCCACAATGCAACATGCCCCAACAAATCTCTCTCTGTCTCTCTGTCACCTCTACCTCTCTGTCTCCATCTCTCTTTCTTTCTCACTCTCACTTTCTGTCTCTCTGTGTATATTTGTGTTGCTCTAGCTCTCCCTCTTCCTCTTGCTCTCCCACTCCTTCTCAAAACTCTTTCCCTGTGGCTCTCTCATTTTTTGGTTCCTCCTCAACTTCCCTTTTAGGAAGTATGCTCAGGCTGTTGTTGCTGGTTCTCAGAAAGGACCATGACATCAGGAAGATGATACCATGGAAATGAATTGGATTTAAGTGAGGGAAGACTAGACAAGGTCACCTGCCTCACTCTCCCCTCCAGAGCTATCTTAGTTCAGTGGTAGGATATAGGTCAAGATAAGGAGAAATGACTCTAAAAGAAATAGGAGATTTGACCTAAGCCTTCATCAGGTCTCAGTTTGACTGAGGCAACACCCATTCAATGATTAAGGCTAGGTAGCAATTGAGGCAAAGAATCTCCTCTTTCACCTATTCCAAAAAAAAAAAAAATCTAAATCATCTGGGAGAGAGAAAATTCAGGGTTTCTAGTCAAAGCATAAATGACTTATCTGCATAAAATCTGAGTCAATAAGGTCCAAAGCAATGACAGAATGGGCCTTTGCCTAGAACCTATGGCTGGCCAGTTAGAATCAGATTGGTTTTGATTTAAGGCCTAGTCCTTAAGGAGAAATCTGGAAATCCCCAAGATATTATGGAAGGGTTCAAAGGTGTAAAAGAGAAAAAAATAGCCATGCTTATCCCTCCTCTCTTGACCAGAGTCCTCATTTGACAAGACTTGCCCACCATATCCTCACATGACAGAGTGAATGTAAACAGCAATTTTTTTCTGTTTTGGCCAGATACTCTGAGGGTTTTTGCTCCCAGATTGATTTTTTGACTGGGTAAAAGAAGTCATTCTTTGGTGCAGTTCTTAACTAACTTAAATCACTAAATGGGTGTTGCCTCAGTCAAACTAAGACTTGTTGAACTAAATTTTAAAAGGTCAAGTTCTCTCCTTGCTTCAGGGTCATCTCCTGTCATTCTGATCTATAGTTATTCACTGGACCTCCATGATACTGGAGGAGAAAATGATCTTGCCCAGCCCACCCTCACTTAAATCCAACTCACTTGTATGCCATGGTATTATCATCTCCTTGATATCAAGGTCCCTTTCAGAATGAAGGATAAACAATCTTCATGTGAGTATTTTCTCACACATACACAATATACACACATACAACAACTTCATCACCTTTTGACTCCATTTTAAGTTTTATTTTACCCAATTAAAATCTAATTTCTTTAAGGGCAGTGAATTTTTACTTGTACTTGTTTTTCCAGTGCCTAATAGTGTCTGGAACATAGTAAGAACTTAAAAACTGCTTTCTCTCTTTTTCTGTCTCTTTATGCCTGTGTGTATAAGTTTAAAGTGATTTCATAAAATAATATTTTCACTTATCTTTGACCTGAAAACCTCTATAATTTTCAGGTCCTTGGATTATTTTCCAATTTTGTTCTACTCAATCTTTTCCCATCTTCACATTTCACATTTTGTCCCTAAATACACAGCGATAGATTTGCTTCTATTGGATTCAATTCAATTTTTAATAGAATTCTTCAAAAATACATGATTTTATCATCCTTTTTCTCCACCAACTGAGATCATGGCTCCTTTCCTTTAATAGAATAGTTTGTGAGTAATTGCTTAATGTCTAGCCTTCTGGGAATGAATCCTCTAAAATTAGCTAGATTGGAGTTCACATTACAGATATGTTGTTCATCACCAAGCTTTGGTGAAAACCTGTCCAGCTCCCTAGGATCTCTCAAAATCTGTGTTCCACTAACACAGTCCTCAAAAATCCAGGGCTACTTAAATGCTTCAAAGGAACATCAGAAGAATAAGGTTGTGGGGATTTAATAAAATATTTAGCTAAAAATGAATTATTAATCATCCATAAAAATTTTAAAATATCTTGTATCTATCTGAGTCAGTTGATGGACTAGGTGTACATTTGGTGTAGAGCCAAAGGGCTGCAGTATCAAAAACAGCCCACACCTGTTTACATACTGTCTTCTTTGTTCAACAGATGACATGTACTGGAACCACCAGCCATATGGTTTTATTTGGTCAATCATTCAATAAACATTTATCATGCATTTAACTATATCCTGTGTGAGGGACTTGAAAGGGAAAAACAATTCCTGCCCTAAAGGAGCTCAGAGTCTAACAAAAGAGGCAAAAAGCAAACTTTTATGAATATAGATGCCATATAGAAGGGAAATGAAATCTCAGAGGGAAGGCACTAACCATTAAAGGTACCAGAATTTGAGCTGAGTCTAGAAGGAAGATGAATCGGTTTGTACCTAACACTGATGCTTAGGTTTTCCCAATGGTTACAATATCTCCACAGTTCACTCAGTGACATTTAACTGCAAATATCAAGATTATTCCTCCTGGCACCATCATCATGTCTAGGCAGCTTTAGTCAACCTCACTAGCCAAAGTCAAAATATAAACTAGGGGGAAAGAATTAGAGTGTTATTGTGAAATATTAAACTATCCAAAATGGCTTTCTCATGCACTCCTCATGTGAAAATCTACTGTTGATTGACAAAACTCATTCATAAGATTCTAATGATTTATTTTTCAATGGTCATCTGACATTAAAATATAGTATAAGAAAGATCACATAGAAAAATTACAAAGGAATTGTTTTACCTAATCCTATTCCCAACAAATTAATGGTATAATAGAGTTAGATGAAGAAGAGACTTTAAGAAGCCATTGGATAAAACCGAAGGGAACTGAAACAGAAACTTTCAGTGACTTGGACAGCATTGCCCAGTTAGTAAGTATGTGAGCAAGAATTGAACTGAATCCCTTCAGACTTCAAGTACAGTATTCTTACCCACTTTACCTAATTATATGTTTGGTGCCTGACATTGGATAAGTTTAGGATATTGGGATTGATGTTCATGTCAGGTTTATCAAAAACTGAGGATTCTCAGTAGCTACCAATCCAATCCAGTTCATTCTATGGCTTGACCAATGTTTACTAGTCTATCTTGTCTTCCCTATGTATGCAGCTAGATAGATCCTAGAAATATTTCTAGAACACTGCTTGAGGAAGATCTAATTTCAAATCCAGCCTCAGACTCTCATCAGGTAAGTAATTTTACTGATCTTTGTCTCTTAATTCAGTGGAGAAGAAAATGGCAAACCCCTCCAATATTTTTGCAAAGAAAAAATCATACAAATTTACAAGTCAACCATGACTGACCCAAAACTTGCTTCCCCAAATAGAGAATCAGAGTACAAATGGGATCAAACCTACCCTAGTTTTCCACTTTGTTCATTGAAGCTCCCCAGGATCTATCTAGCTTTGACTTTACTATGTAGTCATTTGGCAGCAATGCCAAAAATCAAAAGCAACAAATGAGTATAAGTCAAATCACCCAAGTACTCCACTCAAGGGAGAAGTGGTATAATGTTAAAGGACAGGTCAGTTCTCTGAGAGTCTCCACAGCTGTGGATCATAGCATCTGAAGGAGTTGCAGAGGGGCCTTTGCTGACACAAGTGTTGCTTGTGGACTGGGAATAAGATAAATTGGAGGCAGAGGGAAGAGGAGAGAGGTCAGAAAATTGCCTCTCAGTAGGGAGGTCAGAGAACAGCAGATGCCTCACAGTCTCCTTGTATCATCCACTCACAAGAGGAGATCCATTCTGCAGATCTGGTTTGGATCTCCATCAGCTACTGTCAGGTGGCTCCTGTGTATTCCAATAGCTCTCATGTACTTCAATAGTATGAAAAAAATCTAGGATTTGGGAAAAAAATTAGTAGTTACATGTATTTTCATATATTTCTCATTGCATTGTTAGTATATTTTCACTGATCAAGTTCTGAGAAGCTTTTTATGTTCCTCACCTCAATCTAAAAAAAAAAAAAAATGTCAACCCCCTTGTAAAAGTGTTGAAGTAAACTTAACATAAGCAAACAGACATTTAACACCCTGATAACAATCAAAATTAAATATCTCAAGAAGGATTATCTGACCCGACATTATAAGTACTCCACGGCACCATTTTTGCCATATAGACATTTATGTTATATGCATTAGACATAGCACAATCCAATATATCACTTAATGAGTTTCTTCAATGATTTAATATCTAAGCAACATGAAAAATATACTACATACATGCATTATGTTAATACATGCTTATCCATAGTACATTGGCAAATAAATAGAAACTGGAAAATTAAACACTTTAATACATGGGATAGCAGTAATCAATGGATGACTAACAATGTTAGTAGACCTATCTATTTAGTCAAAATGTGTGCATATTTGAGCACCAAAAACCCCATAAGTAATTAAACTATCAACAACACAGCTTTTTCTTCTCTAATTTAAAGCACTTTTTATTAGAACATTAAGTAAGAAAACATGTTAATTTCATGTCACTAAGGAGTAGTTTGATTTCTAATACACACTCCAAACCAACCACATTGTCATTCTTGATCTCCTGCACACAGGACATATTCCAGTTCCCAGAACGACACAGAACAAAAGAATTGGAGAGTTTGGAGGGATATCAGTAGCCCACCCAGCCCAAGCCAGATAGCAAATGAATCCCCATTAAAACATACTCGATAAATGGTCACCCTTCTTCTTGAAAACCTCCAAGAAAGAATAAACCAGCACTTCACAATGCAATCCATCACACTGGGGACAGCTCTAATTATTGGGAATTTTTCCTAACATAAAGCTTAAAACATAAAGCTTTTCCTCTTTGTAATTCCCATCTATAAATTGCTGATTCTCCTACCTGGGAATAAAGAGCACACAATTAATCTTACTTCCATAGGATATTCCTTCTCTGTCATTTTACACAAGCTGTCTTTGTTTCAAAAAATGTGCACACCTCTAAGTCTAAAATTCTTTGTTTTCTTCAAAGTTCATCTGAACACTAATATCTTACCTGAGATCCTTCTTTATCACTCTTTTACATCCCTTACCCCCACAATGAAAGTATTCATTTTTAATAATCAAAAGGCATATCAAGGAAACTAGAAGGCATAGTAGATAGAGTGCTGAGCCTGGAATCAGAAAGACCTGAATTAAAAATCCTCCTCAGATACTTATTAGCTGTATCACACTGAATAGGTCACTTACTCTCTGTCTGCCTCAGTTTCCTTTACTGTAAAATGGGAATAATAGCACTTACCTGTTATTATGAGGATCAAATGAGATAATATTTATAAAAGCATTTAGCACAGTGCCTGGCACATAGTAGGTGGTATATTAATACTAGCTAGTCTCACTGCTGCTGCTGCTATTGTTGTTGTTGTTTTTGTTAGCATCATTAATATATACTTATGTGTTTTCATGTTGCCCTTCCCACAGATGACAGATATCTTAAGAGCAAGGAATATTTAATTCCTATTTTGTATCCCTAATGCCTAGTACATTACCTGGCATAGTGTAGATGAATAATAAATGCTTATTAGTGGATGGACCTGGTTATTTAGAGCTAGTAGAGACCCAAGAGATCATTTAATTTACCCTCTTGATTTACAAATGCTGGAGCCAAGAGAAATTAAATGACTAGCCCATGACATAAAGTTAATAATTGACAAAGACAGGTACTCTAACTACAAAGAGTAACCACTCCACTCTGCATCTGCTGCCTTGCACAGTTTTTTACTGGGAACAAAATGCTCCTCCCAGGATGAATTCATCACTTCTAATTTCCCTACCACGCTCAAGGCGAAACTGACACCATCTCCATCAGCCTCCTCTCCCCACTGATTGGAGAACTGGAAGGCACAGTCTTAAACTCATCCCAATGCTTTCCTTCATAGAGAGCAGCCCTTACACATTTGAGTTTTTTCCATTCATCAGCATCTGCCCTAGCTAGTTTTTTTTTTTAATTCCACAAAACAAGATGTCTCAGAAGATTCACATATTTCACCAGGTATTTGCTGGTTCCCCCTCCCCATTTTGCCACCTTTTATGTATTGTCTAATTCCCTATTAGATTGCAAATTCCTTCAGAACAGGGACTATCTTTCTTTTTCCAGTTATTTCCTCCAAGCTTAGCAAAGTTACTGGCACACAGAAGATGCTTAATAAATTTTTATTGGGTTGGATTATTAGATTGAATACAGATGACTTGTTGAGCATCAGATTTGTTGATTTTTATGATTTTATGATTTGTTTTGAGTCTATAATCCATAGACCTAAAATTTGTAAAGCACTTTACAACCTTCCTCAGAACAACCTTTTGAGATACTATAAAGATTATTTTGTGATATATGAGAGAAAGCATTGGAAGTATAAAAAGAAACTCTGGGTTCAGATCTTGCCACTTTTTAATGACATGACCTTGGGTTAGCCACATGCCTTCTCTAAACCTCAACTTTCTATGTGCAAAGTAGGAATAATAACACTTGCACTATTTATCTCATAGAGCTTGTTGATGAGAGCATTTTGTAACCCCAAAAGTAAGAAGGCATATTTTCAAGTCAAAAGATCTAGGTTCTTTAGACAGCTCTCTAAGATTGTACATTGCGGAGAAAGATATTGGCTTTCATTGGTTGAGAGAGTTTTCTTACTTAAGAGTTATTTATGTTAATAAAAACACAATTGCTGGTCCCACCATTATTTAAAATGTCTTTTAAGTAAATCATTAACTGATTTATGAATGAAAATGAAATGAATATTTGGTAAAGTTGATGTACTAACTGGTAACTAAGCCTAGATTTAAATCCTGATTCTTTGCCCAGTGTTCTATGAATTTTAAGTCACCAAGATCATTTCCTTATTCATTAATGTTCACCCTCTGATGGCTAACTGAATTTCAAGAGTTTTTGTTATTGATGATCTTGTTTTTGTAGCAAAACTTCCTTGACTGCTTATTACTAAATGAAAGAGCTGTATGCTAGCCCCAAAGAGTAGTGCCATTTGTTTCCATTCTTATTACCACCTAAGGCTGATAAAAATAAACACATCTAAACTACAAGTCTGGAATAGATCTTCTCTACTCTTTGTTGAAATATGAATTGCATGTAGATGATAAGCCAGAATATATAGAGAACTGTATTAAAAGCAGGAAAAATCACTGGTTTGCTTCCAAAATGATATGCTTTGTCAAATGCCTCAGAATCCCTAGATCTAAAAGTTGTGAAGGGATTTTTGTGAAAATATTTTATAGCCTCAGTTCAATTCCTAGTCAAAGACAGCATTTTCATGAAAAGAGCCAGCAGCTTCAGAATAACTGGGTCCCTTTGCACAGAGAGCCAAGAGCAAAGTATCGTGCCTTTAGATTCTCTCCCTTTACTCCATTAAGAGCCAGAAAACCAAATTCATCTTTTCTAATATACTCCACCCTGTAGTTCAAACTAGTTATAAAATCACAGGATCACAAAATTTCCACTGATGTAAGAGTCATAAGTGATGTCTAATCCATGTATCAACATGAAGACTTTCTAAACCAGACTTATATGCCACCTAGTCTTTGCCTGAAGAATTTCTGTGGGGAGGAACCCACTGCCACCTGAAGCAACTCATTTCAATTTCTGATTCTGATTTTGGGGGAATTTTCCCATCTACATCTACAATTGTTGTGGCTTCTTCACTGATATCCTTGGGTCATATGGCCCATATATTCCCTTCCTTAATCCTACAGAAACAAATCCCTGTTGGGTCCTCTGAATTCCTAACATGTGTATGTTTATGTGTGTGTGTGTGTATGTATGTGTGTTTGTGTGCACATGTGCTCAGGCTCACCAGCACACTCTTTTAAACTCCCACTGATGGGGAGAAAAATACTTTTATTTCCCAGAATCATTCGAAACCATATTACCCATTTTGCTTTCCAGATTATTTGTCAGACTACATGAAAATAACAATTCAAAAAGATAATAGAGCAAAGTATAGCCTAAGGTTATACCTGACATCAAGACAAATTATTCTTCATGTAACTTTCATCCATTTTTTCTAGCTCTCTCCTCAGGACCAGGTATGAGTCTAATCTCTCTTCTACTTAAAGAGTTATAAATAGTTATCATGATCCCCACATGTCTTCCTTTATCCACATTAGACTGGAATCCCCAATTGCTTCAGAGGAACATCAAGTGTCATAAACTCTAGACCTTTTACCACTCTGGCTAGTCTCCTTTGATCACTGTAATTTAATATCCTTCCTAAATGGTGGAAGCTAAAACATGATATTCCAGATGTGGTCCAATCAGAGCTAAGCACAATTGGTCCTGCCAGCTGCTCAGAAATTCTTAAAGACTTAAGAGGAAATTTAGGAGAAAATGGAGGTTTTTCTAGATTCTAAACAAATCAGATTATGATAACAGAGAGAAAAATGCTGATATACAAAAGAGAAAGTACATCAAAATTTGCAATCATCCTATCTAAACACAATGTTGCTTACTGAGGTTTTTTATTTATTTATTTACTTATTCATTCATTCATTTATATGTGTCTTTGTTTAAGTATAAAGAGTGGTAAGATGTTTGATCACTGGACAACCTTCCCTTAAGCTAGAAGAATATTAGTTGTAACAAAGGAACAATTAATCCTTTTATTGAGGAATAATTTTGAGGAATTGAGGGAGAGGATCAGACTTCCATTTATTATTTTTTTTGCATTAGAAGAGATCTCTAAAGAGGAAAAAATGGGATAATATATGTCAAAAAAAAGTGCCTAAAGATTTTATCACAGCTCCATCTGGATTGTCTTATTTATTTGCAATGCCCCAAATAAAAATGTTTGTCCAAATCCCCAATTGGATTTCCTTCTGTGATTCAAGGCAGTCGATGAGGAATTTTGATTTTTCAGTTGAGGATGAGAGGATGACTTCTAGTAGATCTCTGATCCCTTATTCCTATAGAAACAAACAGTCATATGGGTTCTGAAAACTCCTTTAAGATCAAACTTTCACTTTGGGAAGGAAAACATTTTTTCTGCTACTTTTTCCTTTTGCTCATTGCTTACTTCATTCTAATTTTCTACATTCATTTTTTTTCTTTTTTATTTGCTTTGAATGAGACAGGTCCTTATAAGTAGAAACCAGGCAGTAACTTCTGTAGAACTTTGTAAAATGCCAATTTAGAATTTGCATAACTTTGTATTGGGGGTGATTATAAACTTGGTCCCATCAGTTGTGGTAGGCCTGGGTCCTTTCTAAAGATTTAAGTTTGGATTGTATAAGAATTCTGATAAATGAACGACTAAAACTCTATATGGATTTAGGAGGCTATTAAGAACTGCGTCTTATAGACTGATTGAGACTTTTACCATCAAAATATTAGAATGACAATTGTTAAGCCTCTCAACGACCTAGAAAACTTTACAGAATTGAGGATATTGGCACATGTGACAAATTACTTCCAGCTGATTTGCTGAGGATATTAATGTTTTACTGGAGCACAAAGAGGGTGGGGAAAGGAGATTGGAGAATAGGCCTGTCTTGCTGCATCTAGCTGACCACTTATGACTCCACACCAAAGGATTTGGGGATAATGAAATAATCACAGTAACTGAGGAAGATACTGGGGAGGACAAAATATAACTGATTTTTTTTTTAAAGGAAGTGACTTTACCATTATCTCTCGGTCTCTCTAACTGTGACCTCCAAGGTCCATCATGTAATTCTAGGACTTCCTGTGTGGGACAGGAAAGCACACTGGTAGAATATCAATTCCTATAGAAACTATAATAAGTGTAGCTAGACCAATATGAATCGGGGTCTGCGGCTAACTCCTCTTTTTGTTTCTTCCTACAGTGAGGACAGACAGCATTGATCTTTTTGGGGAGAAGACCTTGTAGTTGAGAAATCTAAAGAGTCTGTGTCCTCAAATGGTCTCAACTTCACAAGACAACCCCAGCAGCAGTGTTCTTGGAAGATAACCATTGAGCTAGAGGAGGACCCTGACAGTTTACTAGAAAATATCTTCTCTGAGGTTAGCAGGGCAGAAATAAGGTGAGATATATAACTATATATTTAGCAGTTCCAGAAAGTGCTCCATATTTTAGTGGTTTATGCATTTATCTCCCAACAGAGCAAAATAGTTTTTTATTGCCATTTGTTTAGCTTGTTTAAGTATTTCCCTCAAAGCATTTGTGAAAGCCTTATATGCTAAGCATTTCTTTTGTGAGTAGGGAATAAATATCTACATATATCTGAATTAAATTACACATTGATTAGCTTTTTACTCCCTTTTTTGGAGAGACATTAGATGTGAGACAAAACATAAGCTTTGTGCAGTTTTCTCCCTTGGGGCAATAAGGCTTAGGAGTCACAACAAGACAAAGAGAATTAGAAAAAGAGACTGATCCTTTTCCTAGACAGGCTCTCCTAAAACTGAACCCAGTCTGGTTCCTGACTAATGAGGGCCCTTATTGAAGAGGGAGAAGGCCTTGCATACCTAGCATTATGTAGATAAAATAATTTTATCTACATAAATACAAACATATATACATGTGTATATCTGCGTGTCTGTGTCTATTTTTAACATCAACATGTGAAAAATCTTGTATAGCCCTGGTTTTTTTTGTTGTTGTTGTTTTGTTTTTTGGGGTTTTTTTTGCATCCCAAATGTTTTGTGACCATCACTAATTATCAAGTTTATAATAAAACAAGTTTTTAAAAATAGAAAAAACCCTGAATTTGTAAACAAAAATTGAGATTGTCACATCAGATCAGCAATTTCAATCGATTAACATTTTTAAGCATCTGTTTTTTTTTAGACTCATGCAGAAATTGAATTTAAGTTAGACAGAGTTAAGCAAAGTCATTGGCTTTATTTTCTCTTCTAGAGTTATCGAAGTCTAGCAGCAAGGCAAAAGTCAAAGTGATTGGGTATGATTCAGGATACAATGGATAATCTTGACATCTTGGTTGTCTAACCAAGCTTGAAGCATTCTCTAGCACCTTTTCTGCCGCCTTCATGGCCTGTTGGAAGCAATGGTTCACACCCACCTATTCTACCAGAGAAGTCTTTACATACTTGAAGTAGACATCTTCCCAATTTACCAATGGGCTTGAACTCTCTCAGTTCCCCGATACCCGAATTAACTCATGGACAACAGTCACAAATAGGTTCCATTTTTATTTTGATCTTCTTCAATCCAGCAAAAGTGTTGGCATAGTCTAGGGGAAAGAATATCATTCTTGAAGTTGGAGAGTCTGGATTCAAATTCTGCCTGTGATGCTTATTATTTGTATCATCTTGCATAAGACCCCAGAGGACAATTGCCCTGAGCCATAGTTTCCTCACCCCAAAAATGAAATAAACTCTGGCAGCTTTAAAGGTCCAAATAAATAACTTTACTATGAGAACTCAAAAGATGGAAATAGCCATTCCTTTATACTTTGATGATTTCATGAATTGTGGCCATGAAAAAGTCATTTTCTAGCGATAAATTTCTTAAAATTTGGGTACAATGGCTTTTGTATGGCAGTCTGTTGCCATATTTGGATGCCCTCTATCTTCTCAAATTTCCTTGACTGCTCTAATTAGGCACCTTTTTTGTAACTATCACATTAAAATATATATGATACTTATTGGGGTATGTTTCTTATCTTCCTTATTGAGAATTAAGTTCCTTGAAGAAAACAGTTAAGTCTTATTTTCATTTTTGTTTCTATAAAGCCTACCACATATGAATATTATGGAATATTATTGTTCTATAAGAAATGACCAGTGGGATGATTTCAGAAAGGCCTGGAGAGACTTACATGAACTGATGCTGAGTGAAATGAGCAGGACCAGGAGATTATTATATATTTCAACAACAATACTATATGAGGATGAATTCTGATGGATGTGGCCCTCTTCAATAATGAGATGAGCCAAATCAGTTCCAGTAGAGCAGTAATGAATTGAACCAGCTATACCCAGCAAAAGAACTCTGGGAGATGACAAAGAATCATTACATAGAATTCCCATAACAATCCCCATTGTCCGCCTGCCTTTTTGATTTCCTTCACAGGTTAATTGTACACTATTTCAAAGTCCGATTCTTTTTATACAGCAAAATAACTGTATGGACATGTATACATATATTGTATTTAATTTATACTTTAACATATTTTACATTTATTGGCCAACCTGCCATCTGGGGGATGGGGTAGGGGGAAGGAGGGGAAAAATTAGAACAAAAGGTTTTGCAATTATCAATGCTGAAAAATTACCCATGCATATATCTTGTAAATAAAAAGCTATAATAAAAAAAGCCTACCACACTGTGTATAGGTGATTAATAAATGTTCATCGATGTGATAAGAATAAGAGCCAAAATTTATATTGTGTTTTACAGATTGTTTTACAGATTTTACAGATTGAAAAACAGTGTTTTACTGATTGAAAAACAACAGAAAATCCAGTATCATTGGATTGGCACTACAATCCTGTGAAATAGGTACTATTATTATCTTAATTTTATAAATGAGTGAAGTTAGATGACTTGCCTAGCATCATACAATTAGTAAATATCTGTGTCAGAATCCAAATAAGTTCTTCCTGACTCTGAGCCTAACACTCCATCCACTACTCCATCTATCTGAATTAAATTAAACTGAATCGAATTATCAGACTCTTTCAGAATTTTGGTTCTATTGGGATATCATTTGCAGATCCATTTTTCTCTATATACTTGAAAAACTTCACAGGACAGCATACTAAAATAATGAAATTGTGTGTCTTCTTTTTTATTGAGCACAGTCATTGTTAGCAGGCAGTATGATGCTGGACAATTAATCAATTCTTATGAACATAAGGCTTAGTAGAGATAGCTTTTTTGGTAACAATATTATCCTATGTTCATTCTTCATATTTTTCCCTACCGTGGAAATGACCTTTCTCCTGAGAAGTTTGTGGCCATTAGATTCGAAAGGAACCTCAATATTACTTCACCATCCGAGAAAGCCAAATAAATCTTCCCTTGGCTGATGATTTGATGCAGTTCTTGATGGCAGAAATGTGTTTTTGGCCAAGTCATTTTATTTGATACAGACACAGGAGTGTTTTATTTCCCTGAGAGAGTAACATCCCCAGGATCAGGACAGTCTTTCATCAGAAGCTCTACCCCTTCACACAATGACTTTTCTAAAGCATATGAATAAACCCAAACTGATAAATGGTGCTCAGAAGTTCAGTATGTGATTGGGCTTTTCTTCAAACTGGTTTCCAATGATCCATTACAGAATAAAGGACTCCACTTGAAACTTTTCTCTTGAAGAAAGCCTTTCATCTCCATCAGATATGTCACCATTGCAGAGTTATTTTTCACTCACTTTTCTTTTATTTACACCCTGATCATCTATATCAGGCAGGCATTCTTTTACTTTGAGTGAAATTTCATCTAAACTTGCCTGTTTTTTTTTCTCTATGTGAATGAGTAATGTGAAAATTTTCTGCACATGTTCACAAGGCTCACATTAAGGCTACCTTAGTTTCATGAAACTGGTATTTCCCATACATCTTCATCTCCACATCTTTGGCAAGTACAACTTATATAAGGTCTTTTGTGATGGTTCTAGAGACTATTTCCACACTCAAAAAATATGTTATCAGCTAATTGCTAAATCTTCTAGGCATTGAGGTAAGTCCTATGGATATAAAGGAATCTTTACTTCTAGAAGCTTATATTGTAATAAGGAGAACTGCATTGAAATCATAAAGCAATACATGCACAGTATTAGTAAAATGTAAGTAATAGCAAAAGAAAGACAAATAACTGTGTATGGGGAGGAAAGAGGGAGCCAGGAAAGCTCTCTTATAAAATATGGGATTGGAGATGGCTTTTAGATGGATCCATAAAAACAGAAAATTGAACTAAGGGAAGAGACCACAGCAGACATAATCTTCCCTCATTAGTCAGGAACCAGACTGGGTTCAGTTTTAGGAGAGCCTGTCTAGGAAAAGGATCAGTCTCTTTTTCTAATTCTCTTTGTCTTGTTGTGACTCCTAAGCCTTATTGCCCCAAGGGAGAAAACTGCACAAAGCTTATGTTTTGTCTCACATCTAATGTCTCTCCAAAAAAGGGAGTAAAAAGCTAATCAATGTGTAATTTAATTCAGATATATGTAGACACAGATGGTAGAGGCAATGGAAAAAAGGGATGCAATTGGAAGATGGACTATCTTGGACAATGAACATCAAAGAGTTCCTTAGATCTCAGAGTATGTAGGGGTAAATAAGATATAACAAGACTAGACAAGTAAGAAGAGGCCAGGTTGTAAAAATCTAAACAGGTTTTTATATTTGATCCAGGAGCTAATAAGGAGTCACTAGAGTTTTCTTAGTATGATATCAAGAAATGGAGAGCTATGAAAAAGTTGATAAAGTTAGGTCTGTTCTTATGGTTAAAGAAAATCACTTTGTAGTTGATTGGGGATGAACAATAGTGGAAAGAAACTTGAGACAAGAAGAACAGCAGAAGACTATTTGAATGGTCCAGAAGGAAATTGCTGAAAGCTTGCGTCAAGATGGTAACTATGCAAATAAAAGATGGGGATGATGATGTAGTGAAGGAAGAAATGACAAGACAGCAAAGATAGGATGTGTTTGGATGCCTATGAGAGAGAAATTGAGAATAACAGAAGATAGAAATTCTGGAAGAATGTTGGTGACTTCAGTAGCAACATGGAACTTGGAAAAAGGGGAGAGTTTGGGGGGAAATGTATTATATCTCTTTCGAACATACTGAGTTTGCAATGCCTGTGGGTTTCATTTTGAGATAGACAATTGATGATTTAATATTGGAGTTCAGGAAAGTAGTTAAGTAGAATATATAGATCTGAAAATCATTCTTATTAAGATAATCCTTGAAACTGGGGGAGATGGTATTATGAGTATTAACAATAATTTAATGGGATATAATAAAAATGTCCAAGACAGAATCTTATAGAACATGTGAGGTTAATGATGGTAAAATGGAGAGACAAAGAAACTGGTAGTTGTTCAATGTGTTTCTATGAGTCCAAATCTTCTATTCCAATAGCTCCCTTGAATCAGGAACTATCTCACTTTTATTTTTGTGTCCTCAGCATCTACCCAAATGTCTGTTATAGTATATAAGCTTAATAAATGTCATTGGTTTATTAAGAACAAATTATTAATAAGTTGGAGGAGAGCAAGCATAGAGCAACCAGTATGATTCTCAAGCTCATTTTTTTACAAGGATTAGTCAAAAAGGTGAGAATGTTTGCCCGGAAAAAAGGAAGGTTTGGGAAGGGGGCAGTAGATAAGGGAACAGTCTTCAAAAATCTGGAAAACTGTCATGTGGAAGAAGGGAGTCTTTCTCTCCTTGACCCAATGACAGAACCAAGACCTATAGGTGAAAGTACTAAATTTAGGCTTGGTGGATGATTGATTGGGATGAACTTGAAGCTTTCACCATCCTGGCCTCCTTTTTGTACATACTTGCCATAGCAAATCATCCATTTCTTAGATTAGTTTCACAAAACCAGAGAGGTTGATTGAAGGCATTACATTGACTGACCTTTAAGAGATCCTCCAGTTTTAAATTTATCATGCTAGTGTTTTCCATCTTTATTACTGTAGTATCCTTCTAACTGGTCTCCTACTACAGGATCTTCCCATCTCTAATCCATTCGCTTACTACTGCCTCACTAATTTTCCTTAAATGTCACTTTTATCATCTCATTTCTCTGCTTAGAAGCCTTCTGTGTTTCCCAATTTTTCACTGCATCAATTTTAACACCTCCTGCCTAATTTTAAAAGTCCTTCATCATCTGACCCTCCCTTTCTCATTCAAACTAATACCCCCACATTTCCAAAGTATGTCTTCTGTTCTAGGTTAACTGACCCACCCATTGTCTTCTACACACCGCATTTCCATTTCCTCCTCCCCAACTTGGCCCATGCTCTATCACCTCCCTGCAATTCTCTCTAATCTATTCTACTCTTGCATCAAATCCTACCTATATTTTGAAGCCAAAGATATATCTGCTCTTCCCATGAAGCCTGCTCAGGTCACTCATAGATTTCTCTCTTTTCTGGACCCATGCATTGTTAATAATCAGTACACAAAAAATTCACATGTTAATTTTTTGTCACTGTCCATGTCTGTATGTGTGTCCCTTATCTCAGATTGCTTTGTAAGCAAGACATTGTCTTAGCAAGTAATAAGATTCTAGGATATAGAGGAGAAAGTACCTCTGATGTTTGAGAAGTAATGACTTCCCAAGATCATGTACAAGGGTGCTAAGCCAGGAAGACATGAATTCAAATACTCCTTTAGTATTTTCTTGTGATATTGGGCAAAATGCTGTGTGTCTCTCTTTAATCTTCAGAATCCCCACTGGTAGTTGTGACATAGAAAATAAGAAGTTGCCTGGGAGCCAAGAAGATCTGAATTCAAGTACTGCTTCTGACATATATTGAGTATAAGACCCTGGATAAGTCATTTAAATTCTCAATGTTCCAGGAATTTTATAGAAGGGACTTACCTTTTGAGCTTAGTAGATCCTGACTCAAGATAATTTCAAGACCAGAATATCCTTCAAAAGTGTCAAAAATCATTCCCTCATACTTCTCAAGGAGAATTTCCCAACTGCCTATGAAAAATAAACACCCACTGAAAATCAAAACTGAATCACTAAGTTTTACATCAAGGACACACAAACTTGTTTTTGCCTGTTCAACAATGTTGAGAAACACAGTTTTTGGAGAAAGGGTAGTTGTGAGTAGCTTCACAGGACCCTAGAATCCAACTCCCTAATCAATTCAATAAAAAATAATTAACTACATATATTTTTTCTGAGTGCTGTCATAAGCACTAAGAATGAAAAGACAAAAATTCAACAGTTGCTGACCTCAAAGAACTTTACTCTTTGAGAAGTAAATGAAAGATGAATAGACAAACTTTCAGGCTCCAAGTCCAGTGCTCTACTGACTATACAATTTCCTTCTAGATTCAGCTTAATCACCACTTTTTACATAAAACTTTTCTTAGAGTCCCAGATGCTAGAGTAGATCCCTCTATTGATTATCTTTTCTATATGTTGTAGGTGCATGTTTGCTCCCCCATTTGAATTTAAGCTACTTGTGGTCAGAAATGTTTTTTTTTCATTTTTGTCTTTGTATCCTGATCACACTATCTGGCAGACAGTAGATTCTTAATAAAATCTTGAGTGACAGTATTATATGATGATTAATTCTGATAGATGTGGCTCTCTTCAACAATGAGATGATTCAGACCCAGTTCCAATGCTTAATGATGAAGAGAGCTATCTATACCCAAAAAGAGGGTTGTGAGAATTGAATGTGAACTATGTTCACAAGATAGCTTTTTCACTCTTTTTGTTGTTTGCTTGAACTTTATTTTCTCATTTTTTTTTTTCTGGTTTGATTTGATTTTTCTTGTGTGGCAAGATAATTGTTTAAATATATATGCATATATTAGACAATATATTTCTACCATGTTAAAACATATTAAGCAAAAATAAATTCAATTCTATATTGTAAATATCAATAAAATAAAGTAAATTAAAAAGAAATAACTTTAATGTGAAAAATAAAATAAAATTTTGTTGACTGATGGTCTAGTTGATTCCTGGAATGGATAGACTATGCAAAGACACATTAATAAGACAAGTTGTGTTATAGACAGGGAACAGTGGAGGCACTACTTTGGGTGGAACATGGTACTCATCAGTATATTAGAGGAGAAATTTGATTCTAGGTTCTTCCTTATTAGAGACATGTGGTCAGCAACATGATTGAAAATATCATGCTAAAGAGCATAGGAGTAAACATTGTCTTGTTTTACTCCACTGGTGACTGGGAAAGTAAGAGAGGATTATCCATTATTTAAAATCCAGGTAAGCATGCTATCATGAAACTGATATACAATACTGATGAACTTTTCTCAACAACCAAATTTTGAATAATTTTTCATAAGCCCTCATGAATGACAGTATCAGAGACCTTGGTCTGATCTACAAATATTGTGTACAGATCTATGTTCTGCTCCTGGCATTTCTTGTGGAGTTGTTGGGCAACAAACACTAAATCAACTGTTCCTCAACCCTTTCTGAAGTCACACTGACTGTCAGAGAGATGACCTTCTTTCAATGAAGTATCAGCCTATTAAAGAATATGGCAAGAATCTTGCCAACAATAACTAAAAAAGAAACTCCTCCTGTGATTGCCACAGAAAGATCTATTTCCTTTATTTTTATAAAGATGAAGTTGAACTCCTTGGGGATAACTTTCTCTTGCCATATAACCCATGAAATTTCAGTCAAACCTAAGATAAATATGGTCACTGGATTCAGAATCGATTGTTAATGATCTGTTGAGAATGTTATGGAATTATTCAGCTCATGTCTTGAGGATCATATTCTAATCAATGTTTCTCCATCAGCACTGAGTAATTAAGATGTGCCACAGGTCTTTGGCCCATCTTCAAGGCTTCATAAAAGTGCTTTGAATTGTTACTATCAGCATAAAACTGAATTTCATCTGCCTTCTAACTGGGCCAAGAAGCCATCTACTCTCTAGTGAAGTGCAATCAAAGTGCTCATGACAGGTGCTAATGTATCATCAGCTTAAGAGACTGAATAGTGGCCAACTTGGGAATAGTTCAAGATAGAGGATGCCATATTGTCATATAAGCAGTAGGAAGCTTGGAAGAGACCTCAGTATATTTTGTCCAAACTACATTAATCACGTGTAATGCCTCTGATAATTGGTCATTTAGCTCTGGTTAAAGACCTCATAGAACAAAAGAGAGAAGTTCATATTTTATTGTTGTAGTTGTTCAGTCATGCGAAACTCGTCATGACCTATGTGGGATTTTTTGGCAAAGATGCAAGAGAGATTTGCCCTTTCCTTCTTCAGTTCATTTCACCAATGAGGAAACAGAGGCAAAGAAAGTTGAATGACTTTCTTGACCAGGGTTACACAATTAATAAGTGACCATATTGGAATTCAGGTCTTACTGACTCCAGGACCAGCACTTCATCTGATAGAATTGCCCATTTCTAGCCACTAACAACTTTTCTCATGAATTTGTGGAATTAAAATTTTGACTAACTGCACACCTTTCCCATTTGCCACATCACCTGAAGGCCCTTCAAACACTATAGAAGCATCCATGGCTATGGAGCTTCAAAATGGGATCAAAGGTCAGTTCTGCCACTACATCTCTGAGTCTCAGTTTTCTTATCTGTCAAACAGAAATAATAATGGCTGTTCATGTGGCCTACCTCAGAGAGGCAATGGCATAATATATCCCAAGCTTGCGGTAATGGCAAATGGAGGCAGCAGCTAATAGGAAGATTTAACAGCATTTTAATGCAAAATATGATAGCTGCATAGTCATTCTAGGAGGAAATGACTAAGGCAGAAGCTGGTTCTCTCCATGTCAAACATCAAAGCATTGCTATTCTTTTAAGTCTTTTAAAAACAGTTTTACAAAGAAATGTAATTTTCAGTGAATGAAGCTACAGTTGCCAGGATCTATTACAAAAGGACAGGAGACTCTTAGTTTAAACAAAGCATTAAAGAAAAAACTTTTAAAGGAAAAGCTAGGATTCACATAATCATCCCCCTGTAAGAGAGGGTGCAAAACAGGGGGCTCGCAAGTATTATGTATTTACTATAATGAGCTAAGATTTTCTTTTAAAAGTGGTGCTTCTGTCTAGCACGCTAATAGACCAATTACTAAACTAGTTTAAATGAGATGAATGCCACTGAAAGTTACTCTCAGGGTTCTCTCCCTTGTCAGAGAAATTTTCCATTTGAAAAAGCAATGTTTACTGCAGATGACTCGTTTAAAAATGATTTTTGAATTAGTTTTTATTTAAAAAGATCAGAAAGCAATAGAGCACCCCCTGTCTGGGTAGGATCATAATTTTAACCTGTCGTCTAGGTCCCAGACTTCAAGCTAAATTATACACAAGGGTTTTAATCTGAGGGGGTATTCTCTTCCTCATGCCTTTTGAGTTACTATTCAGAATTCCCTTGAAAAACTACAAAATATAACTTTGGGTTGGAGCGCTACAAACTAGGGTTTTTAGCTTCCATGGAAGTCTCCAAGGAAGTAATGCTTATCAAATATACAATATTTAATCCCCAAAATAGATAATATTTAAACATATGAAGTACTCACAAAATACAAGAAACTATCAATATACTTCTCTTATCCCTCTTCAAGAGTCGAGTAAAAGTCAGAGAATTGTCTTATAAGCTTACCAAACTAGCTCTATTGTTGCAACACATGGGAGCCGCCTGCCTGTGGCTAAGACTTGGATCTTCTTCATGTAAGAGGATGATGATGATGGATGATGATGGATGATGATGGATGATACAAGAAGACTAAGAGACAGTTGCATTGTCTGACTTCTCTCCTCTTCCCTATGCCTCCAAATTATTTCATTCCCAATCCACAAGTAACACCTGTGTCAGTAAAGGCTGCTTTGCAATTCTTTCAGATGTTATAATTCACAGCTGTGGACTCTAGGAGAATTGGCCTGTCCCTTCACCCAGGCATGTTCCTTAACACTCTATCCCCCCAAAATTTACTTATAGTGTCTTCAAAATTCATACCTTCATTCTACTTGGAACTTTCCTCACAATGGAATTGAACACAGGTTTGCAAAAGAGATAACCTTAAATTACAAAGTTTCCCTGAAACTCAGATATAGATCTCCAGTCTTAAGATACACTACTTCAAAGGTAAGACATAGAAAGAAAATAATTTGGGAAGACTTCAGTGGGATGTCCCCTCCCATCAGACTGATACTATCTGATTATATTATTAGATTTTTTTTTGCAAGATAATTGAAGTTAAGTGACTTGCCTAGGGTCCAATAGCTAGGAAATATTAAATGTCTGAAGCTAGATTTGAACTCAGGTCCTCCTGACTCCAGGGCCAGTGCGCTATCCATTACACCACTTAGCTGTCTCCAGAGAGGAGTGGAATTCAAAGCCTGCATTTTTTTGCTCCACAATAGCATGATGGAGCAAGCTCCTTGATCACTCAGAGCTCTTGCCCCTCCATGACTACATGCATGATCTCATTGGAGCAGAAGGTGAAGATTCCACAAAGAAAGAAAATTCCCATCATTCCTAATTCTCCCAACATGAAATGTATTGCTGGTGAAAGTCATGGCTTCTTCGCTCAAAGTTATTATTACTTGTCCTTCATTCTCAAAGAGAACCATAATGTCAAAGACATGGTGTGACTTGCAAGTGAATTGTATTTCAGTGAGAGATGGCTGGGCAGAGTCATCAGTCTCCAGAGCCATCTGGAACCAGTAGCCAGATATAGACCAAGATGACTGGATAGCCCTGGATGCAATGGGAAACCTTGGCTTTTTCAAGCAAGATCTTTAATAGGTCTCATTTTGAATGAGGCAACATCCAGTTAGTGATTGTTTAGGATAGACTGGATGACCCTTTGCCAAATGTGTTTTAGGAGGGATTCTTGGTCAATCTGAGATTAGAAAAGAAGGAATATAAGGTTCTTCCCAAAATAAAAATTCTATGAGTCTTAGCTTCAGTGCTTACTGTATGAATTGGAGAAATCAGTAAACCTCACTGTGTTTTGATCTCCTCATCTACAAAGCGAAGATAAAAATATTTGTTTTTACCAACTTAGCAGATTTGTAGTGTAGAAATTTCCATAATAAAAAGATTTTCTGTGAGAAAAAAAAATCTTAAAATGCTACAGCATTGCCCATTATAATTGTTACAAAACCAGAGCAGTTGGATTATATTGAGGAGAGTCCAACACAGTCCCAGTCTAGAGTGAAAACTGTTTTAAGTTAGTTAAAAGATATTAAGCTGGACATAGAACCATATCAAAGTCAGGAAACTGGATATATTAGGCATCTACTAAGTTCCTTGCCAAGCCTCATATATTCTCCCATACAAATAAAACCTGACCCGCACAGAATTTCAGAGTTATAATGGACCTAAGAGTGCATCAAGTGATCATCCAACATTTTCTTGAAGATCTTAAAAGAGGGAGAATTAACTATCTACCCTCTCTGATACATATGAGGAAACTATAGTTCAGAAGGGTTTACAATCTTAGTCTAGGCTCATGCAATAGCAAATAAGACTCAAACCCAAGTCCTCAAATCCCAAGTCTTTTCTACTTTTCCATACTGTCCAGTCAAGAGAGAGACTCATAGACCCTGTGACCACAGATTTCAAGTAAGATAATCATAAATGTGATCTAGTCCTCCCATCCTCATTTTATGCATGCGGAAGCTGACACCAAGAAAAATGAAATATAAGGTCACACATCTGCTATCACCTATCAGGTCCTCCAACTCCAAATCAAGTTCTCTTCTCATGACACTCAGGCATTAACTTATCTTTAAACTACATAAAAAAAGTAAATCTACACTTAAAATTGATCATAAAAGTAGTAAAGCTTTAGAGCTTTCATGTCATTTTTTTGGCAGCAAACCTGAATATTAACTCAGTGATTTATTTACTTAAAAGGCCTACTGTTCATTCCTAGATTTCCCTTCCCTCACTTAGGTGAAAGTGTTAGTGAGCCTCCAAGTAAGAGTTCTTTGATATAATTCAGTCCCTCTGCCAGGTCTTCATTAAGTTCTTTAAATACAAATAAAAACAAAGACAATCTTTGCACTCATTTATCTTACAATCTAATAAGGGAAGACACTATTCAAAAGGGAACTGAAAAGTGAAAATCATAGAGAAATGATGGAGAAGTACAAATGAGTCTAAAAGCAGCTAGCTGATGGCAAAAAATGGAGAAGACTATCCTAAGTGCCCTCCAACACCCCCACCCCATGAACTTGCTCTCCAGGAAGATCTGGCTGGAGAGGAAGAAGGAAATGATGAGATACAATCTTGAAAGATAAAGAGATTTCAAAAGCCTAATGTAACATTCAAAGAAATCTCAAAATAGGATAGCTGGTGGAAAATAGGGGGAAAATTGTGCTGAGCCATTCCTTCTTAATGGATCCTATGGTCATCCAAATGTAGTTTAATGACTTTTGATAAACTCAATCTATTCTTATTCTGTTTGATCCAAGGCCATCTTAGAAGCAAGCAATATCAGAATTGGAAGAGGTCACTGAAGGTACCTGGTCTAACCCTGACTTGGACCATGATTTTTTTTCCCTACAATATTGCCAACAAGAGGTCACTCAGATTTTGTTTGAACATCTCTAGTGAGATGTTTGAAACACAAACTTCCATAAAATCTAGGGACCAAAATTACATTTGTATAGCTTTTCAAGGCAATTCTTAGTGGTGAGTGAAAAGAAATAAAAGGTATGATGAGGAGAAAATCCCCCTAAGAGTAAAATCAATATATATGTTAGCTCAAAGTTTTGGGAGCTGGGTCACAGGTTACAATTATACTCCTCCCCAGATAGGGAGGGGATCTATTGTTTTCTATCTTCCTCAATGGGAATTTAATTAAAATATTTTAATGAGTCATCTGCAGAAAACACTAATGTTGGAAATGAAAAAGAGGTACCTTCATGCTTCAAAATGCAGTTTGTTGGGGTTTTTTTTTCAGACAGTTTGATGACTATTATTATTTCTTGACAAATTTCCTTGGTAAATAATATCTGTGTATTCTCCCCAATTCATTGCTAGCCTCTCATCTTTTATACACCTTGAAAACTTATGTCTTAAATTTATTTTATTTTTAGCATAAATAAGTTTGAAACATACTTAGATTAAGCCAGCTGCTAGTTCAATCTTTGTTTTCTCTAAAACCATTTCTACTTCCCCATGCAGCATATCTGAGATTTCCAGGTTATAATTCAAATTTAGTAGATTTTGAAAGGTGAAAAGAGTTTATTGCAAAATATTTACAGATTTTCCCATTTCTATTTATTTCCCACTTTGTTTCACCTCTAAATTGCTTTGTATTAAAAAAAAAACAGGGAAAGTCAATATTTACTGATCTGTGCCTGCTTTTCCAATTCACACACATATATATGTAAAGTATCCAAAAAAGTATAATAAATGTGAAGAGAAAATTATTGGATTTTTTCAAATTATGTTTCATAACAGAATATATGTTTAGAGTCACACAGTAGAATGAAAGATAGAAAGAATATAAAATCTCATTATGCTTGTTGATTGAATATGAAAAATTATTTGATTTGATCAAGCTAAATGTCACCTAAGCAATTCTCTTCCAACATTCTACAATCCCTTGAAATATATAACTAAGTTAAAATTGTTCTAGTGATCATCTGGTTAATAGTTTCAAGCAAGACATAAAATTAGAAGATCACTCTCTTCAGGTATTCATACTAATCATGGACAGCCATCAAAAAATCAGAAACAAAGAGGAATTCCCTAAACTGATGGGCTTGTGCAAACACTGTTGATTGATGTTTGGATTGAAACATAACTTTATACAGGCTCCAGGAAACGAACAGCAAGCACTCAAACGAGTTTGGCCCAATTAGGCACTCAGAAAAAAACAAACAGCAACAACAACAACAAACACCTGTTGCCCAAACTATGATAGTTAGAAGAACAAATCATAGAGCTGATCCACTGGTACCTATTTCATGAATAAACTCTAAAGAAGGAGATGGCTACAGAATTAAACAGTAGACTACTGGAACTTTTAGAAATTCTATAGTGCTTAGGACTTCAACTTTTTTCCCCTGAAACAATGAACTGTCATTCTTACAGAAGTGAGTTACACATGTATTGGACTACCTGTCATCTAGGGGAGGAGGGCAGGAGGGGAGGAGAGGAGGAGGAAGGTGTGAAGGGCTGAAACTCTTGAGTTCATGTACTGAGGTTTGGACACGTAAACATGTAAGGCTAATTACCATTTGGAGAATATTCTATTAGCATTAGCATTTGCTTGGAAAATGACCCACCCCACCATTATGTGCTGGCTTGATTGGTTGGTGTATAGGGAAATGAGGAGGGGGAGAGAAAGGGTGGATTAAGAAAGCCAGTGTGACTCCTGGCCAGATTCTGGTTGCCATCTCTCTCACTTCATGTCACCATTCCATTTACGTCCACAAAGAATAAAAATCAAGGATTTTTGCTGATCCTGACTCCATCTGATTCTAAAATATCCAGGGTGCTAACACGGTCATCACAGGAAGGAGGGGAAAATTTAGAACAGAAGGTTTTGCAAAAGTCAGTGTTGAAAATTTATCCATGCATATATTTTGTAAATAAAAAGCTTTAATTTAAAAAAAAAAGTTCAAGTAATTTGATCAATGTCACATATCTAGAATGGATCCAGGAAGGATTTGAACCCAAGCTTTAAAAAAAAGTGAGTTATATTTGAAATGAATGTGACCTTTGTTTGTCTGTCATATGTACTTTGTTTCGTGAGTTACTTTTACCAATGATGACTGGGAGAATATGAAAGCATCATCCATTATCCATAACCCTGGGCAAACATGCCATCATGAAATTGACATACAATACTGTTGAACTTTTCTGAGCAACCAAATTTTGATATAATTTTCCATAAACCCTCAGGATAAAAGGATAACAAGATCAAGAATCTTGGTCAGATACACTATAGCTTGACTTTAACATAGTGATTACATTTTAATCCTCTGAAAATGAAGGGCCAGAAACCAACTACCTTTACCAAAGAGTCACCAACCTCATTATTAACCTCCCGACTATGTGTTTCTCTATTCTTTACTAGGTGTGTTCTTAGAAAATAGATGTGATCTATTGATGACTGCATTCAAAGCATTCACTTTCAAACATGTTGGAAACTGCTAGAGTTTGTGTTCCCCTGATATAATGAGAGAAATAATTATCATATGACCAACTGTCAATATTGGGGAGATCCAGGGTTTTTTCCCCTTTCTTATTTGGAGATTAAGTCAAAATTTAGTTGTCTGAAGGACAGATAAAATTTTGGAATTGTTACCCTCAGCCAACCACCCAATTAGAAAATCCTAAAAAGAATTAATTTAAGGTGAATTTCTGACCCATTGTGTTTCACTTAGCTAGGTCTGAATAGTGATGGATTCCTTGTCTAAGTTACACAAAGTTGTGTTTTTGATAAAGTCCTCATTTCTGACATATATTATAAGATTTATAAAATCTATAATTTGCAAAAAAAATAAATAATTTATACCTCAATTGATAAATGGTCAAAGGCTATGAACAGACAATTGAAATTAAAGTCATCTATAGTCATATAAAAATGCTCTAAATCATTATTGATTGGAGAAATACAAATTAAAAAAAACTGAGGTACCACCTCATACTTTTCAGATTGGCTAATATGACAGGAAAAGAAAACGATAAATGTTGAAAGGAATGTGGGAAAATTGGGACACTCAAGTACTGTTTGGTAGAGTTGTGAAATGATCCAACCATTCTGTAGAGCACTTTGGAGCTATGGCCAAAGGGCTATAAAACTGTGCATAACCTTTGATCCAGCGGTGCTACTGCTGGGTCTATATCCCAAGGAAATCATAAAAGTGGAAAAGGACCCTTACATGCAAAAATATTTGTAATAGCTTTTTGTGTAGTGATGAAGAATTTGAAAATGAGTAGATACTCACCAAGTAAGGAATGGCTGAATAAGTTATGATATATGAAAGTAATGGAATATTGTTGTTTAAAAAAATGATAAGCTGATTTTAGAAATGCCTGCAAAGATTTACATGAACTGATGCTGAGTAAAACAAGCAGAACAATTAATACAATGAGCACAGTAACAGCAAGATTGTGTCATAATCAGCTATGAATGACTTGGTTCCTCTTAACTGTTCAAGCATCCAAGACAATCCCAATAAACTTTGGATGGAAAATACCATTTGCATCTTAAAAGAGAATTATAAACACTGAATGTAAATTGACACATGCTATATTTACTTTTTCTCTGCTTTTTAAAATCTTGTTTCTTCCCTTTTGTTCTGATTTTTCTCTCCCAACAAAATTCATAAGGAAATGTCTTTTTAAAAAATGAATGTATTATCTATATTCAACCAGACAAAAAATAAATAAAATTAATTTAATTTTTAATTAGATTTCTAAAGCCTGAGGTGATCTGGGAGTGAGAGTGATCAGAGTAAGGTCTCCCAGTCTAATGATGATTAGAATAGATCTATCTCTCATAATATTCATTTTTCTCATTAATTGTTAACCAATTAGGGTTGATTGTCACCCTCAGGAATACCCAGTTTCCCAAAGATATATAAACATTGAAAGGTTTCCATAAGGGATCTTCGGCCTTCAAGAATGTCACTGGTCCATTTTATTAATTATTTGCTAACATGATTTTAAGAATGGTTAATTATCCAGAAATTATGTATCTTTAATTTTTTATACTACTCTGTTAGAACCCAAGATTACCTGTGTATCGCAATGAAACTTCAAAATGAATATAAGCTGACAATCAACAGTCTCAGAAATGTTAGTCAGCTATCACCCAAAATAAAATGTAGTGACTCATACTGACTATGAGCAGGTTAAAAATAGTACCAATGAAAAAAGTTCAAATAAAATTAATTCAAAGTATATTATCAGAGAGATATATAAGTGGGAAAAAAAGACATATTAGCTATACCCATATCAAATAAATTATTTTGCAGAGACCATAGATTTTTTGACTGGGAGAGAACATGGTAGAAAGATGAATCTTCACTACTAAGATAAGGTTTCCCCTTCCCTCCTTCTAAGTAAAAACTTCACGTGCTGAAAGTAAATATGAAAACATAAGATCTATTCTTACTATCTTATTCCTTCTATGTAGCAATATCACATATATATTATTTTTTATTTTCATATTTATTTCGTATGCACTTACTTATGCCCCTGTTATCTTCATAGATGATAAGCTCCTTGAGAAAGGGGCTATTTCATTTAGTGATTGTGTATTGCTAATATATAAGATTAGGGGCAGCTAAATGGGACAGTAAATAGATTGTTGAGCCTGGAGTCAGAAAGACTTTCTTTCTGAACTGAAATCTAGCTATGTGATCCTGGCCAAATAACTTAACCCTGTTTTCCTCAGTTTCCTCATATGTAAAATGAACTGAAGAAGAAAATAACAAATAGCATCTTTGCCAAGAAAACCCCAAATGGCATCATAAATTGTCAGACGTGATTGACATGACAGAACAACAAAAATACATAAGGTAGAGTCTGGTAGGAGGAACTTGACAAACGCTTCTATCAATTGTTTTATTAAGTGAATTTTATTATCTGCATAGAGGCTTAGAAGAATTCCAGGGGAAATCTGCATGGCCTACTCCAAGAACCAAAAGGAAAGAAAGGGATTCAGAGGCATATACAAGGAAAATTATTTTTAGGTGAGGAGAAACATAGATTTGGAGCCAGCTTTGAGTGCTACTAGTCCATTAATTCTGAATGTGCCCATTTCTGATATTGTTCTTCCTGTATCTCTCCATCTTTTCAACAAGAATAATATGAAAGTCCTTACCAAGTGCTTTGTACTCAGGTGGACAATATCTGCAACATACCTCTCATCTCCCAGGTTAGCAATCATCTGAAAAAAAATTAGGTTAGTCATATTTGACATGTACAAGGAAAAACTACATAAAAATTTTTGTGATTATAACTTCCTTTTCCAAATACTGATTAGCATCACTGAAATGATTCACTTTAAAATATTCCCATGTATTAAAGTAAAATTTACTAGCCCATAATTATTTTTTTCTTTTTTTTCCATTTCTTTTTTGGTTTGTTTTACTTTCTGGTTATAATATTGACCCTCCTATAGTCCTGACACATAATCACATAATCAGTTGATAAATGTTTATTAATCACTTCTCATGTGCAAGATACTCTGCTAAATCTGGAAACACACACACACAAGCACGGCAAAAGCCAAATATTGCCCTAAAAAGTTTAATGGGAGAATAACACTCAAAGTGAGTCCTTCCCCAAGGATGCCATTCAATTCTTTCAAACAATCAGTATTTAGTAATCACCTACTATGTTCCAGGCAATAGAGATCTATCCATTTGAATCAAGTGACTTAAATTCATGAACTGTACCTGGATGACTTCTTAGTATGTCCCCTCAGACCAATTTCTTCTCCCTCTCCTCACCAAAATTTTTCTCTTTGTATCTTCAAAATTTCACTCCTGAGAATTGTTCATTTCTCCTGAGCTAACTTTGCCTGTAGAATTTTAATACATAGGATTCTCTCTATCCTTCCTATGAAATCTGTGACATATTCTTTCCCAAATCTGAATATATCTGCATATATATATATTAAAGTATTCCCAGTTTTCCTAAACTCTGTCATGAATTCTGAAATGTGGGGCTAATTTCTCTCTGAGGTTCCCAACTTCTACCCACTAACCACTTCTTTCCTTTTGGTGAGAACCAGGTCCAAAATAGTTTTACTTTCAAGTTTTCTCCTTCTTTTGCAGGATTAAATTAACTTGGACAAATCAAGCAATTGTTATCTCCTTGCTTTTGGCAGAAAGAGTGGTTCAATAGATTTCTGTATATTTGAAGATGTCTATCACCCTAACATTATGCCTTTTGGGAGATAATACCTAATCAATCTCCTCTATTTCCTCCATAGGTTCAGATGTTCTGTAATATATTCCATTATCAAACACTTCTGTTTCTCCCTTCATTTATCTTCACATAAATGCCATACTCTACCACTTGTGCCCCTTTGGTTCCTGAATTTCATCATATTATTCTCCATTCTTTTTTTTTAATTATCTTTATTTTTTTTGTTTTAGTTTTTTAAATTACACATGTGAATCTAGGACATTCATTTTTTGTACATATTTCCATATGAATAATGTTGGGAAAGAAAAATCAAAACAAAAGAAAAAATATGAGAAAAGAAAATAAAAGAAGAAAACAAAGGTGAAAATAGTTTGCGCTGATCCACATGCAGTCTCCATAGGTCTCTCTCTGGATGTAGATGGCATTTTGCATTCAAAGTTTATTGAGATTGCCTTGAATCACTGAGTTGCTGAAAAGAACCAAGTCTATCATAGTTGATTACCACAGTCTTGTTGCCATATACAATGTTTTCCTGGTTCTCCTTGCTTTACTCACCATCATTTCATGTAAATCTTTCTAGACTTTTCTAAAACCAGCTTGTTCATTTTTATGGAAAAATTGTAATTTTTAGAGCATAACTTATTCAGCTATTTTTCTCCAATTGATTCCTCATCCTTTCTTGATCCATTTTTATCATTTAATTACATATATCCATCCAGAATCATATCCCATTCATAGGTTTGTGATATTAATTATATATTCTTATTTGTCTTCTTTGTACTTATCATTATTTTTCTTCTTGCTATATACTTACTACTGAAACAATTAATTTCATTATTCAGTTCTTTTTTTATTTTTTTCTACTTTGAGTTTTTACTTATATTGTTTCAAGTTTTATTCTCCCATTTATTCTATGGCTATTCAATGGCATTTAGTTTAGAGTATACACACACACACACACACACACACACACACATAAATATGAGAGAGAGTTTTCTTCCTTCCAACACCTTTATATTTTAAAATCTTTTTGATTTTGATTAGATTTGGAAGAGCTCAGGATTTTGTCATGTGCCTTCTGTCTATGATTAGTTCCTGCCACTCATATGTTAAGTCATTTCAGATTAACAGGGCATACTAGAAATTGCCAGAAGGCCTGGAGCCTGGGCTATACAAGGAGGGGGCATTAGCTCAGAATTTCATTGAAAGAATTAAACTATGCATTCATCATAAACTTAAGATCTTTTCCCAAAAGCTTCATGTTTAGAGACAAGAGGAGTGGGGAAAATAACATGTCCTAAAAGAAAAGCTCCCGAGCCTCTGGGGGGAAGATGTGCTTGAATGAGTGTTAAACTGACTCACTCACTCATCTGTAAAATTAGGAGACAAGACTAGATGCCTGATAAGTCCTTTTCCATCTCTAAAGCCTAGAGTGTTAAGAGGGAAAACAAAAGACCAAACAAAATAATTCAAATTGAAAATTATAACATTTGGATCAAATTTTATCTCAGAAAAGAGATATTAGAAGGTACTTTTCTATTTTATTTACAGAATTGGGAATCTCTGGTTATGGAATACTGAGTTTAACATCATATATTTTCAATGCTTTGTAAGGTGTAGCTAACTGGGTTTTTTCCCTCACTTTTTTGTTTGTGGGATTGCTCTCTGAGAATCCAAAAAAGGAGGGAGTATTTTGAGAAATGCAGGTGATATAAAAATTAAATATATGAATAGAAGCTTATTTTAAAAATAACATGATTTATTTGTATTTATAAAATATATAATAAATATTTACATAATTTAAAATAAAATAAAAAAAATAAAGATTCCATGAAAGGAGAAATAACCCTAGGACCTCACAAGAGCTATAATAGTTCTCTCCCCATTGTCCAATTATTCCTTTGATGTTGCCCTTAACTCCTTCTTCCTCTCTGGTATTCTGAACCTTGCAATTAACCCCAACTACATTATAGAGTAAAAAGCATAATTAGTGGATTTCCCAAAAAAAAGTTATGCCTTAGTTGACTTCTCCTTGCATGTTTTTTTCTTCTTTCTCAAATCATTGAAGGCCAGTGACTCTCTTCTCTCTGTGCAATAGTGCCTGTTCAAGTTTTTTGTTTTTTGTTTTTTGGTTTTTTTTTTACAATATAATAAAAGAGCCCTGAACTTCCACAAGATGTGTTGTTTCTATGCTCCTGGAAAAAGTCACTTAATTTAATTAAGACTCAGTTTCCTCCTCCATAAAATGGGAGTACTTTGCACAAAATAATAATTCACACCATGACCTTCATACATGGGATGCTCTCCCCATCTTCATTTGTTCATCACCTAGTCAATCTTTGAACTCTAACTCAAATTCTAACCTTCTAAAATATGCTCTTATCATCACTAGGATATATCCTATTGCTTGGACCATGTCCGACATGATCCAGAATCATATCCAAGGACTCCATATTTTGTCCTTAATTCTTCTTGCACAGAATTTTGCACCTTATGCTTAACAATGGCTTGCCTTCCAAAGGAACTGTGCTTCATTTATTTTTTTTCACTGTTATACACACACACACACACACACACACACACAAGTGTGTGTAGGGTAGGTACAAATTACATAAATTTACTGTTATTAAAAACCATTGACTTTGAGAAGAACATATGAACCAAGTGAAAGCATGATCTATATAATGTGTGTGTATTGTGTATGTGTAATCTTGGACTAACCAGATGTTCTGAAGGCATCATTATTTCTTGGTTATTCTGATTAATATCAAATTTGTACCTAGTAGAAATTATTCAAGACTTTGAGTCATGAAATGTCCAGGTTCAAAAATCCCACTTTTAAAACACTCTCTAGCAATTTCTCTAAATAGCTGTTTTCACATCTATCAAAGGGGGGGGGTGTTAGTACCTATAATACCTACCCCCAAAGGGTAATTATGTGGATCAAACAACATATATAAAATGTTTTGAAAACTTTAAAATATCACGTGGGTGTCGATTTTTTTTAAATTACTGTGATAAGATTATCTTAGAAAATCCTGATGAAGGAACTGCTTCTACCCATATAAAACAACCCCTTCTTTGCAACTTATTGCTTTAGAGAGTTTTACCTGGGGCACCAAAAGGTTAATTACTTTGGGTCTCACCTCCAGCATGTCTGATGCTGGCTGTCTCTTCATTGCATAACATTACGTGTTATACAAATAATCAATTATATTACTGTGAGAGGTAACATGATGTTGTGGCCTTGGGATCAGGAAGAACTGAGTTCAAATCTTGTATCTGACACATCAAATTATGACAAACATTATGACTGAAGAAGAGATAAATTGCAATTGTACATTAGTGGAGAAAAATTCCACTCCAGAAATTTCTCAAACCAATAATTTCTTAATGAATGAATAGATATGACAATGTTCCATGTTAAACATATTTTTAATTATAATATTATTTTGATACTAGGAAAGTTCCAGGATGTCAGCATTGTGAACATGTCTTCCCACAAGTATAGATCGAAACTCATCCATGCCTTCTTATGTCATACCAGACCTGTCCATGTATTCTCATAAATCATCCACAGAGAATCTAATTATCTCTCTGGTGAACCCCATTTCTGCCTTCAGGGATGGAGACAAGAATATAGAGGGTGCTAAGAATCATATGGCTTTCCTGACATTAACTGAACTGTTGGCATTTGAGTATGTGATATCTGTCTTATGATTCCCTCCAGGAGGTATGAACCTATACTTGTACTTTCCTAACTCTGTGTGAGTCCAGCACGACCTTACACACCCCTAATTAAATCACTGTTTCTTGGTATGTACTGTTCCATCATCCAAGCTAGTGTCCATGGATGTATAAATTTTAAAGACTGACAAAAAGCTGAGCTAGTGATTTTCTGAGCCCAGAAATTATTCAGCACCATTGGAGTTGTCTGTCACAATGATGAGGTGAGTCAGAAGGAGGAGAAGTCAAAATATTGTTGGCAGTAGAGAGATGAAGCTCACTAATGAGCTGTCTCAAACCACTTTGCCTCGTGTCTATACTCTCCACCTGCAGAAAACGCAAAGGAACCTGTTCCATCAAGAAAAGGGGGAAAAGGAGTTCTCGTAAATATTCAGCTCTGGTCTATACAATAGAATTTATCTAAAATGTTTCTACATTAAGCATTTTCCATTTCATAACTTTTCTTGTTTAATATGCCAGCTTAAAGAGAAATAGCTTCTTATATTAGACACAGCAAGACCTAGAGTTGGGAAGATCAAATTTAATTCTTACTCATCACACTTTCTAACTTAGGATCATGAGCAAGTCTCTTTAAGTCTTTGACTTTCCTACTATCTAAAATGGGGACAGGACACTAATATCTGCACATCTTATCTCAGAGTGTTATTGTGAGACTCAAATAGATATAAAGGGCTTTGAAAAACAACACTAAGCAAATATCAGCTTTTATTATGTAGTGTTATAAACAAAAGCACTGTCCACCAAGTTCCCCAAAAGTTCTGCCCAGTAATAAATATTATAACCTCATAGAATCAATCATTTACATATTTTATTCAAAATATTGAATGACACACTAATTTCATCATGACATGGAAAGAGGCCAAAATTTAGAATCAATTTAGATCACAGGTCAAATTCCATCTTTTTCAGTTACTGCCTGTGAGACCTTCAAAAGGTCACTTAATATTTCTGGACTTCACTTTGCTCATCAGACAAGATTAATTTCCAATCAATTAATGGGCATTTATTAAGTCAGGTGTTCCTAACTTTTTTTTTTCTTTGATCATGGACTCTTTTGGCAGTCTGGGGAAGATTATAGACCCTTTCTTAGAATAGTGATTTCAAATTTTATAAAATATAAAACAGATGATTACAAAGGAAATTAAATTTAAATGCAGTTTTCAAATTTATTTTAAGGGATTTTACAAAACTGGTTAAAAACCTAATTTAGGGAAGGTCTTTATGACCAAAGCAGAACTAGAGATCATTACTGATCACAAAATAGAAAATTTCGATTATACCAAACTGAAAAGTTTTTGTACAAACAAAACTAATGCAGACAAGATTAGAAGGGAAGCAATAAACTGGGAAAATATTTTTACAGTCAAAGGTTCTGATAAAGGCCTCATTTCCAAAATATATAGAGAATTAACTCTAATTTATAAAAAATCAAGCCATTCTCCAATTGAAAAATGGTCAAAGGATATGAACAGACAATTCTCAGATGAAGAAATTGAAACTATTTCTAGTCATATGAAAAGATGCGCCAAGTCATTATTAATCAGAGAAATGCAAATTAAGACAACTCTAAGATACTACTACACACCTGTCAGATTGGCTAAGATGACAGGAAAAAATAATGCTGATTGTTGGAGGGGATGCGGGAAAACTGGGACATTGATGCATTGTTGGTGGAGTTGTGAACGAATCCAACCATTTTGAAGAGTAGTTTGGAACTATGCTCAAAAAGTTATCAAACTGTGCATACCCTTTGATCCAGCAGTGTTACTACTGGGATTATATCCGAAAGAGATTATAAAGAAGGGAAAGGGACCTGTATGTGCACGAATGTTTGTGGCAGCCCTTTTTGTAGTGGCTAAAAACTGGAAGCTGAATGGATGTCCATCAGTTGGAGAATGGCTGAATAAATTGTGGTATATGAATATTATGTAATATTACTGTTCTGTAAGAAATGACCAACAGGATGATTTCAGAAAGGCCTGGAGAGACTTACATGAACTGATGCTGAGTGAAATGAGCAGGACTTAGGAGATCATTATATACTTCAACAACAATACTATATGATGACCAGTTCTGATGGACCAGGCCATCCTCAGCAACGAGATCAACCAAATCATTCCCAATGAAGCAGTAATGAACTGAACCAGCTATGCCCAGAAAAAGAACTCTGGGAGATGACTAAAAACCATTACATTGAATTCCCAATCCCTATATTTATGCACACCTGCATTTTTGATTCCCTTCACAAGCTAATTGTACAATATTTCAGAGTCTGATTCTTTTTGTACAGCAAAATAACGTTTTGGTCATGTATACTTATTGTGTATCTAATTTATATTTTAATATATTTAAAATCTACTGGTCATCTTGCCATCTAGGGGAGGGGTTGGGGGGGTAAGAGGTTAAAAATCGGAACAAGAAGTTTGGCAATTGTTAATGCTGTAAAGTTACCCATGCATATATCCTGTAAATAAAAGGCTATTAAATAAATAAAAAAAGGAAAAAAAATAAAAACCTAATTTAGACCCTCACTGTGAATTAGATAATGTCCTCAATATTAAGGATACAAATAAAAAAGAAAAACATTTCAGCTTTCAAGGAGTTTACATTGGAAATAGAGAGACATTATATACAAAAATGGTTAAGTATAATACACATGCAACTTAAATGAAAAAGAGAAAGAAAACACTGTCAAATAGGAGGCTAGGATAAGGGAGTCATTAAATTGGTATTTGCGCTGAATCTTGAAAGAAATAAAAGGCACAAAGAGGGAGAAGAAAAAGAGATCATTCTAGGCACAAAAATGGACTCTGGATGCTGAGAGAGAAACAATGTATACAGGAAAACATGATACACAGTAAGAAAAAGATTATGTGATAATCTACTATAATAGACTTAGCCCTTCTTAATAATTCACTGATCTAAGCCAATTCCAATAGACTTGGGATGGAAAATGCCCTCCACATCTAGACACAGAACTATGAAAACTAAATGTGGATAAAAATAGAGTATTTTCACCTTTTTGTTTGACTTTTTCTTGTATTTTTGTTCCTTCTTTTTGGTGTGATTTTTCTTGAATAATGTGACAAATATGGAAATATTTAAAATTATTGTGCACATATAGCCTATATCAATCAGATTATTTCTTATCTCAGAGAAAGGGAAGATAAGGAAGAAAGGGCAAAAATTTGGAATATAAAGTCTTCCAAAATGAATGTTGAAAACTATTTTTACATGTATTTAGAAAAGTAAATTTTTGATTGAAGGCAGGTGTGGGGGAGAAGGGGAAAATGAACTCTAGAATGCTATTGCCATGAAAATCTAGGATCTTGCAGCCCCATAAGTAATATGAGTTTGAATAGCATAACATCATGTCAAGGGTCTGGAATTTGCTTCTTGTCAGAAATTTGACAAAGTAGAAGTTTTGACACACGATAAGTTACTTTGGACAAATTAACTCATTCGTCAATAATAAATTAGGAATAAATATAAATCAATCAATAAACATTTACTAATTTCCTACTATGAGTTGGGGATACAAAAAGAGGAAAAATTCATATTCTGCCCTCAAGGAACTCAATCAAATGGAAGGAAACCACATGCAGATAATTCTATATGAAGTAAACTACAAACAGGATAAAAAAGAAATAATTAACAAAGGGAAGTCATTAAATTTATGAGAACTGAGAAAGACTTCCTGTGGGAGATAGAATTTTAGTTGAGACAAAGGAAGACAGAATAATTAGTAAGTAGAGTTGAGGGGAGAGTGTTTCTGGAATGGAGGGAGGGAAGAGAATAGCCAGTGAAAATGCCTGGAATTGAGGGATGGTGTTTTGTTAATGACACTGCAAATTCTGCCTAATTAGTAGAGTTATTTTGAAGATTGAATATAATAACATTTAAGTTTTAGTTATAACCTGAAAATGTAAAGACTAAGGGATTATTTAAATTAGTGAAGGTTTTTTCCACTTTTAAATGGGTTAAATAATCCCATCTGCTTGTTAATTCTGAAATTTGAACCCAATATATATTGGTAGAACCCAATATATATTGAGTCCAATTATAGCACTATTTCTACTACCCCATCATAATCTGACTCTACTACTTTCTATTAATGGGACATTGACTATCATTTGTCTCTCTGAACCATAAAAATAAAATGAAAATGACTACATGACTTTCAGGTTTAAATGTATGATGCAATGTTCTTGAAGAGAAACATGAAATCAGTGCTATCTCATCAAATTAGCAAAGAATAGCTCCACTGATGACTTGAACAAAACCCAAGTAATGGAAGTCACCTGAATTCTAGTAAACTAAGAGAACAACCTATGATGGAAGTTCTCAAACTCTGGTATACTTGACCAAATCTGGTCCACCATTTATTTTTGCACAATCTGATCAATAGATATAGAGATAGATGTATACACATAAAACCTGATATATGGAGATAGATAGCTAGACAGACAGATAGATGGACTTTTGAATAAAGTTTTAGTATATTTGAAAAAAATTTAAAACAGGTGGTGACTAGATTTGTACCTCAGATCATATTTTGCCCACTCCTGGCTATGCCACTAGAAAATAAGCTGTCAGATCCTTTTAAGGTAGAAAAATTTAAGAGTACGAATGTGGGTGACCCAGGACTAGCTTAATTAAATATATATATCAATAAGCTTGTCACCTGGAGGTAGGACAAAGGGTGATAAATTTATTTTTGGTCATCTTGATTCATGATCTGCTAGGACAAGTAGAGACCATAATCTGTGTTGGTGGAGAAAACATCTGTACTATGAAGTTAAAGGTCTTTAGAAGTAAGAAGTTAAAATATTTTTTTTGTTTTCAAAAGTTGACTCCATAGTCTAGAAATGAAATTGAAAAACTTCTCAGTGGCCAAGACATAATGATCACGACAGGGAAGTATCTTAAAATTCGGACATAAAAGGATTTATTGAAGAAAAGGGGATAGTTAGTATTGAAAAAAGAAGACTGAGGATGGATATTATAAATGGTGAGCATTTTTATTCTTCTTGGCCCCAAAAGGCATAGCCAGAAAAACTGGGTGGAAGTTGCAGAGACACATATTTCTATTTTTTAAATTGTTTTTTATTGTTTTTTTTTATTTTGATAATAGCTTTTTCTTTTCAAAATACATGCAAAGATAGATTTCAACATTCACCTCTGCAAAACCTTGTGTTCCAAATTTTTCTCTCTCCCATCTTTCCAGCACCCTTTCCTAGACAGCAAATAACCCAATATAGGCAAAATATGTGCAATTCTTTTATATTTCCATATTTATCCTGATGCACAAGAAAAAATAGATAAAAAAGGGGAAAAATGAGAAAGAAAAAGCAAGCAAATAAGAACAAAAAAAGAAAATATTATGCTGTGATCTACATTCAGTCTTCATAATTCTCTTTCTGGATACAGAGGGCTCTGTCTATCACAATTCTTTTGGAATTGTCCTGAATCATCTAATTGTTGAAAAGAATCAAGTCCATCAGAGTTGACCATCTCATAACCTTGTTGTCGCTGTGTACAAAGTTCTCTTGGTTCTACTCTTAGCATCAGTAAGTCTCTCCGATTCTCTTTGAAATCATCCTACTGATAGGGCATAGGATACAAACAGTTTGATGTCCCATTGGACATAGCTCCAAATTGCTCTCCAGAATCAGTTGACAACTCTACCACCAATGTATTAATGTCCCAGTTTCCCCACATCCCCTCCTACATTTATCATTATCTTTTGTTGTCATCTGAGATGTGTGTAGTGGTACCTCAGAGTTGTCTTAATTTGCATTTCTCTAATCAACAGTGATTTAGAGCATTTTTTTCATATAACTAGAAATGGCTTTACTTTTGTCATTTGAAAATTTTCCATTCAGATTCTTTGACCAAGTTAATTGGAGAATGACTGGTATTCTTATAAATTTGAGTAATTGTCTACATATTTTAGAAATGAGTTCTTTATCAGAAGTCTTGGAGATAATTTTTTTCCAGTTGTTTCTTTCCCTTCTAATATGGTCTGCATTTTTTTTTGGTACGCTTTTTTAACTTAATATAATCAAAATTATGATTTACCTTAATATTAGTGCTTTTTCTCTGTTGATAATCTCTCATTTACCCTATATAGGGATGTGGATGTGTTCTTTGTGCATTGTTTTTTATATGCATATTCCCCATTAGACTGTAAGGTTCTTGAGAATAGGGATTGCTTTTCTTTTCTTTTCTTTTCTTTTTAATTTAATAGCCTTTTATTTACAGGTTATATGTATGGGTAACTTTACAGCATTAACAATTCCCAAACCTCTTGTTCCATTTTTCACCTCTTACTCCCCCAGATGGCAGGATGACCAGTAGATGTTAAATATATTAAAATATAAATTAGATATGCAATAAGTATACATGACCAAACCATTATTTTGCTGTACAAAAAGAATCAGACTCTGAAATATTGTACAATTAGCTTGAGAAGGAAATCCAAAATGCAGGTGGGCATAAATATAGGGATTGGAAATTCAATGTAATGGTTTTTAGTCATCACCCAGAGTTCTTTCTCTGGGCGTAGCTGGTTCAGTTCATTACTGCTCCATTGGAAATGATTTGGTTGATCTCCTTGCTGAGTATGGCCAGGTCCATCAGAACTGGTCATCATATAGTATTGTTGTTGAAGTATATAATGATCTCCTGGTCCTGCTCATTTCACTCAGCATCAGTTCGTGTAAGTCTCTCCAGGCCTTTCTGAAATCGTCCTGTTGGTCATTTCCTACAGAACAATAATATTCCATAATATTCATATACCATAATTTATTCAGCCATTCTCTATCTGATGGGCATCCACTCAGTTTCCAGTTTCTAGCCACTACAAAGAGGGCTGCCACAAACATTCGTGCACATACAGGTCCCTTTCAACAGGGATTGCTTTTCAACTTTTTTGTATGTCCATTGCCTAGTAATCAGTAAGTGCTTAATAAATTTTTATTGACTGACTGACCTTGCAGCTCTGACCATCTATACTCTGAAGTTTCTTCTGGCAGTAACATTCTATGTTCTACATCTTTTCCAGCTCTAACATTTGATATTTCAGGTCTCCGATATGCTTTGTTCTTTGCCCTATGAAATTCAAGTTAGTCACCAAGTTTCCCTCTCTTAGCTGATCTGGGAGGCCCAGGATAAAGACACAGCAGAATGTTAAATAAAAACAAAGACAAAGATAAATTCAATGGATGAAGACAATGGGGTCCTATTCACTGTTCATCTAAAAATCAATGCCTGGAAAATAGTTTATTTAAACTAAAGAGCTTAATTCTGCCTAGCACTTAGACTCTTTGTGTTAGTTCTGTTGTGAGTTCTTATATTTGCATTTTTATTAAAACCTTATCAGTTCTAATGTTTCTCCCAGCACAAGCCTTTGAGTGTGAAAATGAGAACAGAGGGAGCAATGCTTCCAGGGAGGGGGCAGTATGGAAAGGAGAATGAGGGAGAAGCATGACCTTGTGTGAGCAGTATTTACTAAGTCACCATCAAAGGCCTCTTCCAATTTGACCCAGCATAGACATTTTGCACTCTCTCTATTGAACCTCATCCATGAGGTAAAGAAAGCACAGTCAAGAAAAGAGGCAGATGAAAGAAAGCTGTTTGGGAGGCAGAAGACCTGGGGATGAATCCCAGCTCTGCCATTTACTAGATGTGACCTGCAGCCTTCAGCAAGATACCAAATCTTTCTTGACCTGCTCTGTAAAATAATGGAGTTTGACTAGATGGCCTCAGAGGCGGCTTCCATCTCTCAATCAATGACTCTTTGAAACTGTCTGAAAGCAGAAAAGGACCCAGAGGATATCACTATGAACAAGGAATGACTGGAAAAAGAATGGCAGAAATTGTTCCAGGGCAGCGTGACAGGGCCTAGATTTTCTTTCCTGTATCAGAGTGGTGAAAAGGGAAGCATGGATTGTTGAAGGTATTGGCCCATGGTCAGCCAACTAGATTGAAACAGAGGTAGAATTCTAATGCAGGACTCTAGCCCCAAGACTGAGATTTCTATACAGGAACAAGCAGCTGATCATTTCTCAGGGACCCATTCTAAATTTAGCAGTTCTGCCAAAGCAGCCAACAAGGGGGAAATTACTTCACTGACAGACAAATGGGGTATTAGAAAGGAAACAAATTCCCTTGCACTATGTCCCTGGAGAGTACCTCCTTCTGTTTCAAATCTTCCCTTAATTAGTTTATTATTAAAATATGATCATTAGTAATGGTGAAAGAGTATTATCAAAGGGAAATCATAATGAGATCAGGAAATGAAACTGTGTTACTTTGAGATGGGGAAATTGCAATTTGGGTGGAAGCTGATGTTGATGGACAGCGCCCTCCCCTGTGCTTCCTTGTGCATTGTCAGAGCAGCTTTCCCCCCACATTCAATGACTCACGTGGTCTTGGTGCTGAAGCAAATGGAAAAAGGGATATAGAAAGAAATTCAATTAAAAATATTTTTATTCAAATAACTTCAGCTCAGCTGAGCTCAATCACTCCCCCACATGGACGTTCAAAAGAGGGGAAACATTGGAGCCTGTATTATCAAGGTTTTTAATAACTCAATTCACCTTTCTCATTCAAAAGCCATCTCATTTCATTTGGGAATGATACTAGATGCATTATTTATGATGCAATGAAGACTTCTTTCCTTCTTTGCACTTCACTGAATCAACTCAACAACCAGCATTTATTAAGCATCTGCTATATGAGGGGAACTCTGCTAGGCTCTGGCACAGGATTATGAAACATGACAGTCTCTGCATTCAAAAAGCTTAAAGCTTACTGTATACATTCACTAATCTCTCAGTCCTTCAGGGAAAAACAATTCAAACTTGAATTGATATGGAGCCTAACTATGGGAGTGCTATTGGTTCAAAGACATGGTCCCTGTTGGATCCTAGGGCCTAAATGATGAAGTAATTTTTCAGGCTTTAATGGAATCACAATATCTCAGATTCATAGGAAACATCTTCCAATAAAAGTTGCTACAGGACAAGAGTTATTAACTTCCTGTTGTTGCTATTGTTGAAGTCTCCCCATGGACGTCCTTGGTGGTATAATGAGGTGTATGGACACGTCCTCCGAATATTTCAAAAGGAATAAAATATGGTAAATTACATTAAAAAGACAAGTGTTATCAAAAATGAAAATGTAATTTTTCACTCATCCAAGTTTGCAACCACAGGTTAAGAGCCTTGAAAAAAGAAGGTTAAGTGTTCCTTGGAAACAAGCTGAGGAACAAGCACATAAGGAGGAGCATGTGATCTAGCTCTGATACAAAAGGCTGGAAGAGAAAGGCTTGAGTCAGGGTCTCTGGGCTTTGGCTCTTGACCTTTGCTGCCCTCTGCATTTCTGGTTAGACATGTAGTAACAGCAGTTTAGACAGGTTTTTTTGGCTTTTAGCTTCTACCTCAACTAAAACACAAGGAATGGGGGAGTTCAGGAGGTTGGCCAGCTTCCTTCTTTGTCTGCAGAACTTCATATAAAGATTATTCTTTTGATAAGCAGAGGAGAGAAATATATCTATTTTCTATATTTCTATCTCTATTTTTGTCTGTGCCTCTGTTTCTTTTTCTCTGTGTCTCTCTTTCTCTCTCTTTGTCCTTTTCTTGCTTTCTATCTCTGTTTCTCCCTATTTCATCTCTCTCTCTCTCTCTCTCTCTCTCTCTCTCTCTCTCTATATATATATATATATATATATATATATATATATATATAGATAGATATAGATATCGATAGATCTATAGATATAGATATATATACATATAGATAGATATAGATATATAAATATATATGTTTCTCTTCCAAAAATAAAGAGAACTTTTGGGTCCAGAACAACTACTGAATAGTTACATAGTTTCTCTTTAGAATTGTAGTTTAGGAATTGATTGGCTTTATGTGGGATATATTTTAAGAAATTTATAAGCTTGGTATTTATTTAATAGTTTTATCTACAGTCAGTGGGGTGGTCATCTAGGGAGAATGGCAGGCCTGGAGTCAGCAAGATTCAATTTCATGAGTTCAAATTAAGCTTCAGAGACTGGGCAAGTCACACAACCTTCTTTATCTCAGTTTCCTCATCTGTAAAATGAGCTAAAGGAAATGGCAAATGATTGCAGCATCTTTTCAAAAAAAGAAATAAAAAACAAACAAATGGGATGAGACATGACTGAAATGAGTAAGCAAAAATAAAAATAGTATATGGGGCAGCTAGGTATTCCAGTAGATAGAGTATAGAGCCTAGGACCAAGAAGATCTGAGTTCAAATCCATCCTTAGACACTTTGTGTTTTTTCTCTCCTCTGCTTATCAGTAGAATAATCTCATGTGAATTTCTGTTTATAGGAAAGGTACCTGGTCAGCCTCCAAGCTATGTGTCCCTGAGGAAGTCATTTAACCATGTGTACCTCAGTTTCCTCATCTATAAAATGATCTAGAGAAGAAAATAGCAATCCACTCCAGTATTTTCATCAAAAAAAAAAAAAAAACAAATGGGGTCACAGAGTCAGATGAAATGTAAATGATTGAACAACAACCATAACAATCACAAAATAATCCATGTGTTGATAATTCCCAATAAACTCTCTTTTGGGGGCAAAATTATTTATTTATTTTGTGGGATTCAGATTTAGTAGCAATATCTAATAGTACTGCCTCCCAAAAGACCTGGAAAGCAAGATAGATAAAGAGCAGAATGTGTTAAAAAAAAGTACCCCCCCATTCCCCAGGAATCTTAATTAATTGGAGGCCATGAACAATATTATTAAAATATATAACTGACTCTCCAGCGTCAGTTTGAAATGAAGTTCTCACAAAATCTGTCCTCTTCTTCTTTTCTCCAGTTTTAATGGTAATGTTGTTTATTCACCATTTCAACTAGGTTTGAAAACTCATGGAAGTTTTCAACAACTTCTTCTCCCCCACTTAGCTCATGGTTAGATTCTGGTGACTCTCCTTCCAGGAAATCTCTCCACACCATATCCTCATTTCCATTTGGACAACTGCAATCCTCACTCAAGTTTCTATTATCTTTCATTTGGATTCATGATAAAAAACAAAGTGATATTTTAAGGGATTAATAAGTTATCTAGTCTGACCCATATGTGAAAGAAATTCCCACAATACACCTTACAAGTAGTCACTTTTGTAATATTCTCCTGTCTCTCCTCTCTGCTTAATTATAGAACTTGAGTCTTGGAAAGCACATCAACAGCCATCTAGTCCATCCATTAACAAAAGGAATCCTCATTATACTATACCCAACATATGATCATCTAGTTTCTGCTTGAATGCCTTCAAGGAAGAAGAGCTCATAACCTCTCCAGGTAACCCACATTCTAATGTAATCTTCACATGGCTGTCAGTGTGACCATGATATATTGTCTGACAGCTCTAAGGCTTTTAGTGATTCTTAATTAACAAAGACCATTCATTTTTTTTTTACTTGGTATTCAAAGTTTTCCAGTATTAGCAGCAAATTATTTGTCCACTTATTAGTTCCCATTATGTAATTAAGATTTTGGCAATTTTTAATACTTCCTATGTGGTACAAATTCTTGGTCCCATGTCGTATTTTTTCCCCAAACAACCTACACTAAAAATAATTAACCAATGAGGATCTGATCCTTAGAGAAATGTCTTTACTGGTTTATTATACAGAAAATTCAAAATATATTATCTACTGCTAATATAACACATGGTACTTGATGAGTCTGTTTTAGATTATGCATAACAAAAGTATACTTTCCATTCAAAGCAGTTGAAACTATATTTCTTTTGTTTGTTTGTTTGTTTTTTTAATAGCTTTTTACTTACACTCTATTTATTTTTGACATACAGCTTGTTGATGTCTTTTATTCATTTGCTGAACTAGAATTGTGTGCACCCAAAGGTATCAAACAGATAATGTCTTCTTTTCTCTGGCAGCTTTTGAGTGATGAGGATTGCTTTGTGCTGCTAAAGAGGGAGGAGCAGACAGATCTATCTCCTATCCTGTCACCATGTATCCATGTACATATCTTTCCTCAGCTTCTTTTCTTTTTGTATACATTCATTCCTAACCATAGGTAAATAAATATCCTGAGATGGGAGTGACCAGATGACCATTGAAACCAGAAAATCCATTGAAACGATCTAAGAACCCAATAACATTTTGAGTCTCAAAGCTGATGAAAGTATGTGAGAAGCCAGTATCACTCTAGAGAGTAAATTGTTCGACCAAGTACAACACGGAATTGACCCAGCAATTGAGCAAGGAAATGATTTATCCACCATCTATGACATGCAAATAAGTTAACTTGTTGGGGATTCCAAGAATGAAGAAAAGGACCCCCAAGCTAAGAAGTACTAATCCTTGGGGAGAAAGATTTGTCCAATTATTTTAACTTTCCTGGAACAAATTATGTGCTAAAGGGGAGGTGTACTCCCCACCATGTATGGGAGGGAGATGTTTTTGTAATTTCTAGTTTTGCTATACTTTCTCAGCAAACATACCTTTTAAAAGCTAATACGTGTCAACTAGTTAGATTGGGAAGGTGTTAATTGGATAATTTATGTTGAAGAATATCCAAGGGGAAGCTCTCAACTCCTCCCTATTGCTCTTAAAGTCCTTGCCAGGGTGAATGTGGATTGGTAAAGTTAGTTGTCGTTGTCCTTTGGTTCTTAAAATGGACCAAAATGACATTCTATGTCAGAGTCGTTATAATGTTTCTTACTGGGGCTGATCAGACCCCATGAGCTTGGAATGCTCTACTGTAGGTTGGACATATATAGTCCACAGGAATATTTGGAGTGAGTTCTTTAACTTTGTCCATCTCTTATTTCTTAGCTAAGAATTAGATTGATGAAGTGATACCAAAGGGAGTACATAAAGCTGTTCTCTTCCCAGATTTCTCTCATACTAATGAAAAGAACAAAAAAAAACATTCCACAAAATGAACATATCAAGTGAGTCTGATAACATACAATATTCTACCTTTATAGTCCCCTCAGTGCTATCACTACCTCTTCAATGAATGAAAGAAGGTATTTGTTTGCTTTTTCATCTCTTGTTCAAGGTCATGCCATTTATGGTCTATGCCCAACCCCTAACTTGAGGCTTCAGTCCTTCAGGATGACACATGACAGCTTATGCAGTTGACTACAGTTTTAGAGACTGATAAGACTGTGAAGTGGACAGTACTTACAGTACAGTACCCAGTCAGGAACATTTTATGAAGATTGTATTGCCATTCCCTGAGATATTGTCTTTAATATATTTTGGAAAACAAAGAACCTGGAAAAGTCAAATCTAATTTTATATTTCACTAACAATTTGAGGCACATTACAGTGTCTATAAGATTCTACAAGCAAAGAGAAGGAGGAGGAGAATAAGCACTTATATAATACCTACTGTTTGCCAGAGACTGTACTAACATTTCACAAATATAATCTCATTTCATCCTCACAACTCTGTGAGATAAGCACTATTATTATCTCCATTTTAAATTGGGGACACTGAGA